>NW_019416299.1:41696-50141 GCF_000390285.2 Anoplophora glabripennis
TTGTTAAATTCTGTACATATTAAACTATTTTTCATTTTTCATATTTGCCATGTTTGAAGACTTGGCAACTACGCAATAATTTGTAGCGTGTTCCTCGTTCGTTCTGCCGTGGTTGGCAGAATATGGCGTCTCTTGTTAGAAAATAGTTGTGATTTTAGTAAGTGAAACGTGATTAGTGTTTATACATGTATTTTGGATAAACTTTTAAGGTGTGAATATGGTTAGACAGTGCAGAATTTGTAAGAAATTGGATTATAAACATCCACATCAGCTATCCTTCCACAGGTAAGCGTGCTTGAAGGTGACTTTGGAATGTATATGCAACTGTGGCCATTGTCGTGCGTGTGGGTAACTTTTATTTGAATAACGGTAAAATTTTATAAAACTGACTTGGTATTTTTTTAAAATTTTTGCTGAAATAGTAAGAAAACAATAATATGAACCACGTTTGGCCATTAAAATCAAAGGAAAATGCTGCACCACAAATAAGTTACAGACATTATTTATATTTAATATATTTATAGGTATTTCAATGTTATCCCTTATACCCAACATTACAAATTTTAATCATTCATCATTTTCATTTTCCTCTACGACAAAAACCTTTTCAAAAATATATTTACAATTTTACTAAATGCACGAGCATAAAAACTGAATAAATACAACAGCAAAAATATGGTGGTGGTTCACTTATACATAAAAATACCGAAGATGCAATCAACTGAAAGTTGCATTCATTCAACCATTTGATGTTCTCCTTTGGGAATATATTTTTATGTCTCACTGAAAATTTGCCTCAGTATTTTAAAAGTGAAATGTGAACGTTTTTAGGATGCTTGGGGATGGTGCAACAAGAAAGAAATGGTTACAGTTATTGGGATTCCAAGAAGTTATAAAAATATTATATATATGTCGGAGTCGTAGAGCTAACTTGGGAGTTAATATCACTACTCGTGTCACTCATCTTCACGAAATAATAAGTAATACCGTAAATGAAATGATATAAAATACAACGTTACAAATAAAGTACTCGAGGTGTTTTATGACAACAGCCAGAGGCTCGATAACGAATCCACGGTCAACAGAATAGCCATGTACTCACATCTTCAATGCTCAAGTAGAATTGCCCTCAGTACATCTCTCCGTACTTCTTTTCACTCGTCAGGTCAAAATTATTCTTAAATGAACCAATCAAATTCGTTATCTTCTAGGGGTTCCCTTATAAAGTAATTATAAGGTAAATGCTGTCTATCCTTTGACCGCGGCTACGTTGAGTGACCCTTAAGTCTCTCCAAACCCAAGGATTTTATACTTATTTTATACTTGTATAAAATCCTTGCTCCAAACCTAAGCTTGCCATCATAAAACTCGGGAATAACATAACCGGCTTAATTCATAAATAACTATTTCTAAGTTTTATGGTCTAAGTACAATTTATAAAAGGGTATTCCTGGAATAAAGTAATCTGGAATTTCCAAAGTCTGAAGGACTCGGCCTGTGACAAAGACATCTCCGACATATATTTATTATAAAAATACTGAGTAGCTGTTGAAATATATTGACTCTGGACTATAAAATATTTTATTTTGACCCATCCAAAATGTACGACATTGGAGATGTAATCGCGCGCATCAGTTGAATGAAAATAAAGCCCTCTGCTTTCCCCTTGTNCATAATTTTGACCATTGTTTTAACAAAGTTTCCCAACTAGTCTCGAGTTGATTTTTTGATATTTTATTTATAACACGTTTCTGAACAATATTCCGCAGAGAAACTTCTAATAGTATTTTTTTCCCGAAAAAAAGCTATAATGATTGGCCTATTTTTGTTCTGGCACCATTGTTTGAAATTTCTATATGCTCGTTCGTAGCACACTTTCGACTTCTCGAGCAATAAAAATTCGCAGGCTACATTTGCAACCAGCAAAATTGTTACTTTTATGTAACTTTGTTTATAAACACCTTAGAAACGACAAAATCCAAACAACCAAGGCGACTTTGCAAGATTTCGAATAATGTCAAAATGAATTTATTAAGAAATGTCAAAAAATAAGACCTTTATCTCGTGAATCTATAAAGAAAATAAAGAACTGCAGGAGCAAATAAAATGTTAATACCACGCAGAAGTTGAGTATAATTTACCAGTCTCGGACTCTATTGCCAGCCCTCGCTCCGCTCGGACGCAAAATCGTCCTCTACTGTCGAATAATACTTACCTCCTTTGTGGTGTAAATAACAATTTATACATGATTACAGTTTTGTCAAAAAGTGTCACTGTCAAGAAAATTAAGAACCAAGTTATTACAGTCAGTATTGTACAAGGCATTTTTTTCCGTATAAATATTTGAAAATCCTGTAGACTGTTGTGTACCTAATAAAAAAAATAGAAGTTGTTTTAATTATTTTTCACTAATTTTAAAATCAGTTATCCGCAAACTCTTCGCTGTTCCAGTGTCGGGGAAAGATATATTTTTTTATGTAAAATGTAAAATAATAATTCAGGGTGGAAAAATTAAATCTATTCCCCTTAACTGACTTCAAACAGCATGTTCATTTGTTCGTTTCACAACTAAATTTAAAATAAATATTAATATCTCTACCCCACTCTAATCGCAAGGATTGGCCCAGAAGTCGGAGACTCTTGTGGGGGAGAGGGGGCGGCATATTATTATTCTTAGATTCTAAAAATTAAAAATATCAATTCGCTGCACCAAAGAAGGTCGTCTTTTCGTTCCAAGACCGTCTGCGGCCCTTTGCCGGTTGCCGGATCCGGCACTGCCTCGCAACCCCCTTCTCACTGCGTAGCGCGAAGGAATATCGACCCCTGTACGCCGACGCCTGCGCACCTTGGGCCGCGGCGGGCGGTTAGTGAACCGTGAGCCCCCAGCTGGGCGCAGGAGGAGGCACTAATATGGAAAGCGACAGACGCGAGAGGTGCGACCACGCGATAATGAGCCCCCATCCCCTTTTTAATACGGGCCAGGTGGGTCGCCGACGTCCGAACTGGGACGTTCGGTGTTGCTGCTTTGGCCCGTGAGGAAAAGTAGGGTCCTCGTCCGGAGTTGCGATCTAGTCCATAGGGAACCAAAGGTTTTCCCTACGAATTCTTTCGGATAGAACCGATTGACGTGAAACTTGGACTGTAGGTAGAAAATAGCTCGAGAAACAAAAGTTATACAGGGTACCATTAACCACATATTCTTTGGAAAAAAATAATGCGACTTTCCTTATGCCATTTTTTATTTGGGCGTCCCTGTTTCAATATACAGGGTGTTAAAGTTACATTTTAAAAAACTATTTCTGTTAATAATCCCATTGTTTTGTAAGATACATACTTGAAATTTTGCACGTACTTTTATCTTATTCCGGCATACTTACTATGTAATTTTGGTGAAAAAAATCGAAGGGCGAATGGAGGTAGGTGAGGGATGCAATACCCTTTATCCCCTCCAATTATTTCTAAGTACGCCTATGCAGCTTTTTCTGAAATATCAAACGTAGAATTTTCTTCTGATCATTTTATCTCTTTTGTAAATTTTTGTTTAAATGCTCTGTTTTGGAGAAAAACGACATGTATTGATGGGTGGTTATTAAATGCATATCTGCCATATCTGCAAAAGTCAAATTAACTACTGTCACTGTAAATTAAAAACTTAATAACCACTTACTACTTCTCGATTTGCCAAATCAAAGAATTAATAGTAACTAATGTCATTATGTTGACAAGATGGACATTTGTTTTCACAGCTCACTATTTTTTCCTGACATTCATCAGCCGCTAAGACAAAGAGAAAATTTTACGTTTGATATTTAAGAAAAAGCTGCATAGGCGTAGTTAGAAATAATTGGAGGGTACTGCATCCCTCAGTTACCTCCAACCTCCATTCGCCCTTCGATTTTTCTCACCAAAATTACATGATAAGTATGCTCGAATAAGATAAAAGTACGTGCAAAATTTCAAGTGTGTATCTTACAAAACAATGGGATTATTAACAAAAATAGTTTTTTAAAATGTAACTTTAACACCATATGTATTGAAACAGGGACGCCCAAATAAAAAATGGCATAAGGAAAGTCGCATTATTTTTGTCCAAAGAATATGTGGTTAATGGCATGGCCTTCTATTTTGGGGCACCCTGTATAATGCCGATGAGCGCTTTTGTCCAGGGGGGTGAAAAATAAAATATTGAAAATAACCCCAGGAATCAATAAAGCAATCGATTTTAAGCAAAAAGTATACATTTTTCGATAAGTTAATTTTCCGAGTTATTGGTGATTGAAAATGTACATTATTTATTAAAAAAAAAAAAACGTTTTTCAGTAGTTTTTCTCGAATAACTTACAAAATAGACATTCTATGAAAAAAAAACATCACGAAGAAAATGAAGCTTGTAGAAAAAGAAAAAGAATAAGTTCTTTTTCATTTATGTAGGTGCAATAGGTGCTGAGATATGGCTGGTTGAAGATAATTTCATGGCCGCCAGGAACTAAATTGGAAGCATTTAACTTAAAATAACTAAAGAAAATTCTATTATTCAAGAAAAATGCACACTACATTTTTTTGTACTTTAAAAGATCTTTTGAACTTGACTTTAACTCATTAGCATAAAAATTAACAGAGTTATGATCAAAATAAAACTGTTAATTCGCTTTTTCGAAAAAAAATCAGTACACAAACTGATGAATTTTTCACGAGATTTTAGAGTTTACATTTGTTATGTGCGAACAATATATTATACAAATTTTAAGCGGTTTAGAATACATATTTTTGAAAATACATATTACGTTTTGATTGAAAAATTTTTTTTAGTTCCAAAAAAATAACACATTTTTGAAAATAACTTTAAAAATAAAAAAGATACGAAAAATATTCAAGAGTACAAAAGTTTAGATTTTTTTCACATAATATTTTGTTTATTTTTTTATTTGTATAAGATAAAAATTAACAGAGATGTCGCTGCTAGAAATTTGCAGTTGAGGGGGAAGGTCATGTTTTTCAAATCCTTTAACCTCAAAAGTCTCAAAAATAATGCATTAAAAATATTCAATTTTACAGTACTTTTAGCTGTCGAATTTTTCCGTAAAATGCGTTTTTGGATCGTCTTAATAGCTTTAAAATTAAGGAAGTTAGCGTTAAAAAAACGACACCGCTTCAATTCATTTTCCGAACATATTATTTTGGTTATCCACAACTTTGGAGCATTCATAGGTATACATAATAAAATAAATATTATTTTGAATATTTCATAAATTAAAGTAAATCGCGAGAAAGAAAGTTATTATGAAAAAAAATTATAATTCATTAATTTAAAAGCCATTTTTTTATATTTTGCCATTGGGGGTGGTTTTTAAGGATCAAAACAATGCGATAAATTATAAATTGTATTATAAACAAATAAAAGAATTTAATTTATCCTGTTTGTACTATCAAATCATTTCAAACTGTTAATAATACCTTGAACTACTGAGATTTCTATCTATAATATATGCGCTATAAAAGTATTTTAAGGTCAAAGAAACTATTAATTTTATATTTTTATCATTAAGGGCGGTTTTTGAGGGTTGAAACTTTATAAAAATAACGTAAATTCTAGCCCACAATATAAAACAATATTTATTCTATAGATTAACATATGATTTGAGTCTATATAACACCTATTTTTATATTTATTCAGTTTTTTAATATAAGAAGTGGTTTTGATCCCCTAAAAATAAGATGCGCAAATCAAGCATATATAACTTTTCATCTACAGGGTAAAATAACCTTAATTCCAAATTTTCATAAAAATCGGATCTATCCGAAAGTATTCGGAGGTTTTACCCTACTTTTCTCTTAGTTCCCTGGACTAATCAGCGTAGCCAATGATACGACAATTCGATGCTAAGCAATAAAACCAAGTGTTGTACGCAAAAATACGATAGTTTTGCTTCTTATTTGCGATACGAGGTTTTCGCGTCTTAACTTTTGTTGTTTCTGTTTTAAACTTACAAGGGAAGCATAAGCATACACTTCTACAGAACTTTAAGTAAATACGCTATGTGGTTCCGTCATGATTTATAGCTCCCGTAGGAGTCGTAGGTCAATCTTATGGTAGTCAGAAAAATGTTACATTAATGCTTATACAGGGTGTCCCAGAATAACGTCTACAACGGAAGACCCACAGATTCGTGGACTCAAAATAGGCAGATTTAGGCTAATTCACCTATATCGGAAATCGCTTCTTTGGGCCGCTAGATGGCCCTAAAGTTCGTGAAAATTTTTTGAATTCTACAAGAGGCCCAAACACTTCCAAATGGTATCACCTATCAAATAAAAAATAGTTGTCATTATTGTCCGAAAGAGGAAAAAGGTATGATCGATTATTATCACCATACATCAATTTTGTGGGAGTTGTCAGTTTTAAACAACACTCTGTATAACACCAAAATTTGTAGATCGACAGTAAAAGTCCACACCCAGAGTTATTTACAAAATTGAAAACATTTTGATGGCTTCGTTAATTGACAAAATTTGAATGTGGCGTTGATTTTTTTCAAAATGTCTACCATTTACCATAAAGAGCATTGATTGTACCCAAATGGAAAAAAATCTCGTCGTTTGTAGCGGATTTACTCGAGAACCCATTTTTAATCGCTTCCAGAGCGCGAATTGAAAACTACGCGGAATAACAATGAGAGAACGAACGACCGACTTTTTACTTCGTCCCGGTCGTCATTTGGTCGCTATCCGGTGGATAAATTTCGCGTGGTATTAATTTTCATGTTATTAAAGTTCAAATATTAAACCCCACCTCGTTCCGTTTCGTTTTAATATTTGATAAAGGTTGAAAATAAAATATACCGGGAAGGAGAGAGTCGGAAAAAGAATAAAAAAACATTAATTTCCTCCCCAACGTTCAAAGCAGGTATTATTGTTGTTCAGAAGCTCTCAAAATCGTGGATCATAAAATTACGGTATGTTTAGAAATCCACGAAAATTGTTAATCCTAGTCGAATTCACATTTCATCCTATGACAGAAATTAAATCGACTGGATAAATGTCGACATTGCTAGGCAGTATGTACCTATTTCGGTCGCTACGCGACAACTTGGCATTGAAATATTTGAAAAAGTTGTACCCATATTTATTTAACTATTCCCATACACTGGCCTGGTCGCTCAGTTGAAAAATGCGCGCGCGGGCAAACGGCGCACAAACACAGCCGCACCGGGCGACCGGCCATAAATTTCAGTTGTCGACAAATTGCCTAGCAGTGCAGTGCAGCAATGCGGAATTTGATGTGATTCAGATCATTTTAATTTATTATAGGCATCTTTTATTAATCAATTTATATTACAATTGCGAAAGGGAGAAATAAGAGGGGTGTTTTGTTTACTAATATTATTACAACATGGCATTTTGGAGACCTTTTGAAACGGAACAAAATGAAATACCACCAGACAATATTGAATTAGTATAACCGGTTGTTGACAACACATTTAGAATTTAAAAGTAAAGATTAACATGTTCAGTGTCAGCATCTCATTTTAAATATTTACGATTGTTTAAAAAGGGAAGAAAATGAAAAATAAGATAATGAAATTATAAATTGAATTCACATATTAACTAAAGTTTCAGTGTTCACAATTTTTCGAGTTATTTAAACAAGGTGTTATAGATCATTGCGTAAAGAGGAAGCGAAAACAAAGATTTAGAAATATCGATGACATGACAAGAGTTGAAATTCGGCGGACAATTTGTAATTTATATAAAGAAAATTGAGGATATAAATAATTAAAATATGTTGTTGGCCAAATGAACATATAATAGAAATTTTCTACAAATTATTATAATTTTTTACTTTTAGGAAAACTTTTTTAAGGACGCCTATGAAACTCATTAAATTTTATTGCTAGGCGTTTTTATACATGTTCAACTGACTTCGGAAAGACTATACAGGGTCGGAAAGTCCCCATGGTATATCAGCCGTTACGTGAGAGCGATAAAGTAAGTCATAGAAATCCGTGCGATAGAGAAGGATGGCTATAATGAAGGCGTCTCATAGTCACCGCCCGTTTCGCCCTTCCACAAATAAGATCCACTTCCACTTGTAATTCAGCGACCGGTGGTCATCTTTGTTTTCGTCGTTTGGCTTTTCTTTAATAGATGTCACTACTTATACAATTCCGACTCCAGTTTTCCGATATGTTAATACAATCCGTTAACAGAGGGCAAAGCATACTTAAATAACAACTAAATGAACTTTAAATGCAGCTGAGCACTATACTCCATTTGAATAACTTCTCAGTAGGGGAAACAAGGTCACTAGATTTACAAACAGAGGTATCTACTAGCTACTGTAAAAAGTTTTCTTTGTTAAGCGTTGTGCGTCTATCGCACGGATTTCTATAGCTTACTTTATCGCTCTCACGTAACGGCCGATGAACCATGGGGACTTTCCGACCC
>NW_019416299.1:51540-60399 GCF_000390285.2 Anoplophora glabripennis
CAAGGACATTTAAATAAAGGGGACTTATTTATTTACATTTCTAGATGAAGCCTGGTCTATTCACAGTCTAATTGTATCATTGTTGTCAGCTGTATAATTATACTGGAAATGTACTTAATATTTTTATCGCAATTTTCATCACAATTGTGAAAATTATTATTATAGGATAGTATTATTAAGTTATGCATACAATATTGTTAAATTCTGTACATATTAAACTATTTTTCATTTTTCATATTTGCCATGTTTGAAGACTTGGCAACTACGCAATAATTTGTAGCGTGTTCCTCGTTCGTTCTGCCGTGGTTGGCAGAATATGGCGTCTCTTGTTAGAAAATAGTTGTGATTTTAGTAAGTGAAACGTGATTAGTGTTTATACATGTATTTTGGATAAACTTTTAAGGTGTGAATATGGTTAGACAGTGCAGAATTTGTAAGAAATTGGATTATAAACATCCACATCAGCTATCCTTCCACAGGTAAGCGTGCTTGAAGGTGACTTTGGAATGTATATGCAACTGTGGCCATTGTCGTGCGTGTGGGTAACTTTTATTTGAATAACGGTAAAATTTTATAAAACTGACTTGGTATTTTTTTAAAATTTTTGCTGAAATAGTAAGAAAACAATAATATGAACCACGTTTGGCCATTAAAATCAAAGGAAAATGCTGCACCACAAATAAGTTACAGACATTATTTATATTTAATATATTTATAGGTATTTCAATGTTATCCCTTATACCCAACATTACAAATTTTAATCATTCATCATTTTCATTTTCCTCTACGACAAAAACCTTTTCAAAAATATATTTACAATTTTACTAAATGCACGAGCATAAAAACTGAATAAATACAACAGCAAAAATATGGTGGTGGTTCACTTATACATAAAAATACCGAAGATGCAATCAACTGAAAGTTGCATTCATTCAACCATTTGATGTTCTCCTTTGGGAATATATTTTTATGTCTCACTGAAAATTTGCCTCAGTATTCTAAAAGTGAAATGTGAACGTTTTTAGGATGCTTGGGGATGGTGCAACAAGAAAGAAATGGTTACAGTTATTGGGATTCCAAGAAGTTATAAAAATATTATATATATTTATTATAAAAATACTGAGTAGCTGTTGAAATATATTGACTTAGGACTATAAAATATTTTATTTTGACCCATCCAAAATGTACGACATTGGAGATGTAATCGCGCGCATCAGTTGGATGAAAATAAAGCCCTCTGCTTTCCCCTTGTCTAGCTTCACCCAACATATGAGATAGACTGTGACATGCATAGTCCCCTTTATTTAAATGTCCTTGAAAATTTCCAACTCTGGAGATAACCCGTGGATTTTGCACCACGGCAAAGCACCATTGCGATGCCGCAGTTACTCTGCTCTACGTACATGGCCTCCTGTGACTTTTCCTATTTCCCAAACTCAAAAGCATACTCAAAGAACAACGTTTTTCAACAAATAAATGAGATAAAGCCAAAATCGCAAACCGAGCTCAAACCAATATCTAATTTCAAGACGCCACCCTGTATATTTCCAGTAAAATTAAATCCCGTTGTATGAATTACATACATATCGCCCTATAGGATATTTTTAAATTCATCTGCATCGCTGGCGCTGGCTGATGTCAGGTGGTGGCCGCGAAGCGCCAAGCCAACTGAGATAATGAAGTCAGCGTCCACAACCCTCCCTTCCCCCCCCACTCTCAACCCTGATTGCGTTTGATGGTAATCACGCCCTTGCGCTTTTGGCTTTAACGCGGCGTCGACAAAATTGCAAAATTCATTCCGGCAATCCCATTAAATTTATTTATCAACCAATTAACCTTTTAAAAGCTAATTTCATCTGCGAGGGATGTCGCGCGGCGAAGTCAACCTTTTTCGGGGTCAAATAAGCCGGCGATGTCTTACTTTTAGGGGATTTGTCGCCTTAGAACTTGTTCTCAAGTGTTGTTAAAGTGCGGAATAAAAAAAAAGACATGTTTAAAATGTTTTCACAGTGGTGGGTAATAGACAGTATGTTAGAAGTTTAGATGCCATTGTTTTGGTATAAAATAAATTAAGTATGAATTAACAAAAAAGTTGTAAAATTCGTGGGCGTAAGTAACATTTTTAAAATGCGTCGACTTTAGTGGTACTGGGGAATTTTATCACAATTTGGCAACAGTGTAAGTTGAATCACGTGACTTAAGTGTAGAACAGCTAATTAACTGTATTTTTTTCCAAATCCAAAGGTGAACAGTTGTGAAAATTAATAAGTTTAGAAAATTTAAAGACACTTGTTTTCCAGTTTTATGTATTTTTTATTAGAATAATAAAAATGATAAATTTCTGACTATGAAGATGCTCTTGTGAGGATTTAGATTAAACAAATTGGAAACAAGGACAATTTCAATAAAAAAAATATGAATTTGAAGAATAATGTCACGTCCTATACAGGCTGTTACAAATTCGCGAAATATTTGAAATAAAAATAAAATTTTGGAAATCCGTTTTTGTTTCATTTCAGCCTTGTTTCAGGTGATATTGAAAAACGAAAACACTTTCTCATTACCACTTTTTGCCCTTTATCGAATGGCATAATCAATTTTTGTATGTAGCCTTTCGTCTCTCCAGGACCATCATCAACTTCGTTTTTTTAAATACGACCCTCGGAATTTTATTACATTTTTTGCAAGCCTTCATGACCCCCAATACTGTACTGCCTCGGCCCGAACCAGATTCAGACGTTTTGTCTCGAAAAATTTGTCTTCAGTGTATTGTAAATTTGGGTTCGTAGCGGCCGGGAAAAGTCAAGGAATTTGCTATTCTTCATAAAAAAACAGGGAATAGTCAGGGAATTTTAAAAATATTCATGAAAGTCAGGGAATTTGATGTTTGCAACTGGAAATTTCGTGAAAGCCGGCCCTGGGTTCTTGAAAGAGAAAACTATTTTTGGTTTTGGAACCTTGATAAGAAGGTGTTAGGGTATAAAAAAGATTATGGAGTCAGTCGAGGAAAAATTTAATGCATAAACACCAATTAGTATGTAAAAATCAACTACAAGTGACCTGGATTTTTGTTATAAGTCGGAAAACCTGGAAAAGTCAGGGAATTCTTTACTACTTTTGAACTATGAACGTTATACATAATAATAACATAATTATTACTTAATATAAACCGACTCTACTTTTGTTATAAAAAAAATTCATATAGATTCACGTCATTTTTATAAATTATGGAAACTGGTTTCTATGAATAAATTTGTACACACAAAACATCCTGTATATAATCCTTTATTTTGAAACTAACGCGACTCAATTTATTTTTTTGTAAACTTCTTTTATAATCACTTCCTTTTAAATTATCATGTGTTTATCATCTATTTACCTTAGATAATCGTCATTATCATTTGTTTGCGTTTGAATTAAGATTTAAACAAAAATGATGGTACCGGTTTTTCATTTTTTATGATCCCTCTTATCAGTTCTGGCATTTCCGGTCCTAGTTTTATAATAAAATATCATCTTGATTTCAGATTTATCAAAGGTGTTCTGGGAAATCAATTTTTAAAAGGTCAAAATACTTCTAAGTGATCAAAATAAATATATCTCTAAGTAATGTGTTATACAATATCATTGAATTGTTGAAAAATGTTTATAACTTTTTTACATTATATATGCGCCGCTTATATACAGCGTGTTTGTTAAGACCATGTCATAACTTCAGAAAATTGTTCCTCGAATAATTTTAAATCAAAAAAATGTAAAATTACTATCTAAAACGTAATTTCTCGGAAGATGTTTGATTTAGATTAATGAAACTTTTGTTATTGTTTTGTTATAGTTATACAAATTTGTTAGTCTGTTGCAAGGGATGTTAGGAGATAATTTCAGAGATATATTTGCTAAATTTAACACCCTGCTTCTCAAAAATCAGTAGTTTTAGACCCAACAAACAACCTCATAAAGCTATAACAGATTTAGAAAACACGCTGTATATATGACGGTACCTTAGAATATGCCTTATTAATTTATTTTATTTTTTTTCCAGAACGTTCATCATCGTTAGGGTAAGTACTTTTACCTGTAATAGTGTAGTATTTTGGAAAGATCAACTCTTGCGTTGTGCCCCATTATTTAGGCACTACCCTGTATATTCGGAATCGAGGTCCTCAAATCTCAATCGAGTACAAATTAACAAAATATAAACGTAACATTTCATTTTAAACTACTCGTAAAAGCAATAAAATAACAATTCACTGCAACTAACAAAAAAATGTATTTGAAACGGTTTTTTGTCAAATTTTAACATAAAATACAGAAAAAGAAACGAGTTTTATATTTTCCGCAAATCTACACAAAAAATAAGTGAAGTATACAATTTTGGAATACATTTTTAGCCCTCTTTCCGTTTTTGAAATAAAATACAGGGTGTTCTATATAAAAAACACAAGTTGTGGTCAATCAAAAAAACTAAAAATATCACATTTATTTTTATGCCATCGAATGTATCTCAAAAAAGTGCCCGTAGAAAGTTCAAACGTTTTAATCTTGAAAGGGACACGAGAAAGCCCTCGGTTCAGCCCTGTAGTTCGAAAACGGTAACAGATAGAGAGATGCGGTTTGCGCCATTGTTATTTCCTTGTAAAAAAGCTCTGGACTCGTCTGTTAAATTGGCTCTATTTATGACAGATTCGCAGTAGCTCTTGAAAACCAACCTAGTATATGTACATATCTGCCTCTGATCTAATGCTTCGCATCGATCAGTTTATTCGATACGTATCTAGCGGCACCCTGATTCCTGCCCTTTCGGCTGAGGTTTTTTGCTGAGGGACGTTAGTGCATTTCATTGTCGTTTGTGCTTGTGTGAGTGAATTTTACGCTTTGCTTGGTCGAGTGTATGGCACGTGTTTTTATGGTAGTCCACAGATTTAGCCTATGTGTATTTACATTGGTAAACATAGTGGTTAGGCGTTTTATCCTGGATTATAAGGAAAGTTCAATTTTTTCCTAATTTTTCCTTTTTCTCTATTTCTGCAAGGAAAAAACTATTTCTATTTTCGACGTTTGTTAGTACGTTTAATATTCTTACGTTGTATAACTGCATATACTTAAATTGCGATGAAATATGGAAGTAAAATAAAACTAGCTCCTACACACGTATGTACATTCTGCGGCACTTGTGAAAATGATTACACAACTCCTATCCTCGAGTCTCCACATTGTCTGCTGCGAGCGTACCCAATAAATCTTGCTAGAAATGCGGTATATACTTATTTTTCCGATGAAATTTAAAGGAAACTCGAGCTCTCGGTGGGCTGTGACAACGGGAATACGCGTTGTCGCGTTATATTGCTGAATACAAGCTATCAATATTTAATACGGTGCTCCGCAACCAAGCCGCAACAATGGCGTGACGGTTTTGTGACTCCCGACGCTTCCACGTATGATTCGCTCCGTAGTCTAGGTTTCGATGTTTTATTTTGGTTTCTAGATACACTTACGGAGAAATGTCTGTTCTTACTTATACGGAACCTTCATAAATGAATACAAGCCACGTGATCGTCAAGCATAGGCAACCAACATGATTGCATGGTTGATACTATCAACTTAAAGTCCCTAAATCTCAGTGGAGTGGTTGAAGGGGTTAAATGCAGTTGAATGGAATCATTTTTGAAATTGATTAACGTGAACTGTTGATGTTAAACTTTAATACAAACTATTTGGTGTTATACTTACAAAAAATACTTTTGTTTTTTCATTCAAATGCTTTTAATCTTATTAAAATGAGAAAACTATCAAACTTCACTTGTTAATGAACAAATTGCAAACAAAAAGAACATGATGTGAACCCGCAACAGGTAATTTTATTAATTTTATTGCAGAGTAAAATAAACAGAGACAGTTTATTTTTTCCTGTAGATAAAATAGCATTATAAAAAAGTTACATTGATTTACAAATCTTTGCTCCTCTCTCTAGATTACAAAATAAATTCTATCTCATAAATAGAGCTGTCATAATTGGCCGCGCACCTAAGGCGTACGGTGCGGATGATCAACAGAAAATAAAGTGGACAATAATTAGGTATAATATTTATGGCATTGTATCATTGTAAAACACATAAATTATTTTACGCGTCGTTGCCGTCGATTCCACAATCTGGATGGGATCCGTTATAGATCGCATCATCAGGTATATGATATGTGTTCTGTGCCGCTTTGTTGGACATATTTACTACTGATAAAGCTGCGATGCTGACCTGAGTACATAATTTATCACTCCTTGCTTTTAAATTATAGTATTATCGTAAGTTATATTGCCATATTCGAGATAAAAACATTACATGTTATCTTCAAAATGATAAATTTCGTTTCAAAAGGTCTGCAAAATGTCATATTAGTAAATAAAATATCCCTCTTATTTTTCCCTTTCGCAATTGTAATATGAATGATTAATAGAAGGTGCCTATAATAAATTAAAATTACCTGAATCGCACCAAATTCCGCATTGCTGCACTGCACTGCTAGGCAATTTGACAACTACTTGTCAACAGCTGAGATTTATTGCCCAGTCGCCCAGTTCGGCTGTGTTATACGCCGTTCGCCTGCGCGCCCGTTCTTCAACTGGGCGTATACATTTCTACCACTTCCACGTTTAGTTTGACCAGACCTGTGTATGGGTATGGCTAAATAAATATAAGAACAAGTTTTTCAAATATTCAATACCGAGTGATCTTCATCGAGCGAACCTGATACATACTGCCAACCTCTTGGTTGTTCAATTGAGATCGGAAAGACTATACCTTGTATGTTCCAACAGAAAGCCCTTAAATGAAAATTTTAGGATATAAACTATAATTCAATCGCAATTTTAAATAAAGTTAATATGTTTTAATATACGTATAGAAACTGATTATTTGCACGAACTTAACAAAAATAAATTACCTATTCGAACATACTTTGTAGTACTTTGAATTTTTTGTTGATGTAAATTATTAATTACAGTTAGTCCTGTCCGTAGATTTTTCTTTGTAAACCTCTTCAATTTAATACAATTATTATCATAATGAATTAATTTACTTTTCGATTGATATTCACATGTACTCTGCTTTAGGCTTTCCAATGTCTACTTTTTCGGATGTGTACTGTTTTCCATAAATGTTGTGCAAAACCGTACTTATCTTATCAACTTCGACGTCACCTGTTACATGAGTGTTGTATAACAATGAAAAAGTAATATTAACGGTCGGTAGAGGAAAGCGCAAAAAAAGCAAACGCCTGGGTGGGGCATTCTGGAAGGAAGCCTAGATAGTTGTAGATAGGCAGTTGAAGTGAGAACAGCGCGGAGTGAAAAGTAAGACGATCAGTGTAGTGTGAAAAATATAGAAGTAGTGGAAAATTAAGTGTTTAACCGGTATTAGTTAGCAGGTAATATTCTTTAAGTATGTACTTTGTTGTTAATTGTTNCATCTTTGTTTTCGTCGTTTGGCTTTTCTTTAATAGATGTCACTACTTATACAATTCCGACTCCAGTTTTCCGATATGTTAATACAATCCGTTAACAGAGGGCAAAGCATACTTAAATAACAACTAAATGAACTTTAAATGCAGCTGAGCACTATACTCCATTTGAGTAACTTCTCAGTAGGGGAAACAAGGTCACTAGATTTACAAATAGAGGTATCTACTAGCTACTGTAAAACGTTTTCTTTGTTACGCGTTGTGCTGCCCTCTGTTAACGGATTGTATTAACATATCGGAATACCGTCGCAATTGTATAAGTAGTGACATCTATCAAAGAAAAGGCAAACGACGAAAACAAAGATGACCACCGGCCGCTGAATTACAAGTGGAAGCGGATCTTATTTGTGGAAGGGCGAAACGGGCGGTGACTATAAGACGCCTTCATTATAGCAATCCTTCTCTATCGCACGGATTTCTAGGACTTACTTTATCGCACTCACGCAACGGCCGATGAACCATGGGGACTTTCCGAACCTGTATACGGTACTGTTAGTTTTATACGCCGGCTAATTAATACTGCACGTGCACAAGATGCACAGAGTCGGCTTACATTTATGGTTAATTTTCTCGAAAACAGAAGCATGTAGACCATCATCAGTTGCCTAATAAAAGTTGCTCAATTGTATACTCTCTGTCACCCCTTTCAAGGACGCACTTGTTTCAGAAACGCCCCGTACAACATCCACATCTAATCTGAGTTTGTATTTAACGGGCGACTTACTTCACAGTGTTTTTGGCGATTTTTTTGTGTGTCGAAATGTCGGATCAGAAAGTTTGTCAGGAGTTTTGTGTAAAAAACGGCCATGGGTTTATCAGTGAAACGAATGTTTTCGAAAAGGCCAAGAAGGCATCGAAGATGGCGCGAGGTTTGAGCGCCCTAGCTCCCTAGCATATTCACCAATGATGAAAACGTGGAAAAAGTTAAAAAAAACTGTGCTTGCTAATTAGAAAAATCACCATCAAAGGGGTTGCTGATGATATAGGAATTTCATACAGCAAGAGGCTGTAAAATTTCCAAGGACATTTAAATAAAGGGGACTTATTTATTTACATTTCTAGATGAAGCCTGGTCTATTCACAGTCTAATTGTATCATTGTTGTCAGCTGTATAATTATACTGGAAATGTACTTAATATTTTTATCGCAATTTTCATCACAATTGTGAAAATTATTATTATAGGATAGTATTATTAAGTTATGCATACAATATTGTTAAATTCTGTACATATTAAACTATTTTTCATTTTTCATATTTGCCATGTTTGAAGACTTGGCAACTACGCAATAATTTGTAGCGTGTTCCTCGTTCGTTCTGCCGTGGTTGGCAGAATAAACGAGGAACAC
>NW_019416299.1:60830-85810 GCF_000390285.2 Anoplophora glabripennis
CTAATATGAGGTAACAGATGACATTTAGTGACACATTAAATGAGACAGGTCTTATTTATCATTAGCAAAGGTTCTTAATTTATACCTTTGGTTAGCGGTTGTTTTGTATTTATATTTGGGTGGTAAGAGCAACGATCGTGGGTTTCTCTGCCATGCTCTTACCCCACAGGAGCTCTAGGTGAGCCTGGCACTCTCATTTTATGTTAAATGGTTGTTAATGTTTTTGTTGTTCTTTTTATTTGTCACTTATGACGATCACATATTTTTGGCCACAACTACGTTTATTTTTTCGATCGAACCCAGGGTTGTTATACTACAATGTTTAGAACAATATGGAAACCGGATAGGTATTACTCAAGGTTTAAGACCAGGAGGACCTAATTTTAATATTTTTAAAAACATTACTCGTTCTAGAACCTTTCTATGTAATACTGGGAACAATATTCTCTTCGGCGATATGTAAAAGATAACCTCACTATTTTCTGGCCACATAAAATTAACCCGAGGGATTAAAATTTCGAAATTTGTATTGTCACCGGTGACAAATTATTGAAATAATATTTTAATCCTATTTGAAAACATGCATGTTGCTCTTTATTTTATAATTCTATTCAATTTTCTAATAAATTGATACTTCAGTAACTAGTGTAGGTAATTTTTATAGTGTATAGAAGTATAGAGTATAAGTTTCCAATAAATTTAAATTCGGTTTTATTGTTAGTCTCGATTCTAGCATGCCTCGTCATGTCAAATATGCGTACCTATACAAAATATGTTGCAAAAGGCCTAATTTATTATTTATTCATATTTTCTCGTTTTAATTTAGATCGAGGGGAGAACGAAGAGCTGGCGCGATAAAGCCGAAAACCGCCGGCGTCGTTAAAAATAAAGCGCCTTAAATATTAACAATGATTAAACGCACGGAAAGCCGGCGAAAAGAGCGCTTTCGACTCGCATCTTGATAAAAAGCGTATCCAGAATTCCCTGTTTATTCCTTCAGGCTGAGGAATAACCTTCCCGACGCTAAATCTGGGGCTCGTAATCCGCATTTCCTCAATTGTTACCTCTCCTTTTGAGAGAAAACGTAAAGCACAACGAGGCCCTTGCGAGTTCAGTTGCGCCTTTCGTGCTCCGGACAGTGGCGTATCTCGGAAAAGCACACTTACATACCTAAAAATAATAATAAGAAAAAAATATCACTTTCATAATTGATATAGTAGTACCATCTGACCAAAATATAATAAAAAAAAATACTCAGAAAAGAAAGAATAATATCAAGAACTGGCAATAAAAATATAAATAATTTGGAAACAAACATGAGTGTACGTCATTTCGTTTATTATTTCCTGTATCACATCACACTTACATCACAATAAACATCTCGTGCAAATCAGTTTAGATCAGAATATTCATACCATTGCACAAAAAAAAGTAATTCCTCGTAGATGTAATATAACACGATCTTTTTTAAACCAAAAATTAACTTGTGATAGAAAATGAAGAGATATTAAAAAATTCCCAAATTTTTGGGTAATTTTCTTGGAGGAAAATAGTCGTAGACAGAATCAAAAACAAGAGTTATAAACAATTTAAGTTACTGTAGTATAATTTTATTTCCTGAAAGAGTTGCCGATCTTCAAAAAGATTGTTTAGTCCTTTAAATATTTAGTAACATAAGAAAACTTAAGAAAGCGATATTGGTCTAAATAGGTTTAATTCTATTCAACGACACCACCTCTGAAGTAAGCCTCATTAATTTGCAGACACGTTGTATCAAGGAATAGAAACTAGTTGATTTTGGGGTTGTTAGTGGTGTTTGCCTCGAGATCGGTGCATCTTCAGCGACATTAACAAGTAGAAAACCTAACCTCGAAAAAGTTTCGATTGCTAGCAGATAGAAAAACTAATAAATGTACCAAATTTGTTTGCATTAAATAGTTTGTTGGATAATTTGATTCAAATAAATCATCTCTGATGCCTTACATCCAAAAACAAAAGACAGTGGTGCATATGAAAAAACGTTCATATGTTTTTACATCAGGCCTTTAATGTTACTTTTCTCCAAAACCCCCTGACTAAATCTTATTTGTTCTGTTTTTTTTTGGACAATTAAAGAAACTTAATTCAGCTAAACGAAAAAATGTTCGGGGGCGACGCTGGGTTAATCAGAAAATTGGTCCGGCTCGTGCGACACTGCTCGGCGCTATACGTTTGTTCTCCTCAACTCATCAAGGTTAATATCTTAAATGGGAAATTGCGGATGTGAATAACGAACGCGAGCGCGGGCCTCATTTACTCACTTCTCATATCTTCCGCGACATTAATTCCGTTCTACGTAATTACTTGTAATTATCGTGGTTAAATTTAACGTTACATTAACCCAGGCGCAGTACAAGTGTCAAAAAAAAAAAATATGTCTATAAATGAGTCTAGTAATTGTAGCAATCGAAATTGTGTTTGTGGAAGAATAGTTTTATCTACAGGGTGATGCATTTGAATCCTAACCGTTGAATTAAAATGTATGTTGCGCAAAAGCATACAGTTTTGGATCTAGTATAGTTGGTACGATCTCAATTGGAACCGCACAAAAACATTTAACTCGTAAATTCTACGGAATCCATAGACGTCCAGAAAAATCTCTCGTCTGGATATACTATATTCCGAGCTGTATTACCATATAATTACCATAAGTTCGTCAAGTTTTTTATGTTTAAAATCGCATTGTATTAAAGCATGTCGTAAAATATCTAAAGATTTATAATTATAATCAGGATAATCGCTTAATTTATCTCGAATCATGTTTAAAGTAGGAACTTTATTTTCTTTATCCCGCATTACATCTGGTAAAATCGTCAATTTTCTTCAATTTTGTATTTTTCCGTTTCCTCTTTGTACCGTGATCAATCCTTCTTTAATTACGCGATAAATTGTCGTTTTTGATATCTTAGTTAATTCGTTAATCCGTTTCCTAACTTTTTTATCACATTGTTCACTATTTTCAATTTTCAAACATTCATATATATTTAATATAATACGTTGACTTTTTACGTGTAAATCTTTGTTTTTAAACTCTGAGTTTGTTTCGATACTTTCGACAAAAACCGGTTCCACTATTTGGGGATTTTCCCGAGTTATTTCGTTATCCTCCGCTTCAAGTAGTCTCCAGAGAGCCACGCTAAATTATTAGATAATCACATATAATATTTATTTTAATAACTATTACCCTTTACTGGTTACGATATGAACAAATAATAATATCAACTAATAAATAATAATACGTATTATACCAACAACATACCCCGCCAAGCAATGCTCTGCGCGACACTGGCAAAGCTAAGTGAACCCGTGTACCATACAAAAAAATGATTTACGACCTAGTGGACCAATACAGGTTTGCTTTGATGAACAGCGCGCCGCCGTCAATTCTACATAAAGCGGACTAGTTTTACCAACACCGGACTCGCCGAATTGCTATTCGAGTATAAATTACGAGACACATCATGGTCAAAGCATAAGAAGAAATTTCAGGAGAAGTGCATACGGTCCTGTGCTTTAAGATTTACAGGTTCCAATTAACATCGTAACAACTATACCAGGACATATCTTTATTGGAGAACTTTCTAAACTCCTTTTCTCGAACTCTGTAAAAAGTTGATCCTTTGGTTTTGTGTTGGCCGCTGCCTGAGCGTGAGTTTGATAATTATGTGTTTACTTAAAACTCAGTATAACGATGCAGTAACAATAATAGCAGTAGGTAACATGCGAATATCAGTAATACTGATTTTATTGGCTCTAAGCCCTCAACTTTAAATTTGAAGCTGGGTTTGCCCGCACCTGCATGGCCAGGTCTTGTCGCTGGTTATATAACTGCAAGTGGTCAAAGTCTACGTTCGATCGCCTAAACGGGAACGCTTCTTAAGTAGAGGTCAAAAATCCAGGGGCATATTCTGTGGCCAAAAATAAGGGTTTTTTGTTATATAAATGTGGGGTCCCAGGACAGCCATTATCCAGCTACAGCGTGTCAAAAATTAAAAAAAAAATCAGTTTTTAATTCTTAATTTCTAAACCGCTTAAGATAATTTCACCGTTTTTTTGACACTAACATTCTCAAATTGTGCATTAAAAAACTGTGCGTTTTTCCCTTATAAACAATTTGAATAAAATTGTTGCTACTTATTTTACCTCACCGAAAATAGATGCAATGGATAGCAGGCAAAAAATACAAATTTTTAAAAAGTACCCTCTACGACCAACAGGAGCCAAGACAAGAATATTTTTTAAATCGTAGCGCAATTGTTTATAAACATTAAGACTTACATTTTTCGCAAAATAAAGTTTACGACGTAAACTACGATTTCCCGTAAATTGCATTGAAAAATGTGGAAAATTAACGACTCACGAGCCCTTTAAAGAGAAGGTACTTGCTAAGTAAAATGTGGTGGTGGGGGACGCTCGTCCAAGCGAGTCGCGCACGGGAGAAAAATGAAATCCAAAAATCAAATTGATGCGCGCTGTAAAATTTTGCAATATCTCGGCTTCTATTCATCGTAGAAACTTCTTTTTTTTTAAACTGGGGTAGCTCGACGAAAAACTAACACTGGGCTTATTTACGAATTCGTAGAATAGCCCTGAACCCCAGAAAAAAATGCATCTTTTATACTTAATTTTTTTTTTTTAATTTACAAAAATGTCAGAAATTATTAATTAAAATTTCAATTTCGGAATTATTTTACTATTACTAAATAAATAAATGAGCTATCGTTCATTTAAAAAGTTATTTTTTTACATATTAAGCCAAAGTAAACTTATTTTTTCAATATTTTGTTAGCTATTTAATTACGATTTAAATGTAAAATTAAAGTAAAAAATATTTTCAAATTGTTATTTCTCATAAAAATAGAAAATTTCTTAAATTTTAAGTTGTATTATATTGCATTATATCTATTATTGAAAATGGTTTTGATAAATATTTTTTTAATTAATATTGATTATGTAGCAAAGATTCATATGATAAAGAAGAAGAAAATTATATGGAATCAAATTCACCGCCTTTCAAGAAGTTAAAATTGTAATTTTATCGACCTCATTATTTTTATTAATATTTTTTAATTTTGAGAATTTTGCAATAAATTCAATGTTTTTTATTCTTTTTTAAATCTTTTAACAACAAATAATAATTTGAAAATAATTTGTGAATTTCTACTTTAATTTTACATTTAAATCGTAATTAAATAACTAACAAAATATTGAAAAAATAAGTTTAATTTGGCTTAATATGTAAAAAAAATAACTTTTTAAATGAACGATAGCTCATTTATTTATTTAGTAATAGTAAAATAATTCCGAAATTGAAATTTTAATTAATAATTTCTGACATTTTTGTAAATTAAAATAAATCAGTATAAAAGATGCATTTTTTCTGGGGTTCAAGGCTATTCTACGAATTCGTAAATATGCTCATTGTTATTTTTTCGTCGAGCTAAAAAAAAAAGAAGTTTCTACGATGAATAGAAGCCGAAATATTGCAAAATTTACAGCGCGCATCAATTTGAATTTTGGATTTTACTTTTCTTGCCACCACGCCGGACATTTTACTTACCAAGTACCTTCTCTTTAAAGGGCCCGTTAATTTTCCACATTTTTCAATGCAATTCACGGGAAATCGTAGTTTACGTCGTAAACTTTATTTTGCGAATAATTCAAGACTTAGTTTATAAACAATTGCGCTACGATTTAAAAAAAAAATATTCTTATCTTTGCTTCTATTGGTCGTAGAGGGTGCTTTTTTTTAAAAAATTTGTATTTTTTTTCCAGCTATCTATTGTATTTATTTTCGGTGAGGTAGCATAAATAGCAACAATTTTATTCAAATTGTTTATAAGCGAAAAACGCACGGTTTTTTAATGCACAATTTGAGAATGTTAATGTCAAAAAAACGGTGATATTTTTTAATAGGTCGCTTAATTGCGTCTTTAAGATTACAATGACGCTTTCAGAATCATGTTTGATTGAAAATTAACGTCTGTACAGAGGCTTAAAGTTCATAACTTTTGGAGCCTCCGCTATAAACAAATAGAATTGTGCGAAAACTATTGCACCTACAGCGCCCACTTTTGGCACACTTTTAAAGTATGACAAAACCCTCAACTTGTCATAGGTTTTATAAAATTTTAACAATAAATGCGATAGTTATAAACAAATTAAAAAATGGGCACTTTTCTTGTTTTTTTGCAATAACTTTTTTGTTTATTAACCGATTTTAATTTAACCAGTCTCATTTTGTAGATAATTTTACTCCCTATAAGCTGTCTGAGAGTCACTTTTCGCTAAAATTGATGGTTTTCCCTGCAAAGTGAAAAAACTGTTTTCCTCACTTATTTGTTTAAATAGAAAAGTTAGCTAATAAAAGTTTTTGACTCACGAGACGAGAGATGTCTTGTATTATGTTCCTTTAGACAATTTTACAATAATCTCGCGGATAGGAATTTTTTCGAGTAAAAATTTTATTTGCTTGGCCTTGGTTAAATTATCTCAAGCGGTTCAGAAATTAAAAATTAAAAACTGTTTTTTAAATTTTTGACACGCTGTAGATGGACAGTGGCTGGCCCATGGATTTTTGACCTCTACTTAAGAAACACCCTGTAGTGCCATCTCTGGGAAATCTTTGTTCGAACCCACCACCTTTATTTTCCGAGTTACAAACGCTAACACATGGAAAATAATAGAAAATAATAGGTAAGATATTTCAGGTTAATTTTGAGACGCTGTAAACCCAAGCAATATTTTTTATTATTAATGATAAACCTCTATTCACAACACGTCCTTGAATACTGTAAACCCCTCGACAACAATGGGGGCATATTGATCCCAAGGTTATCCATATACCTACGTAGAGCCAGTTTTGAAATTAATAATATGCCTTAGCGGAACACCGGGGGGCGGTTTCCACTTCCACACACAATAGCTCTTTTATCGAATGCTACGCGGGTCCCGAGCCGGAATAGGGCCTAAACTCGCGATTGGGGGAGCCGCCTTGGATGTTCGGATATCCAGGATACGAGAGGCTAGAAACGCCATCGGAAACAGGTTGCCGGGTGCGTGGAAGTGCCGATTTCGTTCCAAATTCGATGAAAGAAGGGCGCTTTATTTCCATATTAAGGTTCTATTGGCCAAGTTTTCTAATATCCCATGAACGGGAATGCAAAGTTCTAGTGCACGTCGCTGTCGGTAAGGTATTTGTATTTATTTATTGGTACACAGGTAAGTGTTAAACCGAGTTACAGAACAGGAAGGTAAAGAGAAAAATAAATATGACGGAAGAAACATCATTAAAAAGCAGTAATGGACAAAAGTATGTTTCTCTTTTTTTTTGTCGTTAATATACAGGATGTTACAGTAATAATATCATTAACTTTAAGGAGAGATATGGAAATATTAGTAGAATTAGAATACGCTATTAAAAAAATTTTTAAATGCATAATTATGCTGCAAAAAAATATTTTCAACTCATTCAGGGTTCGTAGCAGCCTGGAAAACCGGACATACCGGGAAAAGTCAGGGAATACATTATTCTTCATAACAAACAGGGAATAGTCAGGGAATTTTAAAAGTATTTATAAAAGTCAGGGAATCTGACATTTGCTACCAGAAATTTTGTGAAAGCAGGCCCTGAGTTCTTAAAAGAGAAAACTATTTGTGGTTTTGAAACCTATATAAGAGGTTCTTTAGGTATAAAAAAGATTATGGGGTCCAGTCTAGAAAAGGCTTAATACATAAATATTAGGGTGGCCCAAAAAAAACGAATATTTTTTTTTCGCGTCTTGTGAAATTATGTTAGTTTATCATGTTTTAAGAGCCCCCTCAAAAAATCAGCTTAAACAAATTTTTTTCGAGGTCGTTCAATATTTTTAAAAACCAAAATCGTCAAAAATTGACATATTTTTCGTTATTTTATCAGTTTCTAGGTTGAAAATATCTCGATTCTGAAAATATCAAATCGATATTTTGATTTCTAAAGGTCACTCGTAATTATTTTAACTTGAAAAGTAGTGTACCTAAAATGTTTTCGGGCGGCCTCTAAAAATAAATATCAACGAACTAATAATTTTTTTTATTGAATTTGATACAAAAGAATAGAAATAAATCACGAGACACTTAAAAAATTTCTCGAGGCAAAATTTACTACCGCACTGAGTATCAAATACTTAGAATTTTTTAATTCTTTAAAATTTGTGTCTCGTGATTTATTTATATTATTTTGTTCATCAAATTCAATCAAAAAAATTATTAGTTCGTTGATATTTATTTTTAGAGGTCGCTCGAAAACATTTAAGGTACACTACCTTTAAAGTTAAAATAATTATGTGAGACGTTTAGAAATTTTCAGAATCGAGATTTTTTTCAACCTAGAAATTTTTAAAAATCTTAAGCTGCCTGCAAAAAATATTTGTTTTTGAGCTGATTTTTTGAGGGGGCTCTTAAAACATAATAAACTAACATATTTTCAGAAAAGACACGTAAAAAAATATTATCAATGGTAATTATTCAGTTTGTAGTACATATGCCTAATTGTGACATTACTTTCCATAGTTGTGTAGTACCTTCTTATTTAATATAACAAAACTGCTAAAAAAAAACACTCACTCATTCGTTCATAAATTCTTAATAGAGTTGAGATCGTTTGTATTTTGAAAGCAATTGCAAAACTGGACGAAACGATGACTAGGAAATCAGCAGTTTCGCTACAACGTGCAGTCGCTGTGTACTCCGCCAGCTTTTTTTTTCGATTTTCTGTTCTTATTAAGCCTTCCCAATACGTGGTTAAGATTAATGGTATTATGACTGAATCACCCTGTATACAGATAGCAGACAAATATCAGCTAAAAAAATAGTAAATAGTAAAAACATCAGTTAAAATACAATAATTTTGTTATTATAGCGCTGGAATTAAAAATATTAAATCGTTTTCCTAATAAATTGCAACAATTAGACATGTGTAAACCCATAGATTTAGAAATATATGGATGGAGTCAAAGCCCATTTTTTGCGCATTTTAGCTGTTCCAACATGAACAGCGAAAGCGACAGCAATTTGCCCTAAGTCACGTGACCTAGGATAAAATTGAATTACATTGATTTATAAAGCAACTCTATTTCTGATTAGGAAATTATTTTTTTTATAGTAACACAATAAAAAAATGCTGTCAAATTCGTATAACACCTAATATCACATAATGGATATAACAAATCGCCCGTGATAAGTCTGGAAATGGCCTAAGTCACGTGACCCTAGACTAGTTTCATCCCACTTTACATGTGTCATATTTATACCTTTAGAAACACGTATCATAAATTTGTTTTCCCGAA
Organism: Anoplophora glabripennis; assembly: GCF_000390285.2. Classification (NCBI taxonomy): domain Eukaryota; kingdom Metazoa; phylum Arthropoda; class Insecta; order Coleoptera; family Cerambycidae; genus Anoplophora; species Anoplophora glabripennis. The sequence goes on from NW_019416299.1 coordinate 70,196, forward strand.
CTCCTTCGAGAATCCTGATTTTTTAAAAATGTTTTTAATAAAATTCTACCACTCCAACAGACAAGCTAGTGTGACCTCAAACAACGTAGTGCATTGTTGTCAAATCTCAATTTAAAGAAAAGGTTATTAAAAAGCTAATTTCGACACTACCACGACGTACTGCTCTTGTATTTGCCATGAGCCTTATCTTTTACATTAGATAAACTATGAAACAGTACCTAACAAGTTATCTAACAAAAAATTCAAACGGTGATAAATAAATTGTGATGAAATACACAAAAATAAGTACATAATTTGTTTTCCTCGACTGATTTTTATAGTATATGACATACTTGAAATCCTGTGGATAATCTTCAAGTACCAGGATCCTATTCCACAGCGTTTAAAATTTCTAGTTCAAAGTTTCTCACTCACTTTTAAAAAATTGCATGTTTTTTTAGTGTCCGGCGCTTTGTCCACATTGATACAAAAAAATATGGTGACTTTAAAGTAACACGTCGCCAAGCCATACAAAAGCAATCTGTTTTATTAAATTATTTTCTGCTATCGCTCTTTAACAGTTGATTTAAAAACGTAACAACTGGCAACGCTGATAGCGCACTGATACAAATTACCACGCTAATTCCAATCTGACCTGATGTACGCCACCCTATGCAATTTAAAAAACGAATTATATCTAAACTGTTTATTTACTTTAAAAAAGTGACTTTTTCGTATTGTGCAAAACCGTACTTATCTTATCAACTTCGACGTCACCTGTTACATGGATGTTGTATAATAATGAAAAAGTAATATTCGCGGTTGGTAAAAGAAAGCGAAAAAACTAACGTTTAGGTGGGGAATTCTGGAAGGAAGCCTAAATAGTTGTAGATAGGCAGTTGAAGTGAGAACAGTGCGGGGTGAAAAGTAAAACGATCCGTGTAGTGCGAAAAATTTAGAAGTAGTGTAAAATTAAGTGGTTAACCAGTATTAGTTAGCAGGTAATATTCCCTAAGTACTTTGTTGTTAATTGTTCTATGTAATCTAATGATTGTGATAGTTATAGATGTTTCATGATAATCATTCTTTGTATGTTTAGCCTTCATTGTTTTATGCTCAGAGGCGTATATTTTTCTAACGTAAAATTGTTACAATTATTATTAACGATTGTTCATTATTTATTACATGTTTAAAATATGTATATTGTCGTGACTGCCCAGATATTGCATTAACGACTTCTTTGTTTCACATTTAACTTGTTTTATCATGATTACGTTGTTCTTTGATTTCTTGTGCTCACTTTGTTATACGCATGTAAGAGCTTTGTTGAATTTACTAACATTTTCGCCCACGATATTAAATATAATAAAAAAAATTGCTCTGGATTGCCTCCCGTATGGGACTCCAGTACCTTACCTATTATTATTGTTGTTATTATTGTTATTGCTGCTGTTGTTGTTGTTGTTATTATCACCTTCCGGCTCTGCCGGCTAACTAACACCAAACCTCTTCAGTTTTGCTTGGGAGTGTGTATGACTAATATGAGGTAACAGATGACATTTAGTGACACATTAAATGAGACAGGTCTTATTTATCATTAGCAAAGGTTCTTAATTTATGCCTTTGGTTAGTGGTTGTTTTGTATTTATATTTGGGTGGTAAGAGCAAAGATCGTGGGTTTCTCTGCCATGCTCTTTCCCCACAGGAGCTCTAGGTGAGCCTGGCACTCTCATTCTATATTAAATAGTTGTTAATGTTTTTGTTCTTGCTATTTGTCACATGTTTAATTTGAAGACTGTTGTACGTAAATAATAAAGTTAGGTGTATTTACTCTGCTTTTGTTTTATAAAATTAAACCATACTTCCCCTCTAGAAAGTTAGTAGCCAGCGCCTTCCGGTCAATAAAAATAAATACACACAACGTAGGGATTCCTTATGACGATCACATATTTTTGGCCACAACTATGTTTATTCTTTTTTATCGAACCTGGGGTTGTTATACTACAGTATTCAGGGGAACATCCTAAAAAATTGACCCCCAATTAAAGTTACGCCCTGTATTTTTTCGTACATTTAGAGCAGGCAGGGCGCATCGACAATTCGGAACCAATTTTAAAATTGACCCTTACCAATCCGACAGGCCGCGCTTAGAAAAACAAAGCAAATTAAAAGCTTATTAAGCCGATCCGTACAAAAAGCGTTTATTGTCCATTAACCGCGCCAGCTTTATTTTCGAATTAAGGGGGATCCTCCGCCGGCAGGGACGGGGCTTACTCAATTATTCCGATTCCAAATCCGCCGTTAATGACATCGAACCCAGTTGTTTGCATTCGCCAGCGAAAGCCGAAACACTAAAAACAACCTAACCCTGATTTAGCGGATTCCTCACATACCTGACCGACAATGTGCGAGGGACATTTCGACAGTCTGTTATATCTGTCGTGGGAATAGTCGGTTATACACCGGCGTGCATTCTTGGGTTTATTTAAATGCTCGGGTACGGGGTGGCCACGTGGAAATTGCCCCCACTGTTATTCTCCGAGACAAGAAAACGTTTTATTTCCTTACTCGTGAGAATTTAATTTGTTTTTCGTGGCTTAACAAACTAGTCACAAAACTTAATGGATAAAAAAACTGAATTTTTAGATTGTTTTCGAAAAGCTATAACTTGGCGAAAAATGAGCATAGAGCATTCAAAAACGGTCAACGATAAAAAATTTTGACTTGAAGATTTTTAAACTAAACACTTCAAGCTTCAATTTGTTTTTTTTTATTTCTCTACAACAATTTTTTGCCAAATGTTATCATTATCAAACCTAGCTACTTCAGTATTAAAGCAGAGATGATTAGAGTAATACTACGATGCTACTGTCTTTGATAAAGTCTTAGTTACTGTTTCTAAAGGCTCCTGTGTGTTTGTCTTTGTGTTTGTATACACCATTAAAAGTGCACCCTGTATTACTATTTTTTTCCTCTTACTTTTAGTGATAGTTACTGAAAATATAACACCGTTTTCAGAATTCCATAATATTTCTAATCCGAGCTCAGAATTGCTCCATCACGTCACGCTTCCGAGATATCCTAACCTAAATGTGCAAAAACGCGGTGTTTTGCTATATTTGACCTTATACTACATCGCGATTTTTTTTTCTGAAATAGGGTCATGTCATATAAGAGCAGAACTCTTACCCTTCAAAATGCCGTTTTCAAATTTGAAAATCAATCGTTTGTAGTTGATTGTAGTGAACGAATTTTCGTTTGTAGTAGTTTTAAGTCACGTGACTTTTGAAATTGGTGAACAGCCCGTAAAATTTTTATTTTTCGACCTAGAAGGGTTCGGTTTGGTTTGCTGGAATCCTCGAACAAAATGCTAGAGGGACGCCAGAGTTACTTTTTCGATATTTTCAACGGTTAAAAAGATAGGGAGGGACTTTGTTAGGTCACGTTTTAAGTCGCGTGATTGGTGATTTTTCGTAAGTTTTCGAAGAACTACAAACGAAGTAAAAGCTACTACAAACAACTACTAACGATATTAAAGCCAGAGCTTGGAGTTTAGTCACTTTTCGTCAGTTTTCATGTAACTACAAACGAAATAAACGCTACCACAAACAACTACAAACGATTTTAAAGCCAGAGCTTGGAGTTTAGTGACTTTTCGTCAGTTTTCGAAGAACTACAAACGAAATAAACGCTACTACAAACAACTACAAACGATTTTAAAGCCAGAGCTTGGAGTTTAGTGACTTTTCGTCAGTTTTCGAAGAACTACAAATGAAATAAACGCTACTACAAACAACTACAAACGGTTTTGAAGCCAGAGCTTGAAGTTTAGTGACATTTCGTTAGTTTTCGAAGAACTACAAACGAAATAAACAACTACAAACGATTTTAGAGCGATAGTTTGGAATGTAGGGACTTGAAATTAGAAGCGCTTTCTAAATTTACGCATGGCAAATTTTTAAAATAGCTCTAACGTTTTTTCCTTGCTTCTACAAACGAAAATTCGTTCACTACAATCAACTACAAACGATTTTCTATAAGAATTAAAAAAAATTTTTGAATTTTTAAAAGTCGGGTGCCAGGTTCACATAGGTCGGTTTGTGGGTTTGGAGTTGGTGGGCTTGGGGTTTGTAAGCTTGGAATTTGTAGATTCGGGTTTTGTGGGATTGGAGTTTGTGCGTTTAGGGATTGTGGGTTTGTGGATTTGGAATTTGTGAATTTGAGTTCGTATGTATTGAAGGTTTCTGAGTATGAAGTTTCTGAACTGCAATCAACTGTTTGACGTCTAGGGGATCCTTAGTAGATCTTCGCATATTAAGAAACTGAGAAACTTAAAAATTTCAACATGTGATATCTCGACGAAAAAAGAAGATATTTGAGTAAACTCAACGGCATTCGAAGGAGGGAGCCTTATACTTTTAGATTCAATGTATTAGTTTTTGGAAAAAGAATAGATGGCATTACTACATAACCTCAAATATGACGGAAACTGTTTTTGCACTTTTAGGTTAGGATATCTCAAAAACGTGACGTGTTAGAGTAATTCTGCTGCCAGATTCGGATTCAGCGCACCTAAATCCTTCGGGAATGCATATTAGTGTGTCTGCCTCTTGACCCTTGTTGACCTTTGTAATTAATGTAGTATTTCAGGAAACTGCTGTAATAACTTGAAAACTTTTCCCCCCCTGAAAAAAACGAAAATTATTTAAACCGCGTTTGCCCCCTTCTAGTCCGGGAACGTGACGCGAATCCATGACGTTTTTAATCCATTAATAATATCGCCGAGCCGGACCTAAATTAATACTGCCCTTCTCGCCGTATTGTCCTGCGGGCTCGAAACGCCCGTATTTCCATGTATATCGCCATCGATCTCCAGTGACGGGGCGGACGACTTGTTGACAGTGCAAATAGCTCTTCTAAGTGCACACACCCTTTCCCCGTAACCGACAGAATGTTGACACGGGACGTTTGTTTACCTATAATCATGCGGGGAGGCGTTCGAAAAACATCGATGGTGATCCTGAAGGCATAAGTTGTGATATACAAAAATAAACGTCTTGGTAAGTGGGGCAAGGGCGGCGGCTCACAACTATGGAATTAGTCTGTTGGTAGTGGAATCCGTAAATTATATTTATTTGAAGAAAAAGCCTAATTTATGACGGAATACCCTGCACAGTTTAAATTTAAGCAGAATCCGATCTTGATCCGAACTAGTGCTGGCAAAAACCGGAAAAAAGTGAAACCGGTTAACCGGGTTCCGTAAAAACCGACTTCAGATAAAACCGGTTAGTCGAATAGTTGCTAAAACCGGTTATTCGAATAACCCGTTACTTGAATCGCCAAAACCGGATATCTGAAAATCGGTGCTTTACAAAAACAGACCCGGAGAAATTGTCTAAAAAAAAAAGGTCTACAAAAATCTGGAAGTCAAATTTGTTTACGAAGAAATCGATCAAAAAAAGGTCAATTGCAATCGGACAAATCGATGTCTGAAAAAAAAAAGGAAGTAGATCATCGAATAATCGGTTATTTGAATAATCGGATATTTGAAGATTCGAATAGCCGGTTAACCGACTATCCAAAAAACCGATTTCAGTTGCCAGCACTAATCCGAACGGTTACGAATGCAACGGAGGCTAGCCTCCTTTGCTCAGTTAATAAGGCGTATGAATCTAGTGTGACGAAGCTACAACGAATCAAAATGTGTGGTCCTTAGGTGTGAGGTATTTAGGGTCTGTAGATGAGCGTAGCCTTCGGTGTATCTTTTGTGGCCTATAAAAAGGCGTGGAATATCCTGGCCTCAGAATTGACCCTAGGTTTCCGAGCTATTCTAACCTAAATATGCAAAAACACGTTTTTTTGCTATATTGAAGGTTATATGACTTCGCGAATAATTTTTTTTTCTAAAAATCAATTACGCCACTGAAAAGTAGAATCTTAACCCTTCAAAACCCTTCTTTCGATTTGAAGAAATATCCATTTTTCGCCAAGATATCGTTAATTGTGTGCAACGGTAAAAAATTTACTTTTTTTTCAGAGAAATAGATATATTTTTAATTTTTAATAAAAAAGTTATAACAATTTCAATTTTTTTATCGTTAATTTTTATGATTTAAATTAAAACAATTTTATCCAACACTTGTATATAATGATGCTATAATTTCTTTGGTTTTAAAGGAATAATGTGGTCTATAAGTCACTAGTGAGTTATAAGTCATTAAGTTATGACTTTTAACCCACTAGTGACTTACAGAAATCATAAAAAGACAAATGTTTGGTTTAATTTTTCTAGTTTTTATTAGAAAACCAATTTGAAACAGTAATAAGTCAACAAATAACCTAAAATGCTACAAACTTACAATCCACTTACTTATTAATACTAACATTAACATTTATGGTAAAGCCGTAATTTGATGCCAAAGGATTATTGGAATCATTTTGTGATTGTGGTAAATTTATAGAACAGGTTGCCCCTTTGCTTGTGCCTTGCTTCAGGAGTCTGCACCCCTTCTATCTTTTTAGCAATATCAATTTTGCTGGAAGTTGACTCTTCTATATTGTTATAACTTTTTTATTAAAAATTAAAAAATATCTATTTCTCTGAAAAGATAGTTTACATTTTTTAGAGTAAATTGGAAAAAAATTTTAAAATTTATACATTTCCCTGCTTGTTTTGATTTTTTAAATTTCTGAAATCGTCCTTTAACTTCTAGCCACCCTAACTCTGTTAATTTTAATAGTACAAGAAAAAGTCAAGTGACTATTTTTATGTAGAATTTTATGCTCTACAACTTTTATAAGACTTTTTTTTCTAGCTCTTACTTTGAAAAACCCCTTCATTATATCTTTTTAAAGATAAAAATAAATTTAAAAATATTGCTGTCACTCATTATTATTATATAAGTACCTTAAATTAACTTATATAAAAAATTCAAGCAAGTTGACCAAAATTGCGATTTAGAGGCCCATTTACTTGGACTAAAGACATTGATATTAAAATTGAATTTAATTCGTTATCATTAGGAACATTTCTACAAACAATTAGGTACTTTAATATTATTTATAACAATGAAAATAACAATATCCGGTCTCTGAAACTTCATTTCTTCATTGGCAAATACTGAAATACAATAAATCAAACACTGTTAAATTGTCCTCGCGACGAGAGTTCAGTTATTGATTTCCGCTTTGCACTTTTCTTCAAAAAAAAAAAAAACAAACAGCAACTGGGTGTTAAACCTTTTTGTCGCTCGTTTCGAAATATCCGCTTCCTATGCCACAACCGTCTCCCTTTATGCATTATGCAGCCGGGAGTGTTTATAAATGCATAATGCTCGTGCAACAAGGGGAGCAGCAAATTGAGTAATGCATTATTTAGGCCTTTATTACATTAGCGGGCGTCGTAATGGGAATTAATTAGTGACGCAATGAACACTTTTGCGACGGCCTTTTTGACCCTGGTGTCGAAATACGTCACCGGAACAGGTGCTTAATTTCGTAAGTATTAGGATTGATGTTTAAAACGAATTCTTTTTTTTTTTTTTTTCATGAAAAAGCAATCAATTTCAACAATTATCTTAAGCTAAATGCTAAGAGATATATATTTTTTATTTTATTTCGATCGACTTTCGTTGTCGTGTAAATTCAATATTATTCTAGTCACGGGGAATCATGGAATTTAAGCCGCTAAGTTGGGTGGAAAGTCTGGGAAATGAAAAATGATGCGATCAATAAAAAAGTAGCGCTGCTGTAATCAGAGCTTTACTTCAGGCGCCAAACTGGTCGCCGCCCTCCCCCTAAATTCAATCCTTGCCCATTCATCAATCCCAACTGAACCGCAAAAACTGTCTGATGGCCTCCTTGGTTGCGTAAGAAACAAAAACGTGCTCAGTCGGTAATTAATAATGATAATTTCGCGAAAATCTATAAAATGTTATAAAAACATAAAATGCTTGTAAAGTCAATAAATGGCAAATTAAGTTGCATTAAACATGTAATTTTACACTTTTTGTGTACGTCACCAAAATGTAAATTTACATTACCGATATACAGGGTGGGCCATTTTAATCTATGCACCCAAATTTCTCCGTACCTAAGCGAGATACGGAAAAATGGTTCAGACAGAAGTTGTTCAGGACAATGGGGGTCACCCATCTGTGCAACTAGCTTTGACCTTGAGATTAATTTTCAATGTCAATTGTAGGTCAGAGTGTTTTTCTAAATGGGAACCCCTATTTTTGACATCGAATTCGGAAATTTTACGTCCAATAGGATATTTTCAAGTTCGTTTTCGTGACCTCGAAATAGCCTTGAATAGACCGTAAATTTAAAATAAAAAATTAAAAATTAAAAAAACGTTGGAAACTGTCCTCTCGCGAAAAACTGGTAATGGTCTTAGGAAAACCATTACGCTCCACAACGGGTCTAACGATATCGGAACGTGGGCTGCCTCTGTCGTATTTCAAGGAAAACAAAGACTTTTCCGGGATCGCTTCAATGGGACGGCTCGAGAGAAGCCAGATCGATGGCTCGGAGGGGCCTCGTTATTTTTTTTCGAGTCCCCGAAGTTTTCTCGTCCTTGATAATAAATTTCGCGTGGCCTATTCAGTGGGAAGTCATTCCTCCTTAAGGATGATTTTATTTCCCGAAATAACCGGGAAATATCGCCGGCAGCGGCGACTCGTGGACTCGCCTGTGGATATAGAAGACGTCTCCCTGCTCTCTCGTTAACGTACGAAGTGAGTCTAAATAGTTAAGGGTTAAAATCTTTCGTCGAGTTTAAGAAATAGCATTGCCTTAAAAAAAAGAAAATTGTAAGGAAACTGTAAAGCCCTCTTGTCGGAAAATAAGAGTTACTACTGTTCAGATAGAAACTACCCACCACAACGTTAGAAAAATACCTTCTTGGGTATACGAGACTGCAATCAGTAACCAGATCTCTTTCCGTAAAAGCGTTCCCTTCACGACTCCACTACTGCACTCATAGGCGCCGGGACTATTAAATTGCTGTGGGTGCTGGAAAAAACTATGAGCAACAAATTATTATAATCAGTGATACTACTGATAAAAATTATAATACGAGTTTCTATGACACTATATTAACCAAGTTACATAAAATTAGTCTTGACAAATGTCCGGACATTTTAAGAATTGGTAGACAGTTATAGGTACCGACATTTTAGAAAATAAAATGTAATAGCTTTACTGTACAGCACATGTCATAAGCTTCAAGATGATATCAAAAATGTACTTATATTTTAGAATACACTTTCTGAAATACAAGAATTAGGTGAAAAATTAATATTTTCGTAATAATTTTAGATTTTCGTTCGGCTTATGATTAAGACAGTAAAAAATTAATAGTGTTAATTAAGAAATTATGATTTAATTTAATAAACAGTTTAAATTTCTATTAGGCCATCAATAGAGGTTTTGTTTGTGGCAAAAATACTAAGGAAATTTTATTACTTTTTGTAAGTTTGTTTATAAACGAATTTACAATAAAAACTATACTTAACTAACAATATTCTAAATGCCAAATTACAACAAAATTGGGTAATGGGTAAGTAAGATATTTACGAAATAGCAATTTTTTTTACAAAAGTTTAACACCCTGTATTCCCTGTACCTTCAAAACGAAGCATCGCGGATCAATGTTTATATGAACTTTTTGTCTTAAAATCAGTCAAATAATCGTCTGTTGAATTTATTGTACATACTTAATTATAGTCTTTCCGATATCAATTGAAGAACTACGAGATTGACAGTATGTACCAGGTTCGGTCGCTGACGCAGCAACTCGGCATTGAAATATTTGAAAAACCTGTTCCCATATTTATTTAACCATACCCATATACAGGTCTGGTCAAACTAAACGTGGAGGTGGTAGAAATGTATACGCCCAGTTGAAGAATGCGCGCGCGGGCAAACGGCGCACAAACAGCCGCATTGGGCGACCGGCCATAAATTTCAGCTGGTGACAAATTGCCTAGCAGTGCGCGGGCAAAGGAAGACAAGCACAGCTGCATTGGGCTACTGGGCAATAAATCTCAGCGGTTGACAAGTGGTTGATAAATTGTCCAGCAGTGCAGTGCAGCAATGCGGAATTTGGTGTGATTCAGGTAATTTTAATTTATTATAGGTACCTTTTATCAATCATTCATATTACAAAAAATGCGAAAGGGAGAAATAAGAGGGATATTTTGTTTACTAATATTATCACAACATGGCATTTTAGGGACCTTTTGAAACAGAACAAAACGAAATTTACCATCCATCCCATATAATAAAATTGTTTGAAGTCATAAATAATTCAAATATATTGTTAGCCAAATGAACACATATAATAAAAATTTTCTACACATTATATACAAATTATTATAATTTTTTACCATTAGCAGAAAACTTTTTTAGAAACGACTATGAAACTCATTAAATTTTATTGACAGGCGTTTTTTTGTACGTTCAACTGACTTCGAAAAGACTACAACACCCTGTATATCCACTGCCCCTCATCTCCAGACCTTCCCCCACTACTCGACCGGGTACGCGCGCTCGGTCTTTTTTCAGCATGTTTGGCGGAATTTTTCACCTATTTCGCATCATTTTATCGGAAAATTAGAATATACGTTTTGTAATTTTATTCTTCTACTTTTAAAATCCGGCTGAAAAATTAAAATCGGACCACCTAAAACGCGTCCAGAAATGTTGTAAAATAGTGTATCAAAAAATTCAAATTGCAATTGTGCCAAAACTAATAGTCCGACAGCGCCTGCTTTGTGCACACTTACAGTAGGTACATACATATAGTTCACTACTTGTGTGCACAGGGTCAGTTCTACAACTTAAAAAATGTAGGAGCAATGGATTTTTAAAAAAACGGTCAATTTTCCGATTTTTCCGGATTTTCTTCGTTTCTAATTAACCGATCGGACCAATCACCCTCTGGTTTTATTCGTATATCGATTCTCTATAAATTGTCTCTTTATAGCATTCAGGTTACTTCGTTAGTTTAGGTTTTATAAGCAAGAAACTAAAATAATTTCGTTTTTTGCATAAAAATGTTTGTAAAAAATTAATTAATGATAAAATGGAGTAGAAAACATAAGCATACAGACTGTCTTTTAAATGATGGCACAGTCCTTTTGCTTATAGTATTTTTGTCACAAAATCACTGATTTAATGCTCTATTGATTGGCGTATGCGTGCATGTGAAATGGAACGAAATAAATTATAGAAAAAAAAGTAAAAAAAAATAAATAAATATTTATTTGGAGTAACATGTACAACATATAACATGTATTGGACACATAGTAAATATTTAGGTTGCAGTTTGCATATTTCTTGCTATTTATTGACTTTTTATTATAATATCTCTATGTCGGAATTTCTAATTTAACATCTTTAATCCAAATAATTGGAGTAAAAGTCACAAAAAGACTATAAAACAGTTCCAAGATATTGTAACAATTTTGAATTCAATACGTTCTACATACATATGGACAAAAATTAAAAGGAATTTATTTTTAACAGCAACCGAAGTCCGGATATATTTTTATGTCCTTTTAAGTTTTAAATTCAATGGGGAAATTACAGATCTTATCGCCTATAAACAAAGATGCCGCTTTCAGTTTATCGATACGTTTGAAAAGCGAAATCGCTCTGGTTGCTCGAACAATCCAGCGCCCGGGAAATCGGCGCCTATGCCTGCACCACCCCGGGGACCAAATTGTGAGGCCAAACCGCGTATCAATCGCGTTCAAGATGGAAAAGCGACGGCAACCGGAATAAATCTGCGTGACGCAGGTCTTTCAGGGGACGACCTCCTCCTGACCGCGTCGTGATGACTCGCGGACGCGGTTTTGATGGCCTGACGGACGTCGTTTTGTCTTCCTGCTCGTGTAACTCTTTTTTTGTTATACTTCTCTCAAAAGGGATGAAAGGCAGGCCAGTAAATATGAAACCGGATACCATTTAATCGTTTGTTTGTAGTTCCGTGTTTTTTGTCAAATGAAATTTCGGCGAAATATGTTTCATGTAGCGTTTCGAATGTCATTCTGCTGAAATAAATTTAAAAATAATGTACCAGGCGTCGCATTGGTCTTGTTAAAATGAGTCGCTCCCGTTAGTTTTTCATGAAATATAAGTTCAAAAAAAATTGTTCCAAAATATCGTATCAAATAAAGTCGAAGAATGTTCTATAATAATCCAGGTATATAAAAAAAAGATATCTATCCCCACAGACAAGGCAATAATGTCAATGTCAGTGACCTCTGACTTTGACATTAATCGAACAGTACTTAATAAAATTAAATCGTGAACAGTTTAAATTTAACCAGAATCTCCTCTTCCGAACGCTTACGAGGTAAGCCTCCGCTGTTCTGTTAAACTGCCACATTGCCGCCTCTGAAAATTTGCTACTGCCAGTTAACTTCACACCTGGCATGACATGACGGAATGGTAAATTCGACGAAACGATCTGAATACTTCGTAACCTCTTCATTTTGTTACAATTTTAGTTTAGTTTTCATTTCGGTTTAGGAGGTGTTTTTGAGTAGTTTTACCAAGTTATTTATTTCAGTGTTTAGTGACGATGCAGTACAGTATTTTGTGTTAGTCCGGGGAACCAAAGGTTTCCCTTCCGAATTCTTTCGGATAGAACCGATTGACGTGAAACTTGGACTGTAAGTAGAAAATAGCTCAAGAAACAAAAATTATATAGTGCCGATGAGAGCTTTTATCGAGGGGGTGAAAGCCACCCCTTGAGGGGGTGAAAAATTAAATATTGAAAATAACGCTAGGAATCGATAAAGCAATCGATTTAAAGCAAAAAGTATCTTATGAACATTTTTCGATAAGTCAATATTAATTAAATTAGTAGTGATTGAAAATTTACATATTTTATTTAAAAAAAGACGTTTTCAGTAGTTTTTCTCGAATAACTCGGAAAATAGACATTCTATGAAAAAAACACATCACGAAGAAAGTGATGCTTATAGAAAAAGAAAAATATTGAGTTTTTTTTTATTTATGTAGGTGCAATAGGTGCTGAGATACTGCTGGTTGAAGATAATTTCATGTCCGCCAGAAACTAAATGGAAGCGTTTATCGTAAAATGACTAAAAAAAAATATATTTTTCAAGAAAAATACACAGAACAAGTACTTTAAAAAATCTTTAAAATTAACTTGACTGATTAGCATAAAAATTAACAGTTGTGATCAAAATAAAACTGTTAATTCGCATTTTCGGGAAAAAAATCAGTACAAAAACTGATGAATTTTTCACGAGATTTAAAATTAAAAGCAGTCCTTATACAATTTACATTTTTTTATGTGCTAACAATATATTATACAAGTTTAAGCGGTTTAGAATGCATATTTTTAAAAATATTACGTTTTGATTGAAAAAATTGTAAATTATTTATAATATCATAATATACCAATAATAACTATTGAAAAGATTTCTATCTATAATTCGGTGAGCGGCAAAAGTATGGAATATATTTATTTAAAAATCAGATGTTCGTTATTTGAAAAATCGCTCGGACCCGTCGGATTATATTTTCAGTTGCGCATTTTCTGAAGCAATTTTCAATTTATACAGGGTGGCCCAAAAAAAGTTATGAAATCAAGGCCAACTTTTTTAAATGGAAACCCCACTTTTTTGTATTTTTATTCAATTCTCCATGGAATTCTGAAATCTGAATCAATCTGAAGCTATTCGGAGGTTTTACTCTATTTTTCTCTTCGTTCCCTGGACTATGTATGATATTATGAAGAAGCATGAATACGAATCCAGAAAAAATTTATTTTTGTTAGAGAGATATTTGTCAGGAGAAAAAGATGCTGTTGCAATACGAGCGCCAAATAAGAATCGTATATCTATGGAGATTTTTGGCTTTTTGGCTTTCAAATATTACTAGAAATGAAAATTTTTCTATGCGCATAAAAAAAAACGAAGGCTTAACTTTTGGCGGCACAATATGTTAAGAAAATTCGAAAAATGTCATATTTTTCTTCCTATTTAATTATGTATCTTTTCAAGAGTTGATTTTAGGCGAAAATGGAAGAGGAAAAAAATGTTTGTAATTAAATTTTACATAATATGACTAGTTACAAATCGAATGAATCATGATTATTATTGTAAAAATCGAAAAAATCGCCAAAAATGGGGTTAAAAATCATTACTTTTTAGGGATTTTTTTTTGGAGTCTTTATGTTGTGTATAGGACCTTCATACTTAGCTCAAGAAAAGTTCATGTTATGTAGAATCATCACACCAAATTTCATCAAAATCGGTTCCATAGATTTTGCATAATAATTTTGCAATCCAGATTTTGAAAAAAAATTGCAAATTTTCAAAATTTTGCACAGCAAAAACCAAGATCCTTAGATACTTGAAAATTTAATCACATATAGAAGGGCTCTCAGGCTTTCATACGCTTTAGGAGAGCTCTGGCGCTTGTTTAAACATTGAATTTTTGTACTTATAAACAATTAGAATAACTTTGTGAATATTCAATCAAATCAAATTTTTTAAAGCAGGTTTTAAAAGTTATGGGAAAAACGCTTCTTTAAAAAAAAAAAGAACAGATCGATTGGTCAATTATGTAGTTACGTAGTTATAGCAGATCAAAGTTAACCTTCATTTACACTAAATATACTGGGACATCCGGGCTAATTTTTCGAAAAATACCTTTGGTATTCCGAGTACTTACCAGGTCTAAGTGTGCAATACTTTTCTTCATTGGCAACCTACTTTAAAACGCGTTTAAAGGTATTTATGCAAGCGAGAAATTCAAGAAAATGGTACGGGAGGTGGTGGTGGGGGGAGCAGAGAACGCGGCCGCTTCGGCCTGCTCGAAATTGAATGGCGAGTTCAAAACCGCGACGCGCTTAAAAATTTTTTAATATCAGCTTCTAGAGGTTCAATTTTGATGATTTTTTTTAAATCGATGTCTCGCGATTTAAAAAAACAATTAGCGTATTTTCAAATGCCTATCGTTAATAACACAGGCCGACAAAATTTCAAAAAAAAAAAGTTCCAGAAATCAGACACTATGCTTCCGAAGGCATTTGGCGCGCTGAATCCGAATCTGGCCTCCAGAATTGATCCATCACCCTAGGTTTCCGAGATATTCTAACCTAAAAGTGTAAAAAACACGTACTTTTACTATATTCAAGGTTATGTAACTTGGCGAAAAAATTTTTTTTCTCAAAACTGAAAACATCATTGGAAACGACTATCTTTCCCCTTCAAAACGCATTGTTTTATTTGGAAAAAGCTCTATTTTTCGCGGAGATATCGTCAATTTAAGATGACCAGTATGGCTATATTATTACATCACGGCTAACCCCATAACACTGAGCGCTGCTAGCCCTAATTGTTAGGAACGTTAACCCCAAGCCCTATAACCCCACAACACTAAGCGGAGCGAGCCCTCATCGTCAGGAAGGTTAACTTCAAGCCCTATAACCCAATAACACTAAGCGCTGCGAGCCCTAATCGTCAGGAAGGTTAACCCCAAGCCCTATATGTCTGGAAGGTTAATCCCAAGCCCTATAACCCCACAACACTAAGCGCTGTGAGCCCTAATCGTCAGGAAGGTTAACTTCAAGCCCTATTACCCAATAAC
>NW_019416299.1:85938-145791 GCF_000390285.2 Anoplophora glabripennis
TCAAAGATCAAAAACAAATTTATTTAAATATTCTAAAATTGTTTAAACAACAATTATTTTCAAAATATGTCGAAAATTAGTAATTAATTAATTAATTATTTATTTAATCATCATTTCTTTTGTGATTAAAGTATAATTCAATTATTATTTACTTTTTAAAATATAAGCAAATGAGAAATTAACTCATTATATTACAAAAATACAAAATGATTGTACAAAAATTCGGCCAATGTTTAAACAAGCGCCAGAGCTCTCCTAAATGACGGATTCGAATTCAAAAAGCGTTTGAAAGCTTGAGAGCCCTTCTATATGTGATTAAATTTTCAAGTATCTAAGTGCCTTGGTTTTTGCTGTGCAGAATTTTGAAAATTTACAATTTTTTTTTTTTCAAAATCTGGATTGCAAAATTATTATGCAAAATATATAGAACCGATTTTGATGAAATTTGGTGTGATGATTCTACATAACACGAAGTTTTCTTGATCCAAGTATGAAGGTTTTACATCAAATTTAAAGCCCCCAAAAAAATTCCCTAAAAAGTAATGATTTCTAACCCCATATTTGGCGATTTTTTCGATTTTTACAATAATAATCATGATTCATTCGATTTGTAACTAGTCACATTATGTCAAATTTAATTACAAAAATTTTTTTCCTCTTCAATTTTCGCCTAAAATCGATTCTTGAAAAGATACATAATTAAATAGGAAGAAAAATATGACA
The DNA here is from genome assembly GCF_000390285.2 of Anoplophora glabripennis. NCBI lineage: Eukaryota > Metazoa > Arthropoda > Insecta > Coleoptera > Cerambycidae > Anoplophora > Anoplophora glabripennis. Next base: position 86,662 of record NW_019416299.1, read on the forward strand.
TTTTTCGCATTTTTTTAACATATTGTGACGCCAAAAGTTAAGCCCACGTTTTTTTTTTTATGCGCATAGAAAAATTTTCATTTTTAGTGATATTTGAAAGCCAAAAATCTCCGTGGATATACGATTCACCCAAATATGGACTCTTTGAAACAGATACCGTCTGGACTAGTAAGATTGGTTCAGCATTTAAGAAATATTGTACGGGAACAAATTCAGAGAGTGAGAAACTCAGAATCAGGAATTCTAAACGCCGCGCCGTAGAAAAGGTTCCAGTATTCGAAGATTACCTACAAGATTTCAAGTATGTAATATGCTGTAAAAATCAGATGAGTAAACAGATTATTTACTTGTTCTGGTGTATTTCATTTATCACGTGTATGCGCTGCGACGTTGTTTGAGGTCACACTAGCTTATTCAGCGGCGGGGTAAGAAAACTACTAAAAAGGAGTTAAAAAAAATAAATTTTCACGACGGAATATGAGAAAACCAACTTATCTAGAGGTCAACGTTAGTCTCCGCATAAATGTGACTCTCAAGCGCTTCAAGAACAGTTAAAAAGTCATTTTGTTAGTTTGTGCTTAGCTTACATAAAAACTCGACAAAAGTTTTTCTAGTGTTCTCGCTCCCTGTACCTTTTCGCCGTAGGCCAGTAAAAACGGGGTCCTAGGATCCTGTCCGACACGCCAGAACACGGGGTATCTCTCCCGGGCCACCCTTCCACGAAGACATCTAATGGATTAGATAGAGGACGCCCCGGGACGTTTCGTACGTCCGACAAAACATTCGCGGCTTAATTGTTCGTTGAGGGGGTGTTTTCCGGCAATCCAGTAGGGGTGGGAATCGCATAAAAGGAATTTGTAGCTAGTAACCGGAAGCGGAGCGATGTGTTTCGGAGTTCTCGTCCCAGAAGTGCGAAAACCGCCTTCAATTTTGAACAGGGGATGTTAAAATAATGTTTTTATTTTTTTGATTTAAGTTAATTGAAGCTCACATATTGAAATAATCATCAGAAGACTTCAATTAGCACCAGGAGGTTACAATTCCGGTCCACATTTTGCGGGGGTTCCGCAGGGATCAAACTTAGGACCACTCTTATTTATTTCATAAATTAATGAATAAAATGTTGTAATAAATTGTTACAAACTCTTCTAGTTGATGATTAAAAAATATTTGAGGCTAGAAACGACATATTATCTTTAAAAAAATCTTATCAATGCATGTCGTAACAAGGACTTAATGAATTTGCAATAATTTTTAATAATTGCAGAAAAAATTTTAACAGTTTTTTTTTTGTTTGTTTCAGGCATTCTGGTGTAGGCCGTCCAATCTATGAGTCTAAAATGGATCGCTCTTGGTGAGTACGCAACAGTAAACGATTTATTTTACGAGTTTCTGGCATGTCGTGATGTTTCCCCAACTAATTAAGTATTTAAAATCGCTCGGACGAAACTTTAGAAACGTAAAATTAGCAACTGACGTTTATTTTTAGCCGTGGAAAACAATAGGTGTTGGAAAATTTTTAATTAACCACATTTTCAAAATATTTTAAATAAAATAGACGATTCGAAGGCCGCAACGGTGTTGTTGTTTATAGGAATCCTGCGCGTTTGCTGAAAACAAAACGACTAGTGCAAAAGTCCAAGTTAAATTGATTATTATTACTTTTATTTTTGAATTAATTTGTGAGAAGTGTTATAGCAAAGGTTACATATTAATTAAAAAGTATTTTTTTTTTTATAAAATCGTAAAGATTTGAAAGAAATGTTAACAATGCTTGATTCAAAATTAAAAACCTACCATATAGGTTAGCCGTTAACGAGTGGTGTGACGTCACGGCGTGGCTTTTGTGCGTTTTCCTGTGCTCCGTTTTCATTTCAATTGTTTTGAGAAGGAAATTATTGAAAAAAAATCTGATTTTTTGCATACTATACTATGATCCATACTTTTTGAATATGAATTTAAAAAATTTACTAAATACCTAAGCCCTTTGCATTGTGAGAATTTGGCCCCTTTGATTGACACCTCAGTCTTATGGTGTAGAAGTGTCAGGGCGTTGTCGTTTCTCCCGAATATAAACGATCCATCTAATTTTTTTTTTGGAAGGTCGATCCGCGTTTTTAGTGCGAAAAAATGACATAATCCTTCCCCGCTTATTTTTATTCTGTCGCGTTGCGAATATAAGTCGAATTCCACAGCGTCTGGATAAACATTGGCCCGCTTCCAAGCAGCATGCAGGCTAGGATCAAATGCCGGTCTACGACGATAAATTACAGATGACAGTCGACAATTTCGCCAATAAACATGCCGTGCACTTAACGTCTCCAGGACGATATTCAACTCGACTTGGACTCTGTACTGCCGTAAAACGTGTTTATTGGCTTGTAGTTGGTTCGCATTAAACAAACTTTAGGGCGTACTTACACCTTGTCTTTGTGAACTTGCTTGCTTGGAGGAAAAACGAGTCGGGTATCAGATCCCTAATGTTAAATAAATGGAGTATATTTGGCAACCTTTTTTTATTTTTAAAGCGATTTCGGTAGATCTTTCGCACATTTTCTCTGCAATTTTGTATTACTTTTTGTTTTTTGTTGCCTCTCTGATAAACGAATCCAATAATTTTTAACAAATTCGACTTTTTATACGTTTTGTTTGTGCGAGCGGGGTTGCCACGTCTATGTATTAATATCCAAAGCTAAATACTTTTGTTATTTGTTACTTGGCAACAAACAGAATGACGTGACATTTCGAAAACGAAAGATTGACCGCAAAAGTCGCCCGTTTTTTCACAATTCGCAGAGAACTAAAGAAAATTGATATAGAAATATGTTTTTGGTCTCAAATTACTCGTCGTAAAAAATTGACATAAGCATAGCTTTCAGTTTTTTGAAAATTTTCAAAAATCACCCCTATTTAGAGGTTGAAAAGAGGCCCACAATGAAGAATTGAATATTACCAATAAATATAAAAACTATTAGCATGTGAATTTTTCTATCGAATGATTCTTGATACTTGATACATGTTGAATTAGAAAATCCACCCTTAAGCGCGCTAAGAGTGTGGAATCATCCCCAAAAATAGAGAATATCAGAAATAATTGTAAAAATTCCAAAAAAATATCTATATATTAAGATAATTCACATGCTAATAGTTTTTATATCAATTGGTAATATTCAAATTCCTCATTTTTGGCATTTTTTCAACCCCTAAATAGGAGTGATTTTTAAAATCTTCAAAATACTAAAAGCTATGCTCATTTCAGTTTTTTACGACAAGTAATTTGCGACCAAAAACATATTTTTATGTATTTTTTTTAATTCACTGCGAATTGTGAAAAAACAGGCGAAAATCACAGGTTTTTTGCGGTCACTCTTTGTACATCAGAAAAGAAATAATAATAAAATGCATTGTGCAGAATTGTCTTTATAGAAACAAGTACATTTAATTTTTAACCATATCTTGAAATTGCTGTAAACTTACTTGCTTCTTCTTATCGATAATCAACACAAACTTTTCCTGAAGTTTTTGCAAGTTCAACATTAGTTTTTAATTTTTATTCTGTAACAAATGAAACCAGTATTCCTAATAACATAGAAATTGTGTACTATAGTTTAAAAGAACAAGCTTGCCATGTTTCTAACTATTAATATGTAAAGGCAAATAACTTCATAAAAATCTTTTTAAGGGCTTGGCTATTTGTTATTTGGCAGAAAAATATTAGAATCTTTTGTGAAAATCAACCTTTTTATGATCGACTTCTATAATTTTTATCAAAGCTGTACGATGACATAAACTCAATGTTAATTAAAAAAGGTACATTTGGCAACAATTTTCTATTTTTAAACCGCCTTAAATTGGTTTTTATATCATTTTTTTGCAATTTTAAAATAGAGGAATTTTTATTTTTGTTACTTCAACGATATCAAAAACTTCTAAAAAGTTAAGATTTTATACGTGTAATTTATAAAAGCGGTGTTGCCATATCCAGCTATTACAACGTAAAACTAAATACTTCATAAATACTTCTTTAAACGATTTATCGTTTGCCATTCGACAGCGTAATACAAGAATGGGTAATTTTTATAAACATTTACGGATAAACGGGGTTGCCACATCTATTAGAATCTAAAACCGAATAAATGACAATATTTTCTTTATTTTCGATTTTATTTTATAATCAACTTACATATATCGGTCTTGTGCAATTTTCTTTGCAACTTTAAAATATGTTCGCCTTATATTAATTTTCCGATAAACTAAAAAACACCGATTTTACATTTTTAATTTGTAATAGAGGCGTTGCCATGTCTTTCTTTTGATACCTAAAACCAAATATTTTATAACTATTTTTTCAAACGACACGTCACTTATTATTTGACAACAAAATATTAAAATGGATATTTTTTTATTTTAAAATCAAAATTTTAAGAATTTTAAGAGCTTTGTATGCCCCTGTAGAAATACTCAAACATTGTCCATTCAATCATTCTTCTTTGACCATTGCTTTTTCCCCGCTTCCGCGTGGCCCGTGTGACTAACCCGACGTTTCGTCCCTCGATATCATCTCCCCTTTTAACACCGATCTAGTAGTGTTTCTTTGCAGACGACGGCTTCGAACTACTGGGACTGGCGAAATAAGATGTCACGTCTCTCTCAGTTCTACACCGTCGAGGTGGGCGATACCAAGTTTACCATTCTGAAGAGATACCAAAACCTCAAACCCATTGGATCTGGAGCCCAGGGCATCGTCTGGTGAGTCCGGTCCCTGTTCTTTCCTTCTTTTTTTCTAGTACACTCAACCATCTCATAGAACGTATGGCGTATTGGAATGAAAGTAGCTGTAGCATTTATTTTTTTTTAGTTTATGACTGGTAATGATGATATTGAGTAGATAAGATAGACAGATAAAAGTTTTGTTTACATGCACGTGTGCATTAGTCAGTTATGTAGTTATTTTTTTTAGTTTCAACTCAATCAGCGACTGATTAATACAATTTTCTCAGTAACTTTTTAGAAAGTTGTAAATTGTAGCCACAGATCTACTCTGTACCGAGATTCATTCAAATCAAAGAACCTTTTTTTTAAAGAGTTAAGTTGATGAAATATTTGTTTTTGTAGTAATTGACTATTTAAGTACTTTGTTTTTCGATAAATAATTAAGTAACCTTTATTTGCTGCTAGTTTGTTTTGTTGAGATTAATTTTGCAGTCATTTTAATTTAAACTCGAATCCGTTCAAGTGCATTGGACTTAAATTTACTACCTGTAATATGAAGCTGAAAGATTGAGATTTAATTCTAAATATATGTACACATATACATTTAAAATATATGTACGCATTTAAAATTCAACCTGTATTTCTTAGAGATTACGTATACACGTATTTGCAATTAAATATCAATTTGATGTAAATTATTTCACAGATTGCACTCGAATATGTCTAAAGTAGTTTTTAATCATAATGTTTGCTCCTCGTCTTACTGTATGTATGTGTTTGCTTGTCATTCTCACTAGCTAATACATTTTCATGATTTTGCTTCGTTTAATATGGACTTAATGTTTTCTAACCAACGGATTGATTTGTTCTTTTTTTTTAGTTAACATGATTTGTCAATTGAAAAATGTTTGTACGTAGCTTCCAAAACATCTTTTAAATAAAGTCGTCTTGAAACAAAATTATACAGTAAGTTTCAGAAAAAATTATACAGTACGTTTCAGAATCACGTACCATTCTAAGGGTACAAATACGATTTTAGTCGAGTCGATAAATTTAAGGTTTATCTTCTTCTGTTTTCAAAATATAGGGCGTTAATATTATTATTACTATTGTTATTAGTAGATAGGCTGTTAGTACGACGCCAAAATCCCATATATTTTCTTATGGAGGTTCATCCTGGTCATTTTTGACCAATTTTACCCCCTCCACTCCTTTTACTGGCTAACCGTCGCGTAAAACTGGATAACCGTCACATAAAACTGGATAACCGTCACGTAAAACTGGATAACCGTCACGTAAAACTGGATAACCGTCACGTAAAAACCGGATAACCGTCACGTAAAACTGGATAACTGTCAAATATCGAAAAAAGGTTGTTTTTTTTTAAATAAAAGTGTTTTTATATTCAATTTTCTTTAAATATATCCGATTTCTCAATATTTTGCTTCGGAAAAACGGAAAAAACAGTTTTTTCCCCAATTTTTCCGGACTGTTAAATCTCTGGCTTTAACGCCCTATGTGTTAAAAACAAAAGAAGGTAGATCCATAGCTCACTTGCAAAACATTTACAATGTTATTTACGATACATTATTCGAAACGCTGTATAATTTTTAATTGTTAACCTTTCGAGTTGTTTACTTTTGCGTAGAGATGTCCTTACGAAAATCGCCCGGGTTTTTCATGCCATGCGGTTAGACGAAGTAAAATCAACACAGCACGACATTCACGAAATTCATTTTGCCGCGCGCGCCCCGCACACACTGCACACCTGTACCCCGTTGTCATTACTTTTTTTTATTTATTTTTTAGTTGATTTGGGCAGTATTTTTTTGTTTTTTTGTTTGCTGGTGTTGTTTGGTTTTTGTTTTACTCACTGAGTTTGCACGATGTCGAGCGTCAGGCCAGGATTCACTAAGCACATTTTTGGAGATACCGAATTTTGGGTGCCGGAGCGCTATAACCGGCTGGAGCCGAAGGGGGGCGGCGCCCAGGGTTTGGTGTGGTAAGTCGCCATCGGACAGACGACAGACAGACAGATCACCCACCACCCACACACATACCCTTCAGACGAGAACGGCGTTTTCCACAGAGCGCTGCGCTTCGCGACACGAGATGAATAAAACTTTTAAGCCGTGACGTCATTTAGTGCGATCGTGAATCGAGGAGATGAATGACGAGGACAGGACCCTCGACAGTAAGTAGCAAGAGTCTAGAGACAGCCAAATTCACTTTGCTTCGGGGCTCCACGCATGCGCGTTTCTTTAGATTAGATTTCATCTCGCATGGAAATTGTAGACTAGACCCAAATGGCTGAGAATCGGGATGTGTTCTCGGTCACACTAAGTGACGTCACGATGCGTTACAAAATTTAAATTTTTAAATAACTTGAAACGTGTATAATTTATTTGTAGCATTAAAGAAATTAATTCTTTTATTTACCACTATTAGTTGTCAATTGCAAATTTATGCTTTTACCAGTGTTGTAGACACTAAGGGGTCAGTGGTTTTCTTAAACAGTAACTTCTACACCTGTTTTTTTTTTAAATATCTATACATATAAACTAGATTAAAAAATTAAAGGATAAAAAAAATCCTAAATTTTTAGGTGATTTTCAAAAGGCTATACTGTTACTTGGCGAAAAATGGTCGATCGATAAAAAAAGCAATTAAACAATTTGGGTCAAAAATCAGTTTTTCCAAAATATTGGAAAAACTACTGAGTTTAAGGAAAAGTGTTCAAGAGACGAAATATGCGCAATAAAAAGACCTACAAAATACCGCCTGATAGATTAAAATCGGATAAATTGTTTAAAAGTTATTGCAAAAAACTTAAAAAAACGTGGAAAAAAGCATTTTTTTAATTATCCATAACTTGGTTGTTATTTATTGTAATTTTATGAATATCCCTAAAAGTTGTGAGTTTTATTGTTCTTCAAAACTGTGCGAAAGATCGGCTCTGTAGTCCCAATAGTTTTAAAAAAAATTCTACTTATCCCGCCAAGGGCAAAAATGCATAACTTTAACCTTCTGTCTCTCCGAAAGTTATTAACAAAAAAGGGTTTAGAAAGTCGATTTTTAAAGCTTTAAACTTTTGTATTTAAATGGAATTTTTATTTATTACCAGGGGCCCTTTTGATTTTTAAAACTTGAAATAAGTTTACAAATAATGAATAGACTAAGGATATTGCCGTTTTCTTTTAACCCCAAAGTATTCCAAGAAAGCCTTAAGAGTTCGAGCCGCTGCGATTTTTCTTTTATTGTGATCAGAATGAATGGAATTGTCACTTGCTAAAAATCAACTAAAGGATAAATTTTACATTTTTATTCACAGTTTTAAATTGAAAATGTCTTTTTCCCAAAACTCTATTCTTGTCGGTTATTCGTCATACCATTCAAGTCTTGTGTTCATGCTTATGTTGGAATCTGTTTTAATTTTTTAAATATACAGTATGTTCGCGGATTGAGTTCGCAAGAGAACGATTGGACCAAAAAGTGATAGATACGAAAAAATACAAAAGTGTTATTTTGCGTAATAGTAAACACATTTTGCAAGATACGAAAAAAGGCATTCTTGATAAAAGGGTTTGCATGAGAAATGAATAGATAGATAACTTTCATTTTTCAAGCAAAAACTCTTTTCGTATCTTGCAAAACAAGGTAGGTATGTTTACTCTTACACAAAATAACGTTTTTGTGTTTTTGACCCACCCTGTACAACAAAATTGAGGTATGTCATGGTGATTCGTATCTTCTAAACATAATCCAATCAATCCGTCACGACCTGATGTTAAATTTACAAAAAATACCACCTGGACAGAGGATAGAGGTGACAGAATTTTAGACTATGTTTCAAAGGTACCTTATTATGCTTTTGAGGCCGTCGTAAACGTCATATTTTGGTTTATCTCGTCGAGCTACCCCAGATTAAGTACAAAAGGGTTTTTGTACGCGGTCCAGAAGTCGAAATTATGAAAATTTTGGAAGTAAAAGCACTTTTCCACCCGCTACGGTTAGCTCACTCCGCGCTCGAATGCTTCGATTTGACGTACAATTAAAAACGCAGAAGTGGCTAAAATGTACCACAGTATTTTTTAATTGAAAATATAAGTCTTCAACTTCAATCTGTGTAAGAATAGACGCTATAACACTTAATTAGCGGTCCATGGAATTTTTTGAAAAAAAATATATCGGCTCCAAAAGGTCGTAGAGCAACGTTTTTTTTTAATTCGCGTAAAAATGCCAGCAATCGATTCCTGTAATAGACATTATCGAAAAAGAAATTCAAGAAAAACGCGACCAAAAAGTGTTTGCTTTTTTCAAGTCATTTTTGGACACTGGAAATGAATAAAATCGTTATCACTCTTTTTTACCATGAAAGTACAACTATTAAGGAAAAAAATGAGCCTTGATTAGTTTCTCTACGACTATTCGTCGAACAAGAAGAGCCGATTTTCGAGATGACCTTTTTTTCGAAAAATCTATATAACTCGAAAAATTCTTAATAATTTTTAGTTTAAAAGAAAGGCACTTTTTTGCTTGCCTAGGGCTACATTTACAGCAAATAACAAGTTTCAAAACCTTAATTTGCAAGAGATACAGCAAAAACAAAAAAGGCGATTTTTGACGGTTTTTTCGATATATCTCGAAAAGTAGGTAATATAGAAATCGATATACATGATATGTATTTAAAAATACGAATCGATAGGTTTTTTTAATGACTTTGTCATTTAACTTTTTACGATTGGAGTTCAACTTCTTTTTATAAGCGAAAAACTGTTTTTTTATTTTTATAAATTTTTCTACGTTAACTTCGCCTTATCAAGAATGCCTTTTTTCATATCATTCACTTTTTGGTCCATTTGTCCTCTTACAAACTCAATCCGCGGACATACTGTATATATATATATCTTTATTTTGGGAAAATAAAAATAATTTTCAAACCATAAAAACGTGCTTATTTTCCAGAATTGCTTTAACAAAAGATCTGAGGCCATTGTTGGAAAAAATATAGAATGACTTTGTTCTCCAGATAGTTTTCGGTAAAGTCCTAAAATATTTCATGAAAATTATATATTTTTCGAAAAGAATAGGCGTCCTTTTTTCCAAAAAAAAAAAAAGAAAAACTGATGTAATAATTAAAAAAACTGTATGTGTATAATACTTTTTTAAATTCAAATATGTCTGTTAATCACTGACGAAACTGTAGTGCTCTGTGTAAAATTGTCTGTTTTTGTGGACTTCACACAAAAATTCCAATACCATCCATCACAGGAATACTCGAGCAAATACAAGAAGGTACCTCGTAACACACATTCAAACCATTCACATAAAATTTAGTTTTACAAAAAAAGCACCGTAAATTTCAGTACCTTAGAGTTTGGGAAGACATAAAAAAAGTTTTGTACAAACATGAAGAATTAGTAGAATATTTTCCCATTCCTGGCTATACAGGGTGTGCCAGTATGCCATGTACAGGAAGCTCCCTGCGATTAAAATTGGCAGATTTAACTAAACTTACTTCTATCCTAAGTTGCTACGTTTAGCCACTAGAGGTCGTCAAAGTTGACCATAGAAAATTGTTTAACACTTTGTTTAGTGCGTCGTAAAGTAACAACTGTATGGAAGTGTTAGTGTACCAAATTTTAATAAAATCTTACAAGGCATTTCAAAGTTATTTGGAAAAAATAAGACCTTTTTTTGTAAACTTTCATGCCCTCTGGCGGCTAAACTGAGCAACTTAAGATAGAAGTAAATTTAGTTAAATCTGCTTATTTTTGGTCACTTTGGCCACAGGAAAATGTAACAGCTCCATGCACACGGAATATTGGGACACGTATATTAAAAGTTTTTGTTGTGATAATTTGACGTGTGCCACTGGGTATTCTCACGACCACTTCACCGAGTAAGTATTACGAAGCTGGTAGTAGAATAACTGAAACCGAAATACAATTCCACACATTACTGTCACCACTTATTTTTCTTTTGGTTCGTATTCCACGTAACCTCAATTAACGATTTCTGTTTTTTTTTCCTCTTATTTCTCAGTGCTGCCGTGGACACGGTGACCCAGCAGAATGTGGCCATCAAGAAACTCAGCCGCCCCTTCCAGAACGTCACGCACGCCAAAAGGGCGTACAGGGAGTTCAAGCTAATGAAATTAGTTAATCACAAAAATGTAAGTTGTAAGCTTTTATAACGATTGACGGAAATCGAATTGTTCAATAAATTGTTGTGTGTAAGAGCTGTTTTACGCACAACAATTTATAGAACAAGTTGACTTTCAATTTATTTTATGAAGTGTGAAACAGAAATTGGCATACAATATATTGACTTCGATAAATTGATCAAGAAATTGGGGATTGTTCAAATTTATTGGTCAATTTTAGGTATATCTAGTTACATTTCGTTTTTTTTAATGCCAACCCAATTATGATGATTTAAGTTTGAGAGTTGAATGAAGTTCGAGGTTAGCATCAATGAAATTGGCCAATAAATTGTATACAGGTTCGGAAAGTCCCCATGGTTCATCGGTCGTTACGTGAGAGCGATAAAGTAAGTCATAGAAATCCATGCGATAGAGAAGGATGGCTATAATGAAGGCGTCTCATAGTCACCGCCCGTTTCGCCCTTCCACAAATAAGATCCACTTCCACTTGTAATTCAACGACCGGTGGTCATCTTTGCTTTTAAAAATTTATCGTTACCACCAGTATTCTGATAAACATTTACTACACACTAGGTCATTCGTTGCGGTGCCTTAGCTTGTTCTGGATACTGGAAGTGCTATTCCTGACCCTGAAAAAGCACCACCACAATAAATTCTCTTGCGACCTATGTGTTTATTTTGCAGCATTCTGTTAGATGTCCTTATACCTCGGAGACCTTGTAATATTCTTGTTTTGCCAAAATTCGACAACATACCTTCATTTTTCAGATTATCGGGCTGTTAAACGCGTTTACGCCCCAAAGAACGTTAGAGGAATTCCAGGACGTCTACCTAGTGATGGAACTGATGGACGCCAACCTCTGCCAGGTCATCCAGATGGACCTGGACCACGAGAGGATGAGCTACCTCCTCTACCAGATGCTCTGCGGCATCAAACATTTACACTCCGCAGGAATCATACACAGAGTAAGCCCCGCGAGCCCTCCGACCGTCCTTCCCCCTCGCTAACCTCCTTCCGTTGCAGGACTTAAAACCCAGCAACATAGTTGTGAAATCGGACTGCACCCTGAAGATACTGGATTTCGGTCTGGCGAGGACAGCGGGCACGACCTTCATGATGACGCCTTACGTGGTGACGCGGTATTACCGCGCCCCCGAGGTGATCCTGGGCATGGGGTACACAGAGAACGTGGACATTTGGAGCGTGGGGTGCATCATGGGGGAGATGATAAGGGGGGGAGTGCTGTTTCCCGGCACCGATCACATAGATCAGTGGAATAAGATCATCGGTGAGTTGTGATTTTTGCTTATATGAGACGAACGTAATGTGAATTTTGTTTTTAATTTGTAAAATGTTAAATTGAGAAGTTAAAAATGTTACTGAATAGTAATTTGTCGCATATAAAGTTACTTAGGAACTGTGTAGTCTGAATCTCAATAGTTCAGATGTTCAGTAGTTCAAATGTCCAGTAGTTCCGATGGATTTAATAACCTGAATCGGATTTGTTTCCTTCATTCATTTCATTTGTTTGACAGAGTTGCTTCCAACTTTTTAAATAATTATAAAATTTAAATAATAGTTTAAATTTTTATGAGTAATTATTTGAAGGAGTCAATTAAAATATTTAATATATTTTTTGATTCTACACTGGTTTGTGTTAAGAAGATGATACGAAGTCGTAAATTACATAGGTTTATGTGTAACTTTTTAATAAACATGTTGCCATTTTGACACTCATGTAATGACATTTAATTTTGAGGAATTCCAAAGAAACATGATTCATTTCAATTTGCCCCATCGGATGACGTAATTTATGCAAGTTTATGCACCGGAACTAGTTTTCTAGCGATCGTTAAATACAAATACGCAACCAATTCTATGATTACGAGACACATAAATAAATCTATCTCGTGATTCATCAATAAAGTGAGATATTTACAATGACGTTTCCTTGCGATTAAATCCGGTGCATCGTGGATTTACGCTAATGCAGTTGTCGGGTACTAAACCACAGAGTTGGACACTAGAAAATAAAATTTCCTCGTAATTTATGAAAATTCCTGATTTCTGCATCTTTCAACACAGTATGCCACATATTCTCCACTTCAATATCATATATTTTGTAGAATTTGCACATGAGAACTATTTTGTAACAACTTTAAAGAGAAATACACAAATACAATCTTTTCTATGGGTGTAGATTTCAACTTAAGCACGAGCGGCTATTATCGGTTATCATTGGCACTGCCATCTAAACCACAGAGTAAGACGTAATAAAATTGGCGACTTATTTAATGAAACTTCATTACGCCAGTGAATATGGTACGTCTTCTCCCATTTTAATATTATTTTGCGGAATTGTGACAAAACATGTTTATTTATTTTATATTTTTTATAACAATTTTGTATAAAATTTTGCCTAAGAAGGCGATTTCTTGCGCGTCGGATCGAACTGTAGATCTCGTATGCCTTTCAGAGCAACTGGGCACCCCCTCGCCCCAGTTCATGGTGCGGCTCCAGCCGACCGTTCGCAACTACGTGGAGAACCGGCCCCGGTATCCGGGCTTCAGCTTCGAGAAGCTCTTCCCGGACGTGCTCTTCCCCTCCGACAGCAACGAGCACAACAAGCTGAAGGCGTGCCAGGCGCGCGACCTCCTGTCCAAGATGCTCGTCATCGACCCGCAGAGCAGAATCTCGGTGGACGACGCCCTGCTCCACCCGTACATCAACGTGTGGTACGACGAGCAGGAGGTGAACGCGGTAAGTGGGGCACATCGGGCTGCAGATTCATAAAAGATATTTTGGTCTTCGTACGTCTCTCGCTCCGAGTCGAGTTGAATTTTTTGTGTCTTGGTTTCCAAACGCCCTTTATAACACATCGGTCAAAAAGTCCCAGGATTAACCCACAGATGGCGCCGCAAATAAAAAATCTATGAGTCTGAGACTATCCTAACCTTCAAATGAAACGTGTCAAAGTTTTGTAGTATTTCGATCATTGCTTATCGATATATTGAAGATTTAATGGCGCTACTTTTGATATTTGCTTGTGTGCTGGTTAAACAATGTTTTTTGATGGTCGAAAATACCATTCAAGCTCGGCGCTGGCTTGAATAGTGTTATAAGGAATGTGCTCAGTAGAAAACAACCATTTGTCGGTAGTTTGCTGAATTTAAACGGGGCCTTACGGACAACAATGATACTGAACGCTCAATACTTCCAACTGACGCACAGTTTGAAATATTTGAAAAAATTCGAGCCACGCGTCAAAACTAATCAAATAGTACTGATTTTTTTTATTCTTTACCTGTATTATGAAGTTCCGGTGAGGTTATTGGAATATATACCCAGAATTTTTTTTCAAAATGGCGGAGTAGTCTAGCCTCAAACTTGATCATACAAAGTTGGACATATTTGGTATCTAAAAATGAAAAAAAAAAAGGAACATGTACTAAAGGCTGAAAAACAAAAAAAAATCAAACATTAAACATATTCCTAAATCATAAATTTAGACCCAAAACTTAACCTCAAATTTATAATTATACGTGAGAGCGCAAATGGCTCCATCTGTCGTGCAGACTCCCAACTGTGCCATTCAAATGGCTACAGTAGGAAGTGACCTGCTAACTGTACTACTTTGTTGTACGACTGCCACCCACAGAGGGCGTAACAAAGTTTTAATTGCCAGTGTTGCGAGAAACAACTACTCCAAGGGCTATATCCCCCTACCGGCATTGCATTATACCAGCAATACATAGTGCAACAGCTAGGATCGTTTGTCATCACTTATTAGTCCTCATCAGTGTGTCATAGGTGAGACAACCAACAAACGACCCAGCGGTTCTTCGTCGTATTGTCACGACAAGGAAATACATTGTACGTGGGAGTGCAAATGGCTCCATTTATAAATTTATAAATTTTAACCTAAAACGAACATATTCAATTTCTTTTGTTGAAGAAAATATATTGTTTCTGTGGATTTTAACTTAATTATTTTGAATTTGAGGCTAGGTTTTCAGGTTTCCTGGTCAGCTTCCTATGAATTTGAGTTAAAGTTGTGCAAAAATATTGGTTGCACACTCAAAAGTACCATTTTTATGGATTTATCCTCACAGGTTTAGAGAAAATTGTATGTCCGTTTTTAGGTTAATATTTATAAATTTGAGGTTATGTTTTCGGTCCAGATTCATGATTTAGGAATATGTTTAATGATTATGATTTTTTTCTTTGTTTGGCAGCCTTTAGTACATCATTTTCCTTTTTTTTTCATTTTTAGATACCGAATATATCAAATTTCGTATGATCGAGTTTGAGGCTAGAGATTACTCGGCCATTTTCAAAAAATATTAAGCATATATTCCAATTACCTCACTTGAACTTTATAGTACAGGTAATTTCGGAAAGAATAAAAAAAAAATCAGTACTATTTGATTAGTTTTGACGGGTGGCTCGAATTTTTTCCAATATTTCCCGCTGTGTGACGTAACAACACCAAAAAACCATCAAGAAATCCTCAAAATTGTGTTGGATAACCTTAAACTGAAATTGCAAGATATAGTACACACTGCCTTTTGTCCAACATTTATCCGACACAATTTTGAAGATTTTTTTATGCTTTCTGGTGTCGTCACCTAATTTGGACGTCCCGAGCGTTCAGCATCATTGGTGTCTCTACAGCCCCGTTTAAACTCAGCATACCGCAGGCGAATGTTTTCGACGGAGCATATTCCTTATAATACTTTTCAAGCTATTGCTGAACAGTATTTTTGCCCATTAAAAAAACAATGTTTCATCAACACACGAAATTAAGTTTTGTCCATTATTTTGAAAATATCAAAAAATAGCGTCATTAAAACTTCAATGTCTCGATAATTAATGGTCGAAAAAATTTTGCCGTGTTTGTTTTTACTATTTATCGACTATTTAGGACTAGGACTAGGACTATTTATCAGAGTTTTGATTTGTACCGTTGGTGGTGTAAGCCCCGGGACTGTACAAACGAAGTGCTAACTCAAAAAAAACTTGAATATCGTAAGAAAAAAAATACGAAAAATATAAATATGCAAGAAAAAACAAATCACGACTCGCACACCACACCCACGCGCCCTGCCTGACCGAACTAACGCGTTTCGGGATCACTGTCGGGTGAGCCCCGCCACAATATATTTTATGAATCTCGCACCGGCCGCCGGCGGAAACGGAGCCTCTCTAGAAGAGTAAATTCAGTGTGTAATGGGTTTGCAGCCGGCGCCCGGCCCGTACGACCACAGCGTGGACGAGCGGGAGCACACGGTGGAGCAGTGGAAGGAGCTGATCTACCAGGAGGTGATGGAGTACGAGAGCTCCCACGGCAGGGCCTCGTCCAGCTCCCAGCCCAGCCCGGCTGTCAACAGTGAGCCAAATGGTACGGAACCGTTACGGTAGAAAAGGTTTGTAAAGACCTGGGGTGCGGGGAAGCGGAATTTTCTCGAAGTTGGGAAAAATTATAATAAAAATTGTTTCTATTGGACGTTTCAAATGTATTGGCCCCTCGTTTTGAATGCTTAGAAGGAAAATCAACTGTGCCATTTTTTTCGGAAAAAATTTCGCCAATTCATTTATTGGAAACAATGAAACACCTTTTCGTAAACTAACAAAAGTCTAAAATAAATGTAACAAAATGAAGCGATGACATATTGGACGGTTCGCATTTCCCAGCAGGTGGATGATATTAGGTCGTTCACCTAAACTAGGTCAACGTCGGAGGTTATCGACTCTAGCATTCACGAACTAAACACAGTGCTTTAAGGAATTGGTAACAAATATTTTTTTATTAAAAACTACAAATAATTTTTAAAAATCTTTGAAAAGCAGAGCAACAAGTACAGGAGCTAATATATATTTTTCAAAAGTGAATCGTTCTTTTTGAACAAATCGTTTGTGAGCGACACATCTCTACCCTACTTTTTTTTTAATTCGCATTTGAAATTGCGGCCAATATATTTGAAATGTATATACAGGGTGATTCAGAACTTATCCAACAAAAATTTTTGAATGTACAGGCAACTCTTACAAATACAATTTTATAAAAAAAAAACAAAGACAATTTGAAAATGATTTAAAAAATACACTTCTACGCGTCAGGGGAAACTAGTCCAACGTAATACTTGACGATGCGCAAGGCAAAGCATGCAGTCGGCGACCGGCACGGCGGCAAAGTGTAATAAAAAATGAACGGACAAAATATTCTAAAGAATTTCCTACCCCATTTCTACGAACTAACACAAATGTTGTCTTGCTTCACCATAAATTGAAACGATATCCATCAAAACGGAGTTGCTATACATATAAGCCATTTTTGAAACTTGAAAAACTAATGTAAACACTATCGCAAAAACGTTAATAGGTACTAAAATTGGATTTCAGTATTCGGAATCGCACAGTGCATAACACGGATGACGCTAGAGATTACAGCAGCCCAGCGATGTAATGGTTGAAAATACTGCAACTTCAATAATTTTTTTCTCGGAACCTATAAGGATTTTACAAAATTTTTTTTTATTATTTATGGTGCATCTGCTCACAATTTTTTTTGGATAAGTTGTGAATCACCCTGTGTAGTTAAAATTTAGAAAATTTCCCCATTATTTTTCTACATTCACTGTATCCAAGACAAGAAATATGCAAATTGCTGGCAATCTGAAACGATGTAAGATTTTGAGCCATTAGAAGATTATTGAATTAGATCAGATATATTTTTTAGATTTGATATTTTTTGAGGAAACCAAATTTGCTGATTTTTTTCTAAAAAAACTACATGTGGTACCAACCTTTTGATGTGTTTTTTTTTTATGTTTCAATTTCGATTTACCAACTTAATTTTTTTAAATGCAGTCTGACCTTTAATATTCTTATTTTTTACATAATAATTCAGCGGATTCAGCGATATGACATTTCAGCAATTATAGGGAGTTTTTTTTAAACGAGGATTTTTGGTAGCTCTTTATGTTAAATAAAAATTAAATAGTATAGAAAGGAAAAAAATTAAGTAACGATAAAATACTAAACAAAAAAAAAGCTGAAATGAGATCAAAACTCGAATCAAAATAATAAAATAATAAAAATTACAAAATTATGAAAGATGGGCCCATAAAAAATTAAATTGATGACAATAAATTCCTTTTTGCTCCGATTCTGATGAAAAAAAAAATAATTTTCCTCAAAATTTATCAGAAACAAAAAATACCTTTTTCTAATTTGAGACCCCCTCTTTTATGTTCGAAATTTATAAATGTCATTTATAAATCTAAGCGTTTTCGACTTATTTCTGCATTTTCAACTCGGATGATAAAAAAAATATTCTATATGCGCACGGAATGCAACCAAGTCAAAAACACTAAAATAAAAATAAAATTTGATTACACCTTTTAAGAAATCACCTTGGCCAAATACCATATATACGGAGTATGCAACCAGTAATGCACATATTTACATGCTGTATGCAACTGGCACTACACATATGTAAATATGTATGCAACCGGTACTACACATGTGCTTGCCGTATGCAACCGGTACTACAAGTACAGAGCTTGTAGGGTGTATAAAAGGATCAAAGACTCCGTGTTAAAAAAATTGAGCCTTTTCTTAGGTCACGTGAAGGCGGCGCTGATGTAAGTAAGTAGAGTATGAAAAAGACGCAAGACGTTGTAAGCGCAACTTGATTACTGGACACTCCAGTGCATCGGCGCTCAAAGCGACTCCTTAAACTTTAACTGGAGACATAAAACGGGATCCATAAGAGTCTTCACTCCCTGTCTACACTCCATAGAGCCTCTAATGATTACAAGGCGTACCAGTAACTTTGCTTGGAACAGTAAATTTATTTCCTTTACAAAAATTGAAACAATAGGATTAAAATTACATTAAACCACAACATTCTGTTTCATCGGCTGGTGTTTGGTCTAATTTTTCACGACATTTCACTCAACCGATCAGGAATCGCATTATCTCAAGCGTAGATGTAACAGTTTGTCATCGTTCATTGTAAACGAATCGTTAACATTGGTGAAGCTAAGATTTAGGGATTTTTAGTTGACAGTATCAGTAAAAGAGGAGGGAAATTAGTTAATTATTCAATTATTGTTTTTCATATAATGCAGAACTGTTTCTTTTTTTTCCAGGTTACTGAATTGAAGCACAAATTTAAATTTCAACTAGTCTAAAAAAAAAAGAGTATGTAATAATTATAATACGCCCATATAGCTAGTTACTTACAGAACAGGATAGTGACTATGGTGTCGATTAACACTGTGAACAATGAACATTTCCAGGGTTCCAACTCTTTCTACTATCGACAGAACATTTGCATTATCTTTAATCAGTATGTGTGATATATGAAAACAAAAAAAAATGACGCTGGTTTGTGTTGTTCATTAATTTCTGTGGTTTCCCAAACACGAACCTGTCTGTATTGATATTATTTCCGATTACGTTTTTTTTTATGGAAAAAGTGAGTTTACGTCAATAAAAAAAAATCGATTGGATTTTTTTCCGTTCGTTTTCTTTACCGGTACGACAATCACCTTTTCCTTGTCGGAAGAATTAGTCAACAATACAAATTAGTAGGCGCTGCATATGATATAAGGGATAGTTGATAGTCTTTGGGTTTTACGGTGGGATGTCGATTTCCGGGTCGATCGCGGACGTCACGGTAGTCTTAAAATTGTATTTATTTCATACGATATGTACGCGAGCAAAATCCGTAATTACTTTTAATTTTTAATGCTTACGTTTCTCGTAACATGCCGGTAGTTCAAACGTACCGCTATTTGATCGACCAGCGATTGATGCTGCGAACAAGGGTAACTGGGATCTTTTGGGAATGTCGTCATGGTATTTTGATTTGAAAGTTTAAAACTGGTTTGAGCCAGACCTCCCCGTTCGATTGCGCTTCCTTTGGGCGGCGTTCGGGCAGTCGACGTCCCACCGTACTTGATTTACACTACAGTTGTCTAGGTTTTATTTATTCGATAGAAAGTGACTTGTTATTTTTGTATTTTTTAATGAGTTTAATAGTTATTGTTTTTATTTTTATAGTTAGTTAGCTATAAACTACTAGCCTTAGCGATGATAAATAATCTTAAAAGTTTAATGAAGACAAAATAATAAAAAAAAAAAATTAGTAGATGCAGAAGAAAATTTGCACAATTTCTGTTTTTTTAAGTGACGTTAAAAAAACGAACTTGTGTTAAGATGATATTACGATATTGTACTTGTAACATCCATCCGATCCAAACAAAAAACACTGTAAAAAGTAACATTTAGCAAATTTTATAGGCGAACCGTTGTGGACTGTTCCGTTATGTCATTGCGTGGTTCTCATTCCTTTACCGTAGTTGTTTTCGTAACATTTTGTTGTCTCGGTGCAATCTGATGTCGCAGTTCTTGGGCGGGGCGAGGGATGACGGGGAAGGCGCAAATACTTCGTTCTGTTCCGCTCCCACACAAATTGGCATTTTAAAAATTGTCAAGTAAAATGGCGGCAAAAACATGTTTAACACATTTGAAATTTTTTAGCGTGATACAATTTTTTGTGTTTTCTGCAGTAAATTTCGCTTGATGTGGATATGCCTGCTCTTGTAGTAATACTGGGTGTTTTGGAAAAAGGTGCCAGAAATTCAAAGGCTACTAAGACCTCAAAAAGTGTAATTTTTATTATATATTTTAAAATTAGCGGAACTCTAACCTTTAATTTGATAAAAATAAGCTTTTGAGAATCTTAAATTTTTTTTTGGATTGTTTCCCATAAATTTCACTTAAAAACAAAATTCTATTGAAATGTTGAAAATTAGGGAAAAAATCGATCGTGCTAAAGCAAACCCAATTTCTATCGCTAATCATCGCTTTTTTATCGAGCAAATTCCGTTAAACTAAATTTCTTAAGAAGTTGGTTGAGTGCGTCCAATGTATTTGATAAAAAAGCGGTACTTTGAGACGGCAATTGGTCGATTTTGACACAGTCGATTGTGTTTTTTCAATAACGATGCATTTTCAGTCAATTAAAGAAAATGCAAAAAATTAACCCACAAAAATAATTGTTACAATGCCGCCAGTTTTGCCAATCATAGAATCATTTATAAAAATTCCGCTACACCGCTACAACTTCGCATAATCGAAACAAAATAAATTTTGCTATAAATTGTTGAAATTAGATAAATTTCTATCTGTTTTAATTAATTTTTTATAATTTATAATTACATAGAAAAATGTGTTGAAAAACAAAATTAAACAAAAAAGTTTCATTTTGCTAGTAATTTCAGTAAAACGTAAATCCTTCTTTATTATTTGGTTAATTCTGTTAGAATTTACTAAAAACTACTTTATGAATAAATTGCATCGCTATGAAAAGAAAATTCGCTATCCGCTACAGCTAGCGAAATTCCGCTAGTTGCAATTTTACTATCAAACCCAATTTTTTAAAGTTTTCTTAGACTTTACTAGTGTGTTTTATAAAAAGTTCACTACATTTTGGCTAAATTTGTTCTGCCACCGCTACGAAAGGAAAACTCGGCTACATCCGCTAAAAATAGAGAAATTCCACTATTGTTGGCAACACTGAATGTCATTCTGCTCGATTGTTTTTATATTTTGTTACGATTTCACTACATTTTCACCGCATTTGTTCTGTCACTGCTCAGCTACATGTGCTTCAGATAGCGGATTCCGCTACAATTAGCGAAACATCAGTAAGATTGTAGCTAACATGTCAAATAATTGACGTTTTTAGCATTTTCAAGAAATTCACTTCAATATATTTTATTTTTTAAGAAATATATTCAGACCCTGAATTTATGACACATCTTTTCAAAACATCCTGTACATTTCTCTAAATCTATAAATATTCTGATGTCTCGGATTTACATTTTCTATAAAGTTTGGCATTTTGTGACGAGTAAAATTTGTGATTTCCCCCGTCGAGCCTCGCTCCGAGTTACATTATCTGAAGGAACAAGCAAACATTGTGCGGCACATAAAAAATTGTGATTTATTTATTATATGTCGGCGGTATCGGTGGTCGTGCGGCGAACACTCGATACGAAGTCTAGAAGTGCAATAAAAAAAAACCGTAGACATAGTGCCATTACTCTTTCGCCGCTTGAACTCCGACGAAGAAGCAGTCGGTGAAAGTTATATCTTAACGTATTAAGCAAGTGTCGGAAGGTCGCGATTTTACAAAAAGTTTCATATAAAAAACTCGGAAGTCGGCGAGTTGTTAGGGCAAGGTTTTTGTCGGCGAATAGAAAAAAAATAGTAACGTTTCCGTTACAGACTACCTCAAAAAGACAAGAGTTCGGGAGAATTGCTCAACAACGTTTTTTTATATAAACTGCATGTAGAAATTACAGGATTGTTCGTCTTAAAAAACAAATTCAGGAGAGAAACGTTCGTTTTTGTGGTCAAAATTCGTTCGGTTAACTCTACCATAATCGAGGTGAAATCGTCCTACGTACTTTATCCAGTGTGATCGAGTGTTAGCTCAAAGATGAAGGGCAGAATGAAGTTCGTGTAAATGTAAAATTGTTTTATTCCTCGTATAAAAAATACTAATTTCGTACATTTCGCACACTCATGATTCTAATATCATTATTCATTGTCGTAAACGTTATACAATCAAAATCAAACGTGTTCTACTTTAAATTCTCGAAAAAATCATTATATCCCCTGCCGATATCAAAAGAACATCATAACGATAACGAACGACTTGCCCTTTATTCGCCTTGAGCGCGAGCGTTATATTTACATTATCCGTCTTCCCTATGGCGGTGACACCTTTTTGGGCGTTACCCCCATAACTTATATGTAAGACTGCAGACCAAGAAACGTTAGCTTTTAATGTCCGTGACGGCAAAATTCTTGATGCGGAGGTGTTATCTGATCGGTAACGTTTATATCATGACTTAGGTTTAGTATCAAAATAATCGCGTAATGGTGATATTAGGTACGGACGGCTGTAGTCTCGAATTACGGTATAGTTAACCGCTTGTCCCGTTCAACGGCCAGCGCTGCCGCGTCTCGAGTATAACCCGTTTGTTTTTTTTATGAGAAATATCAAGCTGAAGGAGAAGACTTGGGGATAACCCGAAATGTAACTATGTATATGTAGGAGATCATTGTGTACGTCGATTTAATTTATTTTTGTAATTTATTCTGTACCTTGAAGTATGGTTTTTTGTGAGATAAGGAAATGTGTATATAATTCCCTTTTGGATTTTGTAGTTATGACGTTTCTTTGACTTGCCACAATTATTCTAGTAAGTAAAAGAATCCGTAGAAGTTAATTCGGTAAGTCGGTTGGACGTCCTTTTCTACACGTTTGGTTTGTATTGGAGTCTCGGTAACTATTGATGTGCTGCCGATTTACCCGATAGTCCGGGCAACGGGAAGAGATAGGTCCTGCGCAAGATCAGAGCGATTTTAAATTCCAGTTTATAGAGCATTACGTGCCTACTATCGCCTCAAGTTTTCGGCATTTGAAATGCTGCGGTTTATAATAAGTTTGTTTTTTCCAAATATCTTCGCTTCACACTAAGAGCGGCAATAAGTAACCATTGCTCTATAAATCTGCTAAATTTAACCTTCTCTAGCCTTTTGCAGGGCAAACCGTTTATCGACCTTCATTGCTTGGACTACAAATCACGTTTAGTAATTTGTAGTATATACATACAATGCTTGTATTGTTCTGCTTTGTAAATAAACAAAGGAAGACTAAAAAATTTTTTGTTTTATTTATGCGTTAACTTCTACCCACAAGTTTTAAGACATTGTCAGTGCTGAAATTCTGATTCAATTTTAATTTTTATTCTGCAAATTGAGGGACAATTTTTGTTAAAAAAAAATGTCCTGTGATAAAAACTAAGAAGAATGTATGGAGCAATTGTAAAGTAGCTCTTAACATTATCGCATTGGCTGTATTGAAAAGGAACAAACTTTTTTCTGTGTGAGATGTTTTGTTCCCATGTCTTTTTATTATGAACTGTCAAGCTACATTAGAAAATACAGACATTATATTACTGTTCAGTAAATAAACATTTATTTATAATTGTGTTCATTTTTAATGCATTTACCACGAGCAATTTATAAAATATAAACATTATGCAGCCAAGTATACACATGCATTGTAATGTATGTTGCCTACCTAACAAATATTAAATTAAACCGTAAGGATAAAAAAATCGAGAATCGGAGGAGGTAGTTAGGAACTGAATGCAGTTTTGGATTGGTCAGGGGCGTTATAGTTCACTTGATTTTTTCATAATTTTAAGAACCAAAATGTCTCTTTGACCTCTCCAGAATACGCCATTCTTTTTTTTAATCAGGCATGGCAAATACTACAGTGGCTATATGCAAGACAGTAGCGGCAATAGCGACTAAACCCCGCCCATCCGCCATGTTGCATCCAATGTCAAATTGAAAGTAACTTTTATAAAAAATACATTATGTACAAAAGTATTTTTCTTTTAAATTTTACGCACAGTTTTAGGCAAATAACTCCCTTGGAAAGTGATTTTAAATAATGAATGAATATAAAATCTACTTGCGCAATAGGGAAGGATAAATATATAATAATAACTATTGGTTTATATTTTCTAGGCAAGTAAATTTATGCATACCTACATTACACAATGAAATTTATTGGGTTTACATTAGAAAAACGAATACATAATACTAGTGATAGTATTTGTTACAATAAATGTCCAGCAACACTTTTACTTGCAAGCTTTATGCATGCTTTTTTACATTTTTTGGAAGCAATTTTTAATCGAAACATAATAAATCTTTTAACAATTTTATTTTTGATCTGATGACAATTTGGTAGATCTAAATTTAAACTAGACATTTCTTTTAAGAAAAACTCTTTTAAATTTATGTTTTGTCAAGATTCAATCGCAAAAAATATTGTAAAAGTACTTTCCATCTGCAAGAAGAAACAAAGTACCGCTTCATTGCAAAAAAGACTGAATGTTCTCTAAATTTCTTAAGTACGCTAAATTTTGAACATGTTTTATAGATCTGCGTTTTAGAACCAACAGCATGCATGCAGACAGTTTGTACAAGTTTTTGACGTTTTAACGATACTTTGGGCAATATATCCGCACACATTATAAAGATAATTTAATTCACTAAAACTAAGATTCAATTTTAGTTCTTCTATGTTAGCAGGAACCTTAACTTCCTTATAATTAGGTCTTATATTTTTTGTAATGGTGTCCAAAAAGCCTGAAAGAAATTCACGGTCGTCGTCCTCATGAAGCTTCTGCAGACATTATAACTATCCCTTAGCACAGAATACCCAATAGTTTCACTAGTAATCACCAAAATTAAAATAAAACAATACAAATATTGAATAACACCATAAGAACTCTCCTGACATCATGACATTTCACAGATGAATTTGACACTGGATGCAACATGGCAGCTAAAATCACGTGGACCAATTAAAAATGATACACTCTATTGTCGCCACTGTCTTGTATAGAATCACTGTAGCAAATACCTCTTCGAACTTCTGCGATCCCGATACGTGATGCACAAAAAATATAAGATTCTTACAAAATCTTGACAGATTGTTCATTAAAAATATAAATTTTGACATTAGAGTATCTATCATTTTTTTTATCAAGCGGTCGACAGTCTGTTATCCCAATACAACATATTCAAAATGTAGTAAACCTTAATAGAATAAATAAATACATTATATTTCTTTTAAAAATTAATTTGCATTAGGATATTACGAACTGAGGGGTAAAGGAGTAGATATTTATATATACAAATTATCTAAAATCTAAATAATAACAACTGGAAAAATCTTGTATAATGAAAAATATCGAAAATTTCGGAAACTGGAGAAGCTAGAGAGGAACTCGATGCAGTTTTGGATTGGTTAGGGCCGTCAGTTCACTGTAATTTTTTCAGATTTTTCTGACCTAAAATTTTTCGAGGATATCGATAGACGGTATTGCACGTAGCTTGGGTCACTGAACACACTGGGACAGTCGGTGAGTCGGTTTTTCTGCAAGTGACCGTTAAGAAAAAAAATCTTTATTTAATGTTCTTTCTATTGGGAACCACAGTATAATTGATTAGTATACTGTGTTGGGAACGAAGGTGTGGCGCCATCTATTCATTAAACGTCAATTAATTTAGCAGCATATGTGAAGCTAATACAGTTGCCTACCTGCTAAATAATTCTTACTCAGTTTAGTATAGTTTCTGAGCGATAGATGGCGGTACGAAAATTTGGAATTATTTAATGCAGTTTGATTTTTTCGATTGACACAAGTGTGCCTTCCATTTCACTAATCGAAAAATTTATTGGCAATTGGTGATATTGGTATGGTGTATTTTTTTTTTATCCCCCAATGCAAACTTGAACTACTTGAAGAAGAATTTTAAATTTACCAAATTTATATTTTTTATTCGGTAAAGTTACGAATATATTTTTTAATTAATATATCAGTTATGAGTATTTAAAATGTTAAAAATCTATTTCGTGATAATAATATTGAGTTCTATAACGAGAAAATAAATGAAAACCAACTTGAAAATTAATTCGATCTGGAGCTTATCCATCATGTTAGATCTACGTATGAGTTTATCGCAATTTTTTTGTCAGCTTTTGACATTGAAGTTCACATTTATATTTAAAACGTGATTTAAATAATAATTATCGGCCACTGCTGTATTTACTACCACCACCACTTCTGCTATTAAAACTAAAACCTAACCTAACTAATCTTTAAACTTTCTTCCAAGCACGACTTTTGAACTTTGATCTTTGTACCGGCTTGTTAGATTAGAGCAGGTAAGTAAACAACTTCGAGTGTAATATTGAAAATAGTATTTATCGACCACTTGGAAGTGATACAACCAGCATAAAGTATGGCAGCATTAGGTGTCTTCATAAGAAAAATGTCCACCAGCGCCTCCAGAAACGCCATAAAAAACGTCACGGTCATCGGCGGTGGCCTGATGGGCTCTGGAATTGCCCAGGTAATTTAAAAATTTATTTTCTTATTTCTGTATATGAGGAACTTATCCCTATCAGATCCTAAGCTTATATTGCAGCTCAAGTATAACAATTTTGTACAGAAAATTGGGTTTAGTCCATATGGTGCTCATTTTAATCGAAAGAATTCCTTGAATAACAAAGCAATAAAACAGTTATCAGCCACTTATCTGAGATTGTAGTATTTCTGTACTAAATTTTGATTTATATTTAACATTAACTCTAAAATCAGGTTGCTGCTCAAACCGGACACAACGTAACTCTGGTAGAAGTCAATGCCGACATCCTCAAAAAAGCCGAAAGCAGCATAGCCAACAGCTTATCTCGTGTCGCCAAGAAACTCTACAAGGACGATGCATCGGCAGCCAAAAAATTCGTGGACGAAACACAGTCGCGTATCAAGGGCTCTACGAACACCTCAGAATCCGTCGCAGATAGCGATCTAGTCGTGGAGGCCATCGTAGAGAAACTGGAGGTAAAACACAAGCTTTTCGAGAGCTTGGACAAAGTCGCGCCTCCTAAAACGATCTTTGCGTCAAACACAAGCTCTTTGTCAATCACAGAAATAGCATCCGTCACTAATAGGAAGGACAGGTTCGGAGGGCTGCATTTCTTCAACCCCGTGCCCGTAATGAAACTGTTGGAAGTCGTAAGGACTCCTGACACGTCGGAACAAACGTACCAAGCATTGATGGCTTGGGGGAAAGCCGTCGGAAAGACCTGTATCACTTGTAAAGACACGCCTGGGTTTGTGGTGAACAGGTTGCTGGTACCTTACATGGCTGAAGCTATAAGGATGATGGAAAGAGGTAATTAAAAAAACAACGTGAGAACTGATATGAATTTACATTTTTCGTGGTTCGTAGGTGACGCCTCTCCTCAAGACATCGACACTGCCATGAAATTAGGAGCGGGTTATCCCATGGGGCCTATCGAACTGGCCGATTACGTAGGTCACGACACTTCTCTTAGTATCTCCGAAGGTTGGCATAAAAAGTTCCCCGACAACCCACTGTTTGAACCGTGCGCCTCAGTCAAGAAACTAGTGAGCGAAGGAAAGCTTGGTAGAAAATCCGGGGAGGGTTTTTACAAATACAACAAGTAATTTTAATAACAATCATTCTTATATTCCTTCGTATACTACTTTACTATATTTTTATTTCAATTTCAGCACTGATATTTTTTGATGGTTATATACAGGTTTTCGTAAACTTTAAGTAATAATAGATATTTTTACAGTTTGAAATATTGGCTAGTAAATTTATCAAGGAGCGTAAAGAAACCCGATTGGGTGAAGTTTTACAAAGTTTGGAAGAGAAACATTAAGAAAAATAAGGGAAATATGTTGCATTACTGAACTGTTTATACACGTGTACTATAATAAATACCTTTTTGTACTTTTCGTTTGATTTTATGGTTCTTGCGAAACTCTTGAAATCACTTTTTTACCGAATTTACTCTGAAGCTTTCAAATTTAATTTGTGTTTGTTAACAGATAAACAACTAAATAATTAATTTATAATAATCATAAAAGCTACAAATTTAGTACAAGTACAACTTAACCTACAAATACTTTTGAACTAAAACGAAATGCAGATTGTTCTCTTCTTCTTCTTCCACAAAGCACACATGGCGAGTGTAGACATGTGACAAAGAGTTTAGGTATAACCTTTCTCTCTCGCACAGGCACGTGAATGGCTAACGCATCCCTTTCCCCAACGATTAGAGAGTACGCAAACTATCGCCTTTTCTCTCTACAGCATCTACACTTTTTAACACGTGGTGCTTCGTCCATGTAATGTATGCTCCGAGGCATTCCACACAACAGCTCTATTTTATGTTTTGTGACAACGGCCGTCCAATTCTGTGAAATTAAGCGAATACGCCTACCTATATATATTATTTTTATGTTACCAAATAGTGCAAATAAGGTCTGTTTATTTATATGTTCAATTATAATTAGCTCCACTTTATTATTTTTGTCACTTTCCGTTTTGTTTTATAAATTGATATTTTATATCAAATGTGTAAAAATTTTCAATAAACGCAGGATATCTTGTTTCGTCTGGGAACTGGAACAGACCTTATTTCCACATTAATAAAAAATATAAATAAGCGTATTTGTTTAAAATTTCACACGACTGTGCCATGGTTCGGGTACCATAGTAACCTACCAACAAATACTTTTGAACTAAAGCAAGGCGCCTTAGCTTTCTTCTTCTTCTTCTACTATTGATACGTGTACATCGACTACACCATATTTATGTCAGTAGCTTTGTAGGCGCGCCCTTTTGTAACGATTATACAAGATGAACAATAAAAAATATAACATAGCAACGATGTATATGCAAAAAAAATAAACAAATATCAAGATCATTGTAGAAAAAAATGATTTTTAACCCCAGCATTTAACTTACTTAATTCTTCAGGAGTCATTACATACATTTTTCATTACTTACCAAACGTTGTTGGCTTATGTCCCTGTGGTTTGTTGAAATTCATCAGGTACGATGGGGAATAAAGCAAGGGAATAGAAAATACTAATATATTTATAACAATATGAGACAAATGAGTGTTTTTTTAGTGTACAATTAATATTTACAAATGAAGGTTTATATTTTGTCAGCAGTAACTTTAATTCTGGCCATTTCTTTTTTGGAAATCAAACGAAATTATGGCACCTTTCTGTAACAATTTCATTTTAACGCTAAAATACTGCTACTATTTTGTGAAAAAATACTATATAAAAATAAGTATTTGAAAACCATTATCTACACGTTCACAGTATTTATAATACGATCATGAGAAATTATAAAAAAAAGACCGTCCGTTAACGGACGGGGATCTTTCAGTATTCAGTTATGCGAAACGAAACCGAGGGGTCGCTACGGAAATCAGTTCGTTGTAAAGTGGAAGTGTCGAAGGACTGTGTAAAAAGGCTCTTTTTAAATTTCCAAAAGAAAAACAACTCTACCGATCAGTTCTACGCTTAAAATGTACAAATTAAGTAAATAGTAAATTATTCACAAAATGCTTATGTATATTTCTTTGTAAAATATATACTTTTTTTATAAAATATAAAGAAAAATGAGGTATATGAACATCTACGCTAGTAATCTGAAAATAAAAAAATATTACAGAGCTGCCTGGGCGGTCGACCGTCGACCGTAGCATCTGATTGTCTAGAAACGGAAACAAACGTGGCGCGGCCCACAAAACGATGACTCCCACAAAAAATTTGGTTTCCGCGTTTTTATTTCTCAGTATAAGAACTGCGTAAATGGAAATTGTCTTATTGTGATTTCAAATTATTTTTGTCACCGTCTTTCGGCCGCCGAAGAAGAAAGTTGCAGTGGAAGAAAAACAAATTCCAAAACTCGAAGGCACTTACATATGCACCTACTTTTTTAAACGATTTACAGGTTATTATTGCCGTGTTTTTTCCTTTAACATAGCGATCTCTATCCGAATCAGAAAAAAAGTCCAACACTCGTCACGAATGTTAATCATTACGCTATCCCTTAAATAACAATAAATAAATTACCTTTAAGAATTTTAACTCTAACTTTTCCTTTGATAAAAAAACTAAATACGCTATGCGGTATCCTCAGTCAGACGATTTTTGAGTTTACGGACCGACGGGACAACAAATGTAAATATAAGCGAATGGGAAAGAGTTTCATGGATAATTTTGTTAACGCAAAATTATATGAAGCTTTCACATTCATTTTATATAAAAGTACAAAAAAAAGTTACCTAGGGGTTGAAAAATTTGTCAATTGAAAGAATTATCAAGACTTGTATCGTTTGCTGTCCTCGCCGGTAATTTCACGAATATTTACATGTCTCGTGGGACGATTCCGTCGATGTGGCTCTTAAGTCTGAGTTAGGCGTCTTACCGTTAGGCTAAGTAGAAAGCACTATTACAATTTATTAGACCATTACTTACGTGTGCACGAAAATTAGGAAGTACCGACACATTAAAATTTAACCGTACGTGGCAGTGTGAACAAATAATTTTTTTATTTCCCTCCGGAAATGGAAGCGAGCGACGACCTCTCGATATCAACCGTCATTTTTAAGACACTTAGAAAAATGACGATGTAATACCACCGCCGTATCCTTCCGTTCCCGTAATGCTCCGTCATTTTTTTTATAAGATACACACAGTTTTAACAAATAAAAAATAAATTACTTTGAATAAAATTAACAAATCTAATAATTACATTATTAAATAGAAGCTTGTGAAGATTCGTCCGTTTATCTCTTAGGTTATACGTTGCGAAAACGTAAAAGCTCAGTCGATTGGCTTCACCTGGGCCATCACCTTCCCCTCCCACAGCGGGAGCACGTCCCCGTCGTTGATGATCTCCTCCTGGATGACTTGGTTGCCGAGTTCCTCGCACACCGTCTTGAAAAAGTATCTGCAACCACCGTAAGCTCTTCAGTACAACACGACTCGTAAAAAACCAACGGGAACGTTTTTTTGTTGTCGGCAACCAGGAAATTTTAGGAAAGGAAATTGGAGGGGCGCAAAGAGGCGGAAAAATTTACTTTCGTCGAGTTATGTGTCTTGTGCGTTAGAATTTTGTCACAAATTGGCAACAGTGCGAGTCGAATCGTTTGAACTAATTCCGAGACAGCAAAACTCTTTTAAAGTCACGTTTTAGTTAAAAAAATCATCTGCAAAGATTTAACTAAAGGGCGAAATCTCCAGCTTACAATTTTTGAACCTGCTACAAATGACATTGATATAATAACAGTTCTCGTAAAACCCTTTGGACGATCTGGTGAAGTGCTCCGACATCTCCAGCGATACTCTAAGAACAATATTTAGAGTTACTTTCAATAATGTCTAAAATGTCTTCTTCGATTTGAGCCACGATTTTCAGGGCGAGGAAGAACACTACCAATATCAAGAAGACGTTGAGATACTTCACCAAATGTCCTATTACGAAGCTACCGTAGAGGACAATGATAATGCTCCAGCGGAACTGAACAGCGTACCACCGTCATTCCGTCGCACTGTTGCCAGTCTGCGCGATATCACCTTTATCGAATTTTATTGATTAAAAAAACTAAGTTTTAATAAAATATTAAAACAGAGTCAAATTTTGCATTTTATTTTATTCTGTGCATCGACGTTGCACAATTAATCAAACTTTTGTACATCAACTCGAAGAATTTGGAAATTTTTTTCTCAATAACGGTATATTGATGATGTATACTGTCGTCTAATAAAATTATGACAGTCGAACTTCTAACACACTGTATAATAAATATACTAACAGTAAAAATTCTTCCTAGGTTCGACGTGGGAAGGGAAAATAAGGACCAGGCGTAATAACAACATGAATTTCTTAAAATAAACTGAACCGTTAAAGTCTAATAATATTTTTGTCAACTGCCATCACGGTAAGGATGTATGCTCTTTTATAATGAATTTGGAGCATTTACGGACATACTGTCATTCAACAACCATGCTGACTTGTATTCTATTGTGCCACCATACTGTGCCTACTTGAATCCTATTCGTCAGTTTATATATAACGATACAAGTGAATTTTATTGAAAGCGATTTTAAAACGAATTATTGTACCTTTAAAAAAGCTTTTCTTTTTTATCAAATAAATCAAATTTTCGATGACGAATGCGATTTGCTTGAAAAACGTATTGGCGATAACTAACAAAATAATTAATTACAAGAAAATCGTTAAGAATATGGAATATTTACTAGAGAAAAAACTTCCCTGAATTTATGTTAAAATAAACATTGAATTTGTAATGCAACTGTACCGATTTGTATTCGACTGTGCCGTCATACTGCGCTTACCTAAATCCTATTGGTTTTTATTATGAGATAAATTAAATATTCGAATACAACCAAATAAATTGTAAATTTGTATCGAAAATATGTTGACAACAAGCAAATGGCAGTAGCGGGAGTGTATCTGAAACCGGTATACGTCTGGCGGTTCGCCTGACGAAGTATAATTCAACGTTGGCCAGGGCAGACTGTCCGCAGAGTAGTCGCTTCCCGGAATATCATCAGTTTAACAAAATATTTAATTATGCGAATGCCGTTGGGAATACAAAAAATTTGCAAGAGAGAAAAAAACCTGTCTTCACGTTTAAAATAAACATTCTTCCCGTTTCCGTAAATGCAATTACTTGCAAAGCGTTTTAAGGTTATTTGGATTTCGCCAACTTTGATGGCATCCACCGGCTAGACGAAGCTAGCTATAAGAATATACAGAGTGTATATTAAAATTTGACCAAAAAATTCCCCAATATTTCCAGGTTTTCTAAGTGGATTTAAAATATTTTACAGTTTGCGCAGATACAAGATGTGTATCGATTTAAATTTTTCAGCAATCACATCCGGAATTTAAAAAAGCTCTCTGAAATTTCTAGATCACGTACATCCAAACGTAAATCCACGTAGATCCGAAACCGTTTAGAATTTAACACAGTACAACAGCAACGTACATCATACCTGTTTTACCGTATTAGTCAACCAGTTTAATTTAAGAAATTCAGAAAAGGATCCAAGAAATAAGGTTGGGATTTAAAGGAAACAGACTTTCCATCCAATTTGACGACTATTCGGGCATAAGATCAACGATTTCATTCCTACCTGTAATTTCCCTTTTTCGGCAAGTACTCCTTGAACTGCCTGAGGGTGATCTGAGTACCGGGTATCTTCGTCCTGTACGGGAACTGTTCCTCGCAGAAGGAGAACACCACGGTGGTGACGTCGTCCGTAGCCATCTGGGCCGGTGCAGAGGGCCTCGAGCCCCTCATGGACTTTCTCAGCGTGGACTGGCTGCTCTGGGTGACCTCCGGATAAAACCTACCAGATGACCTGGACGCACAAAATGAAATGTTCAGAATGTTTCAACGAAACTAGTAAAATTCATTTGTACGATATATTTTTCCTTGCTAGAGTAAAAGGTTGGCAAACGAACAGAAATATCAAAAAAAAAGTGTTTGTCGACGACTTAGAACCGACTATATAAACAAAATTGTGAAATATAGAGGGTGTTCGAAAATTATAAACACCCAAACAGCTTCGGTTTAGAAATATATAAAAAAAAAACTCATTCGGAAACTATAATTTTTTATCAAAACTGTTCTTGATATATATCAAGCAAACAACAACTATTTTTTAATTTTCTACATTTCAATACTCAATTTTTCGTGACACTCTGTATGTTCCATAATTTTACATGTTATAAAAAGTCCTAAAAAAGATATCGTCATGCTATTTATACGGATATATTTGTTCATTCGTCATTTTTCTGCCTAAGTAACGAAAAATATATAAAAAAAAAAAGTTGGTTGGTTTTCCAAAAACCGCTAAATAGCGGTGACGATACAAATCAAAATGATTAGATCATAAAAATTATATTAAATTAAACATCTTATTAATGACCTCAAGAGTATGTTTGTCATCTTTTTACTGACACAACGAAAAATATATATCGCTTCATTAATAATTTAAAAAATTTTTTCAAAAATCGCTAAAAAAGCTGGGACAATATTAACCAAAACGCTGAAAGTTACTTAGTTTTCCAATAATAGCTAAATAGTGGAGACTATATAAACCAAAATGACTAAATTATACAAATATTAAGTTAAATATTTTCTTGTTAACGAAACCAAGCGTTTCTTCGTCATTTTTTTACAGAAGCAACGAAAACTATATCGCTCCATTGACAATCTAAAAACAATGCCGAAAGTTGATTCCTCTTTCAAAAACCGCTAAAAAGCGGAAACAATACTAACCAAAACGCTGAAAGTTAGTTAGTTTTCCATTAACTGCTAAATAGCGGAGACGATACAAGCCAAAATGACTAAGTCATACAAATCTTATTAAGTTGAAGATTTTCTTGTTAATGCAATCAAGCGTTTGTTCGCTATATTTTTATTGAAGCAACGAAAAATATATCGCTCCATTGGCAATCTAAAAACAATGCCAAAAATTGATTCGTTCGTCGAAAACTGCTACAAAGCGGAGACAAAACTAACCAAATCACTGAAAGTTAGTTGGTTTTACAATAACCGCTAAATAGCGGAGATAATATAAACCTAAATCACTAAGTCATACAAATCTTATTAAGTTAAGCATTTTCTTGTTAATGAAACCAAGCGTTTGTCTGTCATATTTTTACTGAAAAAAAATATATATAATTCCATTGACAATCTAAAAGCAACGCCGAAAGTGGATTATTTTTTCGAAAACTGCTAAAAAGCAGAGACAAAACTAATCAAAATGCTGAAATTTAGTTGGTTTTCCAATAACCGCCAAATAGCGGAGCTGATACAAATCAAAATGACTAAGTCATACAAATCTTATGAAGCAGCAACCAAGCTCCTGTTTGTCATCTTTTTACTGAAGCAACAAGAAATGTATCGCTGAAACAATGCTGAAAGTTGATTCGTTTTTCAAAAACCGCTAAAAAGTGAAGGCGATACTAACCAAAACGCTGAAAGTTGGTTTTCCAATCACCGCTAAATAGCGGGGATGATACAAAATATTAAACTAAATATAGAAACAAAATTTTTAACATTATTTTTTCAGGAAAACATTTTCACTTCCAAAAAAATTTAGAAACTAAAACGAACTTTTTCCCTTCAATTATCAATTTTTTAAAATAACTATGCAACAACACATTTACCTCGTTGCTGATTTTGTTTGCTCTTCAATTTGACGTTTTAATTACCCACAATTTTTGTTTATATTATAACACAATCTCACCTTTGCTTTCCCCTGGTCCTGACGTCGTCCTCCAGCCTCCTCCTCGCCTCCTCCAACTGGATGGAGATGTTGGGCGAAGGCAGCGGCGGCATGCTGGGATCGGCGACGAAGGGCTGCGCGGGCACCAGGTTGCCGGCCCCGCTGTTCCTCTCCAGGGAGCCCGACCTAGACCCAAACCCCTTGCGGTGCCTGCCGGCGATCGGCGAGGTGGCGCTGCTGGTCCGATGACTGCGGTGTTTCAGCGACATCTCGCTGTGCGTGTGGCTGGCCCCCCTGCCGCTCTTGTCCGACTCCATCAGCCAGGCGAGCACCCGGTTGTCCTTCACGGGCGGGATGACCGGCGGCGTGTCGGACACGACGGAGACGCCGCTGTCGGTGAGGTCGGTCAGCGCCTTCTTGGACCTGGGAGAAAAAAATAAATTCATGATGTTTTTCTGTTTATTTCCACATATTCGAAGATGCAAGTGCGAAATTAGAAGCAATGTTTCAATGTCACTGGCTCTATTTTCAAGAAAAATCATTATTTGACCTACTTGACCCTGTTATGTCCTTGGGTACTATGAATAGTGAAAAAGTAGTTCAAATGCCCCAGTTCAAATTTTAAGAAAAATAGAGCCGAGGTTATTGGAACTTATTTGAATTCTCGTTAGACACGATGATGTAACAAAAAATAGTCCAAATGTCTTGTGCCTGGTTTTCATGAAAAATTTTATTGTAACAATCCCATTTTTATATCTTAAGTTTAGAGATTAGGGAATCGCAATCACAGAAACAAAAAAAAAATGAAAAATGTTTCAAGACATTGAGATGTGGTTTTTGCAGTCCAATTATTCACAAAAATCCAGACCCAAGATATTTGGACTACATTTTGCTATCTTTCTATCACATAAAGAAATATAAAAGTAGATCAAATGACCCTACTTAAATTTCCATTCTTCTCTTGAAAATTAAGCCCATGACATTTGAACTACTTTTTGTTCTTATTTTTCGAGTTACTTACAAAAATTAAATATATGCATGTGCAGAGTCCAATTTTTCTACAAATTGTGCCGGTCACATTTGAACTACTTTGTAAAGGTAGGTAAATTCAATTGTTTTTTTAAATCAGGCTCAGGAAATTTGAACTATTTCTCTTTTTTTGTCTCAAGAAAATAAAAATAGTTCAAATGTCCCGGTTCAAATTTTAAGAAAAATATGAGCCGCGGTTATTCGAATTTGTTTGAATTCTCATTAGATATGAATGATATAACAAAAAGTAGTTCAAACGTCTTGTGTCTGATTTTTATGAAAAATTTAATTGTAAAAATCCCGTCTATATCCTCAGTTTATAAATTAGGGAATTTTTTATCACAAAGACAAAAAAATCAAGATATTGAGATGTGATTTTTTTTATTCACAAAAATCCAGACCTAAGAGATTTGGACAATAATTTGCTATATCTTTTTTTGTATCACATAAAGAAATAAAAAAGTAGATGAAATGTCCCTAGCTACCATTCCATTTTTCTCTTAAAAATTAAGCCCATGACATCTGAACTACTTTTTGTATTTATTTTTTGTTACTTAAAAAATTTAAAAATGTGCATGTGCACTTTGTTTTTTTTTATCCAACAAAATAAAAAGAAAGTCAAATGTAGCTAAATTTCAATTTTTTAATAAAACCCAAGCTCAGTACATTTGAACAACTTTTTCTATTGTTTCACAGGAAAATAAAAAAGTAGTTCAAATGTCCCAGTCCAAATTTTAAGAAAAATCGAACCGAGTTCATTCAAACGTATAAAAAGTAGATCAATTGTCTCGTACATGATTTTTAAGAAAACTTAAATTATAAAGATCCCATTTCTATATATTCAATTAGTTTAGAACAATCACAAAAACAAAAAAATTAAAACAAGATATTGAGATGTGGTTTTTGGAGTCCAATTATTCACAAATATCACCTAAAGAATTAAAAAGTAGATCAAATGTCCCTAGCTAAATTTCCACTTTTCTCTTGAAAAGCCCATAACATTTGAACTACCTTTTGTGCTTTTGTGCTACTGAAGAAAATAAAAATAGTTCAAATGTGCATGTGCAAACGTCAATTTTTCAACAAATCACATTTGAACTACTTTTTTTTGTAATCCAACAACATAAGAAAGTCAAATGTCCCTAGCTAAATATAAGTTTTTTCTTAAAAATCAAGATTAGGGCATTTAAACTACTTTTTGTGATCTATGTTACACCAAAGAAAATAAAAAGTAGGTAATATGTCATGGTTCAAATTTCAAGAAAAATCGAGCCGAAGTTTTTCTCGCGTATTAGTTATAAGTAGTCCAAATGTCTCGTGCCTGATTTTCAAGAAAAATTGTAAAAATCCCATTTCTATATCTTCAATTAGTTTAGAAACTGGGAAATTTTTTTGTCACAAAAACAAAACAAAAATGAAATCAAGATATTGAGATGTGGTTTTTGGAGTCCAATTATTCACAAATATCACCTAAAGAATTAAAAAGTAGATCAAATGTCCCTAGCTAAATTTCCACTTTTCTCTTGAAAAGCCCATAACATTTGAACTACCTTTTGTGCTTTTGTGCTACTGAAGAAAATAAAAATAGTTCAAATGTGCATGTGCAAACGTCAATTTTTCAACAAATCACATTTGAACTACTTTTTTTTGTAATCCAACAACATAAGAAAGTCAAATGTCCCTAGCTAAATTTCAATTGACATTTGAAGTACTCTTTGTTCTCGATCTTGTCACCCAATAAAATAAAAAGTAGTTCTAATGTCTCTGACTAAATTTCAATTTTTTCATAAAAATCGAACCCAAGACATCTCAACTACTTTGTGGGAGACAGGAAGAACTCCCGAAAATGTCAATTGATCAATCCTGTACAATCGAAGTCTGAAAAACAAACAAATAAATAAATATTGAACGAATACGCACCGTCGCCCCGTACTTCCCCTGATAAAGCGGTCCTCGGGGTACTCCGGCATGCTCTTAGACTTCACCATAGCTATCTTGTGCTCAGAACCCTCCGCGAAGTCGTGTACGTTACCGGAATCGCTACTGAACGTCGAAAAGCCGTCCTTGTCTTTCCTCCTGGGTCGTAGATTGTAACCCTGCATATGTCTGCCGAAACGAACAGTTGTTAAACAATTTGCGACAGAAAAAAGCAAGTAATAGAAGCTTAGTCGATCAGACTTACCTGTTCCTTGGAGGGGAATGGGGCCGCGGGCTCATTACACCGGGCGACATGGCCGGCGTCAGGTCGGAGAACACCCTCGACACGTGCTGGTCGAGGATGTCTTGGTCGTTGTCGTCTTCCAGCTGCAGCTTCTCTCTGATGGCGTTCGCCAGCTCCCGGGACTGGATGTCGCTCATGGAGCCCATGGATTCGCTCTAGGATTTAAAAAAAAATTATAAAATGAGGAAAAACAAACAAGAAAGAGAGAAAAAACGCATAGAAAAATAAAACAACAACCAAAAGCGAGTAAAAACTTTGCCACGTCCTTTACCTCTTTCAATTTCCTGTCCAACAGCTCCTGCTGGTCCTGCTCCCTCTTCACCATCTCCAACTTCTCAATCAGGATGGTGGCAAAAGCCTCCTTGTCCATCGGCTGGCACTGCCGGGTGTCGACGCGTTGCGTCCTCGGTATCAGGATCTGGTGCATGTGCGTCTCCTGGTTCAGGGCGGCATATTCCCTCGCCTTCCTTGCTTCCAGCACCGCCTTTCGACGGGAAGATTTGCCCAGGGATCTGCCGTCGCTACGTGACAGACAATACGTAAAGACTCTTTTAAAACTAACAGTACGACGCCTATTTAAGTCAAAAATAAAAAGATACATACACAAATTAAAAAAAAAAGTCAAGTTTTAAAGTCAGGAAAAAATGTTATTAAATCGTAAAAAAATAAAAATTTGCGTTACGTAAAAACCTACATGCATGTCAGTAAAAAGGTACTTCTAAGAAAGAAAATGCAACGATTGGGTAGGAAACATGCCAGGCATTAATCGCATGCAACCATACCTTCTAGTTTTAGAAGTTCTACCAACGTTAGACCGGTTACTTAGATATTACATTCTGTGGTTCCATTTACAACAGAAATAATTACTACATTATTCTGAGAACTTATGTATATCGTTAAAAGTATATTAAAATGTAATCGATACAAGTATTATTTCTTCAACACTCAATTTTTGCCGCTTTATTTGTCATTTATTATACTGGGTGATCCACAACTCATCCAAAAAAATTTGGGAATAGGTGTGTCATGAAAAATGGAATCAATATTGTGAAAGAAATTATTGTAAAATTCTTATAGTTTCCGAGAAAAAAATTATTGAAGTTGTAGTATTTTCAACCCTTACATTGCTGGGCTACTGTAATCTCTAGCGACACTCGTGTTGTGCGCTGTGCGCAAGGCCCTATCTCTCCACATAGCCCATGCCATTCCAAATACTGAAATCCGATTTAGTATTAACATTTTTGCGATAGGGTTTACATTAGTTTTTCAGGTATCAAAAATGGTTTATGTTTATAGCAACTGGGAGTTTATGGATATCGTTTCAATTTATGATGAAGCAAGACAACATTTTTGTTAGTTTGTAGAAACTGGATAAGACAGGCCTAAATATGTTTACACGTCGGTGGACAAAATTTTGAACAGTTATAACATCAGTTATTTCAAATTATTTTATTAATTAAAACCACAAATTAATTTTTTAATTAATAATAACAATAGCGGCAAAAGCAGTTGAATTTGCCGATATAAAATAGGTGTTATAAAATTTTATTTATTTCTTTCCTTGGGAAAGAAATTGTTTCAATTTTTTGTCCGTTGTATATTTAAATCATTTTCGACCTGCCCTTTTTGATTTTTTTTTACAAAATTTTATAAGTCCTCTATACATTAAAAAATTTTATTTGCATAAGTTCTAAATCACCCTGTATATTGGTTATCTTAAAAGATGAAAGGTGGTTTAAATTTGAGCTGTCAGGCCAAATATGAATTTAAAATATTTTTTTTTTGTTTTGAAGACATTGACAAAAAACTAATTCCTTTTTTTGATCGGAAACTGAAAGTGTAGAACTTTTTAAACTTAAAAATTGTTCTCTTGTGATACTTTTTTGTGAGAATTCAGCTTCTACTTTTTTATTTAAGGTGCTACATTAGATTTTTGTATTTTTATATTCATCAATATCCCATAGTTATATATTACAGTTTACCGTTTTCTTTGCGTCGCAATAACGAATAATACATTTTTACAAAGAGTGCTTTGAAAACAAAACAAATGAAATTTTGACAGTTCAGTTAAATTTTCATCGCCAGTGTCAAAGTTTAGAGAACTAAACATGCAATTTTCGCATGAGGAAAACTGAGACGTTCTTCGAACTTGTTTAATCAATT
This sequence comes from Anoplophora glabripennis, assembly GCF_000390285.2. NCBI lineage: Eukaryota > Metazoa > Arthropoda > Insecta > Coleoptera > Cerambycidae > Anoplophora > Anoplophora glabripennis. The sequence continues at coordinate 127,737 of NW_019416299.1, forward strand.
CGAAGAATATCTGGCTTTTGTCTCATGTAAAAATTACATTTCTGATACTCAAAACCTTGACATCAATGAGAATTTAACCGAACTGTCAAAATTTTGGTTGGAGTCACAGCAGGACGTTTTGTTTCCAAAGCACTCTTTGTAAAAATGAATTACTTGATATTTTGCAGAAAACAAACAAGTAGCCCATGTCGTATGGAACAGCATCGTAATAAAAAAAATACTTCGTCATTCAGAAAAAAATGTAAAACTCCAAATTGAAATCAAGTTGAAAATAATAATTTTTGCTGTTTTATAAAACATTAAAAATACTGTTCTGATAGTTTTGAAATATTTTAAAAAATCCTATAAAGTTTTTAATAAAAAGAGTTTGCTACAATTATTTTAAAGCACTGTGTTCAGTTTGTGAATCAGTGTCAGTGACCCCTTAAATTAACCTTATTTAGGTGCATTACATAATTTCAATACATCTGATGTGATATGACAACAACGGCACTGTCTAAAATCCAAGTTATTTTTCATTCATTTTACCAAAACCGCATCTAAAAATTGTTTAAAAAAATATCAAGACGCGATTTTCACCGGCACTGTGACATAAAAAATGAAGCCGGTGGCATTTACGGAAATTTTGTACGCTTCGGTTCAAAAAATCAAGGAAAAAATTTGTTGGGTACGACTTTTGCAAGTTAGTAAATTTATCGTTACTCGCCACCAAGACGTGAACATTTACGACAAACCTACCGCCTGCTGGGTACTTACATGGAGCTGTCCGTCATGGACATGTTGTCCGACTCGGTGCGTGCGTCCGAATGGCTGCTGAGCGAATGCAACTCGCTGTCCTGCCTCGATACGGGGTTGTACGAGTTGTATGCGGCGTGCGCTGCCAAGGATGTGCCGCCGCGGTACATGAACATACTACACAACCACACGCAAACCAAACGAAAAAAAAAAAAAATCAATTTAACTAAGGCGGAAAGTGTTGGTGGTGGGGGGGAGGGGGGTTATCGCCGTCGGGAGCAAGCCTCGAAGCGACAAGAGGCGTGCGTGGGTGGAGGGAGGAGAGTGGTATTTACCTGGCGAAAGTTTCGGATTTGGGCCTGACGTCGACGGCTCGGTGTTTCTGCGATATGAGGAGCATGTCTTTGGTGAGGCGGACGGGCCCGCCCGCGCCCACGTTGGGCGTGTGGTAGCCGGTACTCACACTGCCTGTGCCTGGAAACGGTTAAAAAATGTTTAAATTCATAATAGTTGTAAATTTAAAAAGAAAAAGTGAAGCTTCCCGAAAAATATTGCCAAGAATCTTTAACGTTTAAGAAATTTCAAAACGTCATTTCATTTAATTTTTTCATAACAAAAATTGAAATGGAAAAATTAAATAAGCTCCAAATAGAAACATTTGAAAAAATACTTAACATGTTTTTCCTTATACAGGATGTAACTTTGGGTGGGGCTTCTTTGACCTTTAAAAACAAATATCAATAATTTATTTGTTGAAATTCTGTCTTAAAATTTGATTTTTATTTAACTTGTTTAAGTAATTTTGGAACAGTGCTTAATAAATAAACTTGCAAAAAACTCGAGCAGGAATTAATAATAATAAATGAAATACATAAAAATAAATAGTCAGTTTACTCAAATGATTTTTGTAACACTTCTCTGAATTTGTTCCCATAAATCTGTCAAATGCGTAACCTGCCACTTTTAACTATGTGGACCTCAGGATACGGAGTTCGTTTAGAATTTAAGAACAATGAAAAACATTCAAATTCACAGTTAGGCGTTTCTAAATGCTGACCAACAACTTCGTCACCGTTGACCCACGCTATCTCCCTTCGCATGCACTGTAAGTTGCCTACAATTCATGTAATTATTGTAATACATGAATACAGTGACGGCGTACACAGGAACTAAAGTTCATTTTAAAGAACTGATTATAATTCGACTATTTATTTGCTTAAAAAAAAAGAATTTCGGATTCGTATTCAGGGGAGCACATACTATCACCCATAAAAAAATTGATCTTCACTTAAAGTTACACCCTGTATATTTTGCTGGAGTAAACCTCGATTAGTACGAAAATAATATATTCAACAAAATTTATATATTCGAGTCTTCAAATCTCAAATTAGTTGAGTTCAAAAGCATAAACTAACAAAAGCTAAACATATTTAATTTAAAACAACAAAAGAAAGAAATTCTTAATTTTTCATGAGTAAACAATGAAAAGAAACAGCATTTCAGTTCTCCATCAATACAAAAAAAGTCAACATTTAGTGTTTTTACATGTTTTTGGTCTCAAATTACTCGTCGCAAAAAATTAAAATGAGCATAGCTTTTAGTTTTTTGAAAATGTTCAAAAATCACCCCTATTTAAGGGTTGGAAAGACGCCCAAAATGAAGAATTGAATATTAACAATAAATATAAAAAATATTAGCATATGAATTTTTCTATCGGATGGATCTTGATACAAAGAAAGATTTATTCTCAAGACTGACATAAGCATGTTGAATTAGAAAATCCACCATTAAGCGCGCTCACGGGGTGGAATCATCCCCAAAAATAGAGAATATCAGAAATAATTGTAAAAATTCCAAAAAAAATATATTAAGATAATTCACAAGCTAATAGTTTTTATATCAATTGGTAATATTCAAATTCTTCATTTTTGGCATTTTTTCAGCCCCTAGTAGGGGTGATTTTTAAAATATTCAAAATACTAAAAGCTATGCTCATTTCAGTTTTATACGACAAGTAATTTGCGACCAAAAACAAATTTTTATATATTTTTTTTTAATTATCTGCAATTTGTGAAAAAACGGGCGAAAATCACAGGTTTTTTGCGCACTCTTTAGAAGATCGGATTTTTTTTGTAAATTCATTTACAGAATAGGTTTTCATAAAATATGAGCATTACTGACCAAATTGTAATATTCGTTTATTGTGACCATTTTAAATTTCCGCACTGAAAAAAAAAAAAAATTAAGCCAATTTTTTGTGATCCTCTTATTTTTAATCTTAGGCTCCTTATATATTTTTCTAATTAGAGTAAGCATTTGGCAATATTATAAATAAAGTTAAGGCTTTTCCGGTAATGAAGATCTTCTCTTATTTAACTGTTTTACAAGAACAAAAAAATGTAAAAAAAAATTAATTTGGATTTCTTTTAGACGTTGATTTTGTTTTGTTACGAATACATTAAAATCAGTCAAAATAAACTATTACTATTTGAATTTAGCCAAAAATTCTGCATAATTTTCAAAAAAAGTATTTTCAAATTTTGGTTGATTAAAATAATGTCATTTTCTCCTAAACCAAAAATTCCGTGGTACCTACATCTAAGCTGCCTGTGCTCGATAATCAGACAAATAAAAATTAGTAAATATTCTTCTACCTTGCTTAAATTTTCTAAACCCTTGTCAAGAATCTGCTATAAATTTACTGAAAATTACGCACAAAAACACTCCTTTTAAGAAAAATAACCAGATTTTAAATTAACGTTAAAGAATCCACAATTATTGATCGTTATATTGTTAGTGATGAAAAACAAAATATAAAATTAACAAAAGCAAGCTATTGTGCGCTTATTGAAAAAAAATACGGCCGTCAAGTTCACGATATGAAATTTTGACCAAAAGATTTCAAGATTTTCCAGGAAAGACTGAAAAATGTTTGCTCTGCATCACTTTCAGATTTTCAGTCACTAACATTTGCCAAATTTTTTTTTGAATGTTGGTAGTAGAGGTCTTTTAATATCTCATGAGCCGCGAAATGCACGAAAGGCGTGGCGTATTCCCATAATTCTTCTAATAAGCACGTTGTGAAAACATTGACTCAGAACTAGACCATGTGCATCATTACAAGTAGAAATGAACTAAGGCACTCGGGCATCAATAAAGTCAACTGGCGAAGGTTCGTTGTATATATTTATATTGTTTAAATTAAAATAATAAAGAATAGGGCATTTTATTATGATTTTTGTAATCGGATCAAAGGCTTGTTTACGCTAGAGCTCGAGAGAGACTGTGAATAATAGGTGTAATATTTTTAAGACGTAGAATAATTTAGGCGACGGTCGGAATTATGTTTCTGCGCATATGAAGGTCAAAGCTCATAAGATTTTAAAACATCTCTACCATTCGGTGTCCCGAAAGAAAACAAAAATTTTGTTTTGGTCTTCGATAATCGAAAAATGAGAAAAAATTTACTTTGTTTTATAAAATGTGAACTACCTGTAAAAATTTTCATTTGTTTGACTTTAAACGTTTTGAATTTATTAAAAAAATATATTAAAAATTAGTTTCAGTAATTATGGCAAATTTTATGAAATTTTATCGGCAAGTAAAGTTTAACAAAATAAGTTAGTGACATCTAGTGTAATTTTCCGATAATTCCAAATTTTCTTAACTTTCCAGATTGGTATACACTTTTTGTGACACCACTTTTCTAATTAATGGTTATGACAACGCCAAATTAATTTTTTTACATATTTCCAGGTGAAAAATGGAAATAAAAAGTAGATAAAGAAATACTCAATCATATTTCCAGTTCCCGTTCCAATTTTTTTTAATGCGGCCCCACGACAAAACAATCAGACTTAATAAAACTCACCGGAATTATGACTGATGTGAACCGGAGGATTTATGATCAGCTCCATGTCCTCATGAAGGGTGGGCAGGAGGTCGGAGCCGCTGGCCAGGGGTCCCGACAATTCATTACTACTAAAATCGCTACTGCTGCTACTACTAGGATTTTGAACATTCTGAAACAAAAAAAAAACAAAAAAATCACTTTAGTAAACGGATACCGCGCGTTATGGATCCAACGCGCCGTCCCGCTTGTACCTACTTCTAAATATTGCAGGTACGAATCGCTTTTAAGGAAGTTGGGGTACGTGGTTTCATCGATGAGCTGCTCGACCCTGGCCTGCGCCTGGTCGAACAAGGTCACAGGGGGCTCAAGGCACTGAGACGACTTTATGTTCTTTCCCACCTCTTTCCGCAAATCCTCGTCGATGGGAAGAGTGGACCTCACGAAAAATGTCCTACAAAGGAAAACTTAATAACGTCCACCATGAATTTTTGCGCTTTCCTCCGGCGCCAAAATAGTAGGCTATGCAACAATCGATAGAAACAAAGACTTGAATATAATATTGGAACACTATGCGAAATCAACGGCACATTACACTTCAAATGCAGAGAATATGCGAAATCATATCACATAAACCGCCTACTACTTTGCCACTAGAGTGTAAATAACATTCAAAACTTCTTAATTTTTTTTTTAAATCTATACTTACATATAAATGATCTTGACGAACCGGTGTATCATTTCGGGGGTCGATTGCTTGCGCAGGCCCTCGCAGGCAAACCAGAAATCGAGGAGGTCCGCGTGGTGGGGGCACTCGGACTTCAAGTACTGCTGGAAGAGACGGGTCCCTTCGGGATCCTGCAGCAGGAAATGCAGAGACTGGGCCCATCGCAGACAAGACGGGGGGGAGGGGTTGTCGGGGCAGGGGCGGGAAGATGGCCGGGAAGCAGATGGCAGGGGGCGACAGCTGCCCTCCGGTTCATATCCCAATAGCGCTGGGTTAGATTCTAAAAAAAGACACCAGTTTGTTGCAAAAGGAAGATCAAACCGATAACTATCAGATTCTAACAAATCGAACTTTGCGTCAATTTTCATAACGTTTCTCCATCAACTTTGCCATGAAATGTAGTTTTATGAACTAATTTTCACAACAGTGTGTTAGTTTTTCAATATTCTGTTATTTAACGTCCACAAATACTGCACGAGCTCGAGTACTTCACGTCCCTTACAAGTAATATAGTGACGTAAAATCAAATGTGAAGTAATCGAGTCCACAAAGTTGTAAAGTGTTTGCAGATGTATAATAACAATGACATTTAAAAACTAACACTAAATCGCCTCACCGTTTGCAGAAGCAGAGAACCTCCTAGGCGAGGGAGAGGAAGACTTGTGTTTCGTACAGTCCATCTGCGAGGGGACTCCCCAGTCGGACATGAAGTGGCTCCTCTCCTCTCCTGGCACGGGGGGTCTGGGAGACTTGTGATCGAAACCGCCCTCATAGATGTTCTGCTGCTGTGGCTCGTCGCTGGTGGCTTTGTTCGAGTCCTTCTCGTTCATGTTGACAAGGGCCTATCCCTAAGCCCCCTCTTCGAACTGGTTCCTATCCGCTGCTTATTCCACAACATTCGATGCTTCATGGTGACCACTGCAACAGGCGTGTCATTCGTAAGATAACAACGCAAACGATAGTGGTCTGCAAATCTTTGAACTCGTATAAATGGGCATTGTTTTTTTAAATATGCATCCATTTACGGGAAAAATTTATTTTATTTAGGAAAAATATTTGCTTATTTTAAAATTATATTTGTGAGAAATATATTACAACAAAATATTTTGTCAACGTTTAATAATGAAAAAAATAAATTTTGTACTTTTTATTTTTTTTAATAAATGTTCTGCACAATTGGTTATTAAATCTGTAAAAAGGCTCACGAATCAACAACTTAAGAATAGGGTGTGGTACAATTCGATGCCGATCAATATCTCGCAGCATCCCAACAAAGAACGAGCTGCGTACGAGTAGCCCCGGACAACAAATAAAAAAAAACATCAGAAATGGCGTATTAATAAAATTATGATATTATATTTAATAAACCGCACACAATGCAAACAATACCTAAAGGGCAGGTAAAAAATTGCCCATATTAAATATCTTCTACCACCATTAAAAGTAAGTGGATGCGTTGAAGCAGAAAATATTAATATGGACATTAATAAGAAATGCATCTGTACAGAAATCACGTACTACGAGGAATATGAGGGGGAAGAATCTCGGGGGCTTCAAAAATAATACCAAAGACTTTTTAAATAGTCAACAATAGCAAGAATACCAAAAAGCATGCAACACAGATAAAACCTACCCCATCGTAATGAACGGAGGCCGCAAGGGAAATATTATTTTGATTCGACGACACAATGGCTGTTATTTTTTTTGTAATATTAATACCGTTATGAAAACTTGGCTGGTACAGCAACTTAGAATAGACCGTATACTGTGACGGACAGCCCAATAGAGAGTGAAGCGATACGGCGAACAAAAATAAGCACTTCTTCGATCGATGCTGAGAGTGACTCACCCTGGAAGGGGGGGCTAGTACCTTTTTATGCTCCGACTGTAAGCACAATAATTTTTTAATAACCATTGATGAATAATATAGAGGGTTTCATATTACATCCCCCTCAGTTTTTAAATTTATCCTGGTACGTGTGCTTCAGACGTTTCTTAAAATGTTTTGGCACAAAAAAATTATATAAACACATAGTTTTAACACCCCGATCATCTTAAGTAACAATAAATATTTTATTTGCCTTAAAAACGATGTTTGTAATAAAGAGCTTCGGGAAAACATGTAAACTCGCTTAAATTTCAAAGAATTTTTTATTGGTAATTACAGAGTGTTTTACTGTTTATTTTCATAAATACTCAGTTGTTTTATTGGGAGTAACGACAGTTTTAACTGTCTTTCAAATAACCCCGTTCGAAGTAAATATTTGCAGACGCGACTTTTGTTATTTTTTTAAATCAGATTTACACCGCCCATGAATTTCAAATATTTTTTTAGTATTAACGTTTAACCTTTTATCAGAATATCAATTACATTCACATCCAAAAAATTTATTTCTCAATCAAGTGGTTTCTATGAATCAATTTTAATGAATGATTTAGTTTAGATGCATTGTGTGTTGCATACTTTCAGACACCTTATTCAAATATTAATTAATTTTATAACCGTATATGGAAATAAGTAGAAATTATTAATGGTGTGTGACTAAATGAATAATTACGATAAAAATTTACGTATTTAGTAGGGTCAAGTGGCACAGAAGTGTTACATAAACTATTTTTAAAAGGATATCCCGGACATCGTTTTATTTCGATATTTTGTACACGGTTTTGTTATACAGAGCCTTGATAAATGGTTACAAGCCAGGTAAAAATTATTAAAACAATAAGATCAGATTACATTAAAACACAACCACACACAACATTCTGTTTCGCCTGTTCTGATTGGTGTATTTTTTTCACGAGACTCAACCAACCAGAGATCACATTCAGCCCTATTCTGTAACTTGCATCGAAATGCTCAGGTCGAGTCGAAATGTTCGCAATTCGTAAAATTCAATATCTATCGCGTCGATCGTTTCTTAAAATTGGTATTCTGTAACTCAAATCGTAGAGAATTACCTCGATTCGATGCCGGTTTAGCGCAATGGCAACAATGCATTGCTCTGCGATTATAGACTTTAATAACCAAGTGACATTTAGAGGTTAGAAATTTCAAAATATGAAATATGCAAATTAGCTCTAAAAATAAGATAAATTTGCCTTTTACAAGATTTAGCGGAGGTATAAAAAGTGGAATTTACGCACAGTTGACTTGCAGATGTGTTTTAATAGGAAATCCCACGTTCGGTAAATTTAATTATTGTATCTACCTACTAGATTGTATACCTAGTTTAGTTTAAAAATACAATCATTTTGCTGTAATCTTTCGAGAAGGTCAGTACTGAAAAATATTAATGATGTCAGTTCCGACTCCAATAAAGAAAAAAAACTTCTACAGAGCAGCTGAACTACATGGTAGATTTCATTACGCTGTACAAATTTTTACTTCATGGTAAAACTAAGCCCTTTGATAGAGAATATTATAAACCATGCACAAATTAGATAACTAAATAAAAAATATACCTATACACGTACGTATAGACGTACAAATATTTTATAATTCTGTGATTTAAAACACGAAAAGGAAAGATTTGTTGTGTTGTGAGGTTATGCTTAACTCAAACTGACACATCTAACTCAACAACGCATGCGTGATCCGATCTCGATATCTAAAACCACCACTTCGACAGAGTTTGCCGATCGACGTCGATTTTTACCAACTTCGATAGTAGACGTCGAAACAAGTTATAGAATACCGATGTTGCCCAATTCCGATTTTATGGGTTGATCTCGATTCGATTTTATACATTTCTATTCGATAAGGAGTTACAGAATATGGCTGATTGTCTCCAGCATAAGGGTTTGTTGCTGTTCATTGTAAACGAATCATTAATATTTATGACGTTATCGCGAAATTATACAAAAAAAAACAAATTCTAGATCAGCTTCCTGACGAAGCGGCGAAGCCGACGAAGTGGTTAGCGTGGAAACTACAAGAAAAGCAATTTTTCTCGACCCGACACAAAACGCCATCCCGCCACGGTCCCACCTTACAATCATTATTGTCTTCACGCCGAATTATGCCGCCACCGTGACTGATTTAGGCCATTACCCGTTCTCCGTTCTGTTTATGTTTCACTGCACACAATGCCATTGTTAATTTATTATTACAAAAAGCGCCGTGCTCGCCCTCCCCGAGGCGAGAATCGCGAGCGCGTGTAATTCGCGAAACTGCACTCGGAGGAAAACAGGATATTTTTTTTTTCGGACGGGCAAATGACCAACACAGTTTTTCAGAGATCGGTGAAGAAATCGAGGCAAAAACTACGTGCACGGGCGAGCGAGGTCTACTTTTAGTACGACGATTAACAAATATTGGGCGAGGTAACAATAAAAAAGTTACTGCGATTTAAAATTAAAATCACTTTAAATAATTTTTACGTTGGATATGTTTACGGAAGCGGTAGTATAACGCCAAATTTGGGAAAATATAATGGGTATAAATTTCAAGGTGTTACAAATGTTCGGTCGCGATCGCTGGGCGCAGGAGTAGTTCGATCGGAGCGACTTTAATGTCGTTGTGTAGGTTGGATCTCTCAGCGTTGAATAGAAGTGAGTGGGTATTCTGCGATAACTGAGAATGTGGAGGAAAATGGTGAAACAGAAAAGGGGAAATTTGTAACAATAACTTAGTTTTGTTGATGTGTTGACAAAGGTTAGCAGTTGGGGTGGGGTGGCTGTAGCGTTTTCAGAGTAGTTTTGTAATTTTGGGGGTAGTGGTACTTTTTATCGTTTTTTTTTTGTTGCCATTCTGTCAGTGTTTATTTATATGTTGAGCTATTTTTTGTATTCATTTTCAATGTTTGTTTGCTTGGTGGCAAATTCCGTAAATTTTCTTTTTTTTATGAGGAATATCCCCTTAAAGTTTGTCGACTTAATCCTGAAACACCCTGTATAGTTAATTTTTAAAGGTATAACTTGTACGTACATTTTCGCGCAAAACATTTCCATGTGAACCGTTTTCATACATCACCCTGTATTGTAGCAATAAATTCTAGACGTTATCTAGATGCTTTGTTAGTAAATGTATATTTTGAATGGAAGAGTAATATAATGTTTTTCAGAACACGAAGCCTATAAATTTCCTGAAACAATAAACATTGTTGTATTTAAATATTTAACGTTCTTGAAGAAAATAAAAAGGAATTTTCACGGGGAACCGCTGATCTCGTTATAAAACCTGAATAAAATACATGCAATTACAAACCGGACTATTTCCATCTGACGACTATACAGAAAATATAATTTATTACGTAAAATGCATAAAAATATTAACATAATATTTTCGGCGATAAATCTCTCGGGGAGCTACGAGAAAAACGTTATGGCTACACGCAGGCCGATAGAGGAGATCAAAGGAAGGCATTTACATTCGTGAAAATAGTTTATTTTGATACATCTCGGTTCGCGGTATACTCCATTTAATTTAAATTGCGGTTTTATTATGTTTTTGCGCGTTTGGATCGCCACAATTCATGCCAAAATCTAAAACGAATGCACTTTGGAAATTTAACAATACACGCCAGAGCGTTTTGCGGGCTGTTAAGTCGACGGTCGGCAAATAATAACCTGGCGTCGTCGGTTTAATATTCCCCAGTGTGCGAACGTCCGTAACTCCCATTAAATCGTTCGCTATAATGAGGTATATTGTGCGTCCGTCTCTGGAAATGTAATTATGCAATATTGATTTTGGGCGATCCTCTAAATTTCGCAAAATTTGTTATCAGAAAAATACACACACACATACGAGATGTTTGTCGACTTTAAATGGAATCACGCAGTACCTACCTCAAGTCTAAAAACAATTTATTCCTGAAAATGTTTAGGTGTCCTTTTAGCAACAGCAAGTTCTGGATTGTAAATGCAAATTAAAAAAAAACATTTTAACTGACCTCTGATCCTTAAAAATTGCGTAAACTTATAAAAAGTGTATACTGAATTTTGTACAAAAAATTTCCCGGATTTCAGTATTTTAAAAAACTTCCTGCGAATATTAGTTTTCATTTTTCACTGATCAATATTTGTAAATTTTTTTCAAGTTAAAATAAAAGGACCATCAATAAAAAAAATAAAAAATTATCATAAAAAACTGACATTTTTCAATTGTTTTAATAAACTGGCTTTATTTCGATTTAGAAATTTTGATTTTGTCAGAATAAATCAAAGCTAGATATTAGAATCTGACCAATAAGTGTCTATATTTTTTTAATGTGAGAATTTTATTTTTAATTTTGATTAAAACAAAATTAAAAATTGTTCTTTACAAGATTTAGTCCATAACTTCGATTTGGAATCCGACTGAAAAAATTCTTGAACCATTCTAATACAATAATTTTTTGTAATCTTTTCACTAGCGTGGTTAGTTGGACAATAATTTTTATTGGGATATCATATTATTTAAAAATAAATATAGGTATAATTTTTTTTAATATGAAACGAATTACACAATATCTAAAGAAGATGTCAAGCATTTTGTTAACTGGACTGCAAATAAAGGAGTTGATTTTGAAAGAGAGATAATATAATTTTTTTCCGAATAAAATCAAGCATTCTGTAACAGCCTAATGTTAAAATTACAGAAATTATTACCATGGAAAAAAAATATGACCGTATAGGAAATTAAATTTTAAATTTAGTTTCTGTTTGTTTAAACTCGATCCAAAATGGCCAACATGGTCAAAAAATTAGCAAAATTGCAGACGGTTTTTCTTAAGTAACAAAAAAACTATAGTTCCGATCAAAAAATTTTAAATGAGAAAGTTGTAGGTTTTAAAAAGATCTGTCCACTGATTTTTTATAAGTATCGATTGCTTCGTTACCTACTTTTCAATATACAGGGTGGATCACAGTGAGTGTCCTATTATTTCAGAACCTACTTCGATTTCAACTTTGAAAATTGGCACACAGGGGTTTTTGGGTGTAATCTTTTTAAATATAATAATTTGGTTCCTGTAACACTTCCGGTTATACCGGAAGTTGACGTCAACTTTGTTATTTTAAATGGAACACCCTATATATTATTGCATATTACTTTAGATGCTAGTAACTCTTTTTAGGAGCGTGATATCAATTAGATCTTTGGCACCTGTAAAGGGCATTGGTAACAATAAATTATGATATACCAACAAATTAAAACATTTAAGACTAGGTGTTTCATTTTTGCTGTTACATTTTGATATCTTCAAACAGCTTGTTAATTTTAATGGAACACCCTGTATTTTTTTACTTCGTCGTATGCAGATTGAAATTTCCTTTCAAGCCAGATAAACATTGTTAGGGTTGCCGTTACAACTTTTAAAGATATTTGCAATTTTCTATTTTTTGGACAGTTTTTCTCGTATCATTATCAGACCTGTTGTCAAATTGGCTATGACCAAAAATTCTCCAAAAACAATTGAAATAGCTTGACATTTGTTAAGTTAGTTGTCAAATTATTGTTGTGTCTGAATAATTTTTGCTGAAAATTTAAACAAAAATGCCTGGGGATCGTTTAAATTTTAGATACTGAGGATTATTTTAATTTGTTTATTTATGGAAAATGTGCAAAGCAGTAAATTCTCTACATGTTCTTGAAATTTTGTCACATAAAAAAATGTCAGCAATTTCATTCTTTAAAAAAATAAAAAGTGAAATATTTATTAGAAAAAAACACTTTTGTCAGTCATTTTTTTTTTTCATCCTTAAAATTAATGTAATCGTAAAGATTATTTAATGTCGTGGTAACACTACTCTTTACGAAGAAAATAAGCTGGAAATCGTTACTGTAGGGCCATCCGCTGAGAAGATTTAACCAATTTTCGAGAGGGCCTTTTTTTTAAAAAAAAATCGATATATCGAAAAATAATTAATATTTTTTAATTTTTCAAAAATGTACTTTTTTGGCTTGCCACGGGCTATACTTACAGTAAATAGCAAGTATGGGAACCTAAATGTAAACGAATTGTAGAAAAAGAGAAAAAAGATTTTCAACGGCTTTTTCGATATATCTGGAAAAGTAACAAAGCAATCGATACTTAAAAAAATCAGTTGATAGATCTTTTTAAAACCTACAACTTTCTCATTTAATATTTTTCGATAGGGGCTATAGTTTTTTAGTTATTTAAGGAAAACCGCTTCTTTGCAACTTTGCGATTTTTTTTGGTCATGTTCGCCATTTTGGATCGAGTTTAAGGAACAAGAAACTAAACTTAAAATTTAATTTCGTACACGATCATCTATTTTTTCCAGATAATAATTTCTGTAAGCACATCTCTTGGATTATTGGTATTGATTCGTTTTCTTCGAGATATCTTAATCAACCTGTCGTGACACACAATAATTTACAGACAAGTAAATATACGAATAAACTACACATTGAGGTTAACACAAAAAAGGACTTTCGATTCTGCTAATTGACACTCAGGTGGCTCCTGCTCCAAGACGAAGCAGATCACTCAAATTGAAAGCTCCCATTTTTACCTATTTACCAACCTACCCCGTTTATTTTCATTGTTATTGTCATTTGAACTATCCCGCATTACGTTCGGGCAAAGTGGGGCATTTCTACGTGCTACATAGGCTTTCGCCCGTTCTCACAGCGCTAAAGAACGCCGTAGCGATAATCCGGTGAGCGTGTCTTTTTATGGAAAACAATTAATATCGGGATACCGGCGATGTTCTGCACGATTTGACGAGCCGAGTGAATGAAGCCGATATAAAAACACTATGATAGTTCTAAATAAAGTATGTAAGTAATGTTGCTGGGATGTCTGCCTGTGCAAGAAGAGAGAGAACAAGGTTCCGAGCCGCCTTGCCTCATTTCGAGAGCAGGCCCGGACTGGGAAGTACAAATAAGAACTTTCGGTAATTTTTAAGGCGCAAAGTCGTCGGGAAACACCGCACGTACCTCCTTTTTTATGTTCGGTTTGTTAGAATTGTAAAAATATAAACAAACTTTCGGTTACCTCAACCGCCATTACGTTACAGATCCCCACTTTGGGCACGATGCTCGATTGTTTTCCGAGCGAGGCGTAGGACACATCTAGGGATCGGGAAAACCACTGGGGTATCGGAACATGGAAACTGCATTTAAACGCCGCGAAATAGAAGACCGCATGTCGAGTTGGAGAATGGGAATCGTCGCGCCGAATCCCGAAAGAAATGGGACAGGAAAGGAGGGTTCAAACCCCCGAGGAAAAGAGACGACACCCCCTAAGTTGTCGGGAAAAGTGAGCTGTTGGAGTAGAATTTATTGCATTGTATAGAATATTATCTGGTGATAGAACTGTTCAAAATATGAAAACAGTTCCCTTAAATAAGAATCAGGAAATGTTAATTTCTGAGTTGAAATTCCTAAAAATAGTTATTTTTGTATCTAGAACGAGAAATGATACTTTTGTCTTCAAGAACGGAAGTTCCCGATTCCAAAACTCATACTCCGAGATGTTTTTTGATTTGAAGTCCAGACCAAATGAAGATATACCGCAAATACTGTGCCTTACGTCTGGCAGATCCTACAAGTCGAAGATTTTTTGTTAAATATGTCAAGGAAAAATGTGTTACCCAAGTGGTTGGCGTCAACAAAATAAGGAACGTGCCAAAAGATATAGCAGCTTATCTCAATTTGCCTCATCCGGAAACTTATAGAGGGCACTGCTATAGACGTTCTTCCGCCGACGCAGGGGCCGATATTACCGCCATTAAACGACATGGGGATGGCGTTCTGGTACGGTAGCAGAGACATATATAGAACAAAATTTCAATAGCAAATAAATAATTGTTACCATCTTCAGCAGAGCCTACGGAACTTGCCAATAACACAACGTGGGCAGTAAAATTAAACAATTAACTGACAGCACTGGATCTGGCATAAATTTGTGCAAAATAAATTGTAATCGTCAGCCTGTTTATAATAGTTAATGTTTTATATTGAAATGTTATAATAGCTGTTTTACATTGACAATTTATTCATCAATAAATTGACGAAGTTCTTCATCAATTAATTCATGAATTTATTGGTAAACAGTGTCGTTTTACACTGCTACAGACTTTGTCAAGTTTTTTGACGTATGAATCAGTTCTACCAATGAATCAAAGCAAATAAATTTCAAAAATGTCACCTTTCCACTCATAATTGTAGTGATACAACAGCGGTACCGTTCTGACACATTATATAAATATTAGTTTTTGTAAGTAACAAATCAGTAAAAACAATGCAAAACTAGTACGACGCCACACAATTATTTACATATTCCAATAACATAACCTCATTACTGATCTGAGGCTGGAAATCTGTTGGGTTGGTACTTCCGAACTTCACGAAGAAATTGACGAAAATTAGAACATGCTCTAATTCGTCAAGAACTTGATGAATAAATTCATGAAGTTATTTGACAGCAGATTTGGTGCATTACACTTGTCCAATTTCTTGATGAAGCGACTTCATGAATTAATTGATCAATAAATTGTCAATGTAAAACAACTATTACTTAAAATGTATAGGTATTGTTTAATTAATAAAATCAAAATAAGTTTCGAAAAAATGACAAATTATTTTGACATTCGTTTTATGTTCTATTCTAGAACGAAGAAGACTTTGGCGTTCTAGAACATAGTTAGACAGTTTTCGAACACGGTTTTTTTTAATATTTATTTTGCAATATCCAACGGGAAATTGCCTAATTGCAGGATAAGAGAACGAAAATATTAAAAAAATACAGTACAAAAATAAAACTACAAAACAAACATTTTAATAAAAAACAAATAGTGATAAATTAGAAACATACACAAATATCATAATTTTTATTTATTTATTTTTTTTTTGAGGAGCAGTATATTCAATCGGTCAATTCAACTGTAATTAAAAACTTGATACACTGAGGCTTTATACAAATTAGTGAGACATTTTTTTAATTGAAACAGATGCTGATGTCACGTGTTTATTCGTGAAACGTGAAAATTTAGAATCTGCAACGAGTTATCGCATTTTATTATTTTGTTCAATCCAAACAGGCATACCCAAACTTTGATCTAATAAATGCAGTAAAAAATAAGTTGGGCTGGTGTTGAGTTTTCAAAATTCATCATAAACGATAATCCTGACGGCTTTTCCGCATATTTTCACCATGTTTAACGAAAGAAAACTAGTTCATTATTTATACAACATTTCATGTCACTAGCATATAACAATCGAATCGGAACCAATATCATTAATAAAAGTTGTAAACGTGAAAGATCCAAGGGCATGGCCCTGCGGAACCCCTAAAGTTTAGACGATTTCGGCAGACTGGAACAAATAAAGCTCTACGAGATGTAAATAAATAGAATGAAATTTAGATAATATTGATCTCATTGATGCACTGTGTTGTTCTCTACAATGTTGTGGTGTTTAGGCAAAATAGCAAATATATTTAAGGCGAAAAAAATTTACGAAGCTGTTTCAAAAATTTTGTTGAAGCTGATCTTTTTTAATAAATTCAAAACACCCAACTACAAATAACTAAAATTTGCAAAGGAAGTTTATTTATCCACCGAAATTATATTTCGGAAAAAGTAAAATTTGATCTACGTGGGGCATTTTTTCATTAATTTATGATCAGACATTTAAATTTTAACCTTTTAAAAAACTGTTGCCGAACAAAAATAATGTAACCGAATTTCCTTTTTCTCATATAAGCGACTGATACAGATTAAATCAACTGTAGAGGAAAATGGATAGTTTGAAATAAAAATCGCAAGAGACAATTAATAAAAGTCCAAAAATGGGACGAATTTTATAAAGGTTACCCATATTTTATATTATTTGAAGTAAAAACATGTATTTTCTGGTATTGTCATCAACTCATCATCAATGACAACAAAGCAAACTTTTTTAGCAAAATATAATTTATTGTGACAGCAGCGTAACCTTTCTAGAGCCTATTTAAAGCAAATACCTATTTTGTTAAGAGTTAATAAATTTCTACTTATGGCTAAAAGGCATTTCCCAGTGTATGACAAAACAACAAATCGCGTTTTATATTAAAAACCAGACAAAAAACAAGTATCAGACTAAATGTGCTGGATTTGTCGAGTTAAATGCGTGATTATTAAAAAAAATGATAAAAAAGTGAGAAATGACACGACTGAGACATTTAATTCGTTCCCAGTCCGGCCCTGGCCGCCGCGACCGGCGGGGAGGGCAGGGGGGCGCTGAATGGCAGGCGGCGAGCTCTTTGAAGCCCAGAGGCTTCTTAGTGGTACCGCCGCGGTTGCTGACCCTCGCCCGATGCGGTGGTACCCAGTGGTCCTCAACAGATAGCGTGGAGTCCACCTTTGTGTCAACTGCTCGCCCGGCTTACATCAGCGCACGTAAAAATAGACTTTCCCGGAGCGGAACGGTGATTTTCACTGGAAATTCGTGTGTTTACAGCCGGCAATAAGTTCAGGGTTAGTGGGATATCGGGAAGCACGGCGGTACGGTGGTTCCCGGAATCGACGTACCCGCGTTGCATCGATTGCGACGGCCGCGAGTCGCGATTTCCGCGAAACCGCATGCGAAATTGTTGATAGGAGGACGTTTAGAGGAAGAAGAGTCGCTAAGCTAATTTAAAGAAGTTCAATATTATCAAATTAAGCCAAAAATAATGTCCTTCGATACCAGAAAAGATGGAAAAGATAACCTCCACAGACCAAGATTCCTAACTGACGATATTGCGGGAAACAACTACTCTATTTCGAAGGGTCTCTGCCAGAAGGCATAAAATTGCCGAAAAAATTGGGGGGGG
>NW_019416299.1:147830-150491 GCF_000390285.2 Anoplophora glabripennis
CCCATCTCTCGTCCAAGTCAAAGAAAATGTTGGATGCAATTTTGAAGGTTCTGTGATAGAAATTACATTATTACTCACTGTTCGTGTTTTTAATCTCTATTTTAGTAATGTTACAAAAGTTTTGCAACTATAACTAATTTTTTAGATATAAAGTTTGCTGAGAAATATTTATGTTCCTTTGTTATTCCGTACAAATGCTTTTATCTCAAGTATTACTAATTATATTAATCAAGTAAAGAAAACTTTATGTAACCCTAAATATTGCTGGGTAATGATTACAATGTTTTTTATAAATTATTAAATATATTAAAATGATTTATCAACTGTATTTTTTATTCCAATAAATATATCACAGCTTCCTAGTCTTTTTTAATTAATCTAGTTTTTTAAAAACATTACAAAAAATCATCTGTTGTGGATAATTTACATTGGATAACAATGTACATGGGATTTAGGAAAAATGTATATGTTTGAAATCAATTTCGGTTTTATCATGTGTTTCAAATGTATTCCCTTCTTGGTGTCAGCTGATTGCGACGTTACCACATTAATCCTCAAGTCAGACAGAAATGCAATTATTGGTTTCTGTTTTTAATTAATACAGCTGTATAGTTCAAAACTTACATTAGTTTTACATCAAAAATAAGATAATACTGCGTACTTATCTATGGAAACGTTTTGTTTCGCAATTTCTACATTTTTTTTCTCAGTTATGGGCAAAAAAGAGCCGCACCGTCCATCTTCGCCATATAAACCTATGTTAAAATGAACAACTTTCAACAACAATATCTCAAAATCTAGATTCAAAAAAAATTTCAAAAAAATATGACGCACGGAGGGAGCACTGGGTAATACGCTATATAAATTTCAAGTACATCTGTGCATTTTAGTAAACCCGATATACCTCCTTAAAGCAAATGTTTTGAAAAAATTATGGAAAAAACACAAACCGATTCGACACCACAATTTCAACCGTAGCCATTTCAACACACAGTGGAACATTCAGACGACACTAACTTTCCTTTAATAGAAAATTCTAACGGTCAGACAGACGTCTCCACTCCCGTTATTCCCATTAGATGGGTCCTCGAGATATCTAAAGACCTTTCAGCGGCCGAAATAGTGAAACTACCACCCAGAGGCAGGCCCGAGAAGGCGGCCAGTCACGATCTATGCGGTCCCAATCGAGATAAGCCGTAGGAATGCCGCGTTTTGTCCATTGGAAAGGCGCCACATCCGGTCCAGGTGATGGGCCCCCTTAATTAAGTGCGCAAAAGGAACGTTGTAAGGGTCCCCGGGCCCTCCCAGGACGAACCAGTTAAGGGACAGATGGGTTAATTCCTCACGGAAATGTCAAGCAAGGAACCATTTTCATTCGACAGTTTTAAGTTTAGAAATAGTGACGTTGAAAATTTAAATTGAGATTAAAACAGACCATTCCATTATAAAAATTTGTAAAGTGTTATATAAATAAAATGTTGCAATTAATTAGGTCCTTAAACCAATTGCGGTCTCTGTAGAGAGTCATTTGGCCAATGACCTCAGACAAATATGTATACAATAAGATGCAATGTTTTACTATAAATTTTCAAAAATAAAAAATATACCGGGTGATTCAGTTTGGTATTCGCGGCACCGTGTCGCTTATTTTAACAAACAGCTATAACAAACCCTATATAGGGTGAGTCATTAATAATGGTACACAGCTTAATGGCAGATTAACGTCAAAATATGGTGATTGACCCAAACATGCCTTAATCAATTGTTACTCATCTTCGTTCTACAGGGTGTTAAAGTTGAAAAAATATTTTCTTTTTTTATCTATATTTTAAGTATGTATGCACCGATTGTTTTGAAAATTTGTAGTTTTACGTTTTTTGTGGTGGCAAATACGCATATGCAAATAGTGTTGGGGTCACGTCTAGAGGGCGCTAGTTGTACTGTCCTGTCAATGTAAAAATATGTCTAACTTTTTATATTTTACAATTTTGAATTTTTTAACTAGATATTGTTGAACTACGTTCAATTCTAAATAAAAAAGGTATACTTGTTACAAATCGATAAACTCAACTGTTTTCGAGATATATAGACATTTTAAGTTTTTGAGATTCGACGGGAATTAAATTAGAAATTTATTTTTTTCCAAAGTAGTAGGCATGGACATAATAAATTGACAGCTGTCACTAGAATACCATATTGTTTTCTACTCAATTTGATTAAGAAGTAGTTTTTTCCTTGTCGTTATTTTTTAGAGAAGAGAATATCTTAATAAAAAGCTAAGAAAGTGCATTAAAGTTGCTGGTAATTAATAATTTGTTTAAGATATGCATAATAAAATCTTTAATTGCTGTAATTTTTGTCTTAATTTTTAATTCAGGCTTGATATCTTAAAGTGGCCATATCCCTGACCGAGAAATGGTGAAATTTCTGGCATTTTTAGGTACCGAAATCTTGAAAAGTAAAACGTGTAGAACAAAAGTAAGCACAAAAATAAAATCCTTGATGTTTTGTTTATTCATTGTTACCATTTAAATTTACCCAAATAAAAAAATAACAAAAAAAGCGTTTGTAAAACATGCGTTTGCTGTTATCCTAACCCCACATTTTAAGAATTATTTTCACGTACTTATAAATAAAAGTAAACAATTTTATATGTAGGAC
>NW_019416299.1:151012-183573 GCF_000390285.2 Anoplophora glabripennis
TTCATAATATCACCTTTTTTTCTGATGAAGCCTGGTTTCATTTAAGTGGTTACGTAAACTCACAGAATATGAGAATGTGGTCTTCTGAAAAACCAGATAACTTTTTTGTCGAGGGCCCTCTACACGCTCAAAAAATTGGAGTTTGGTGTGCTCTCAATCGAAGGAGGATTTATGGACCTATTTTTTTTAATGGTACTCTTACTGCGCAAAGGTATAGAGAAGAAATTATCGCTCCTTTTGTTAACCAGCTGGAAGAAAACGAAATTACAAACTTTTACTTTCAACAAGATGGCGCAAGGGCACATACGGCAGGCGAGACGATGAATATGTTGAGGGAAGTTTTCCAAAATCGACTAATAAGTCTCAATGCTGAACATGAATTTCCACCGAGGTCATGTGATATTACGCCGTGTGATTTCTTTTTGTGGCCTTACCTTAAAAACACTATTTTTGAACTGCCTATTCCTGATTTAAACCATCTGCAGGCTCGACTTATAGACAAGATTCGTGAAATTAACAATACCCCGAGCATCTTAGAAAATGTCTTTAATTCTTTGAGGAACAGGTGTGAAAAGTGTTTGGAACAAGGAGGGGGACACTTTCAGCAGCTGCTTTAATTTATTGTTATAACAAGGAGGGGGACACTTTCCGCAGCTCCTTTAATTGTTTGTTATTGTTATCACGATTATTCTTTAAAATAAAGTTATATAGTCATTAACGTTATTGAAACTGACAGCTGCTATACAGCTCGTTCAGAAAGGAGGTTAAGTTGGTCGCTATAAGCTACTCCCTACGTCCAACTTCGACCACGTTTTTATTTGAACGCTCATTACTTATAAATAAAAGTAAACAATTTTATATGTAAAACTAAGCAAGTAAATGTTATAATGATATTTACATGTGGAGTTATATATAAAAAAGTTAGTATATTCGTAGATTTCAGTACCTAAAACCTTGATGGTTTGATCGTTTTTTGCACCTGTTTATTCGTTTTACTGCGGCGTCTTTGAAAATACTCAGGTGGCATGACATAACATTCCTATTATTTGATTATTCAGTTATTAAATGTTTTAAATTATTTGTCTTAGCGGAAAACACTATTTAAAGAATATGGGGCCTTTAAGACCTGCTAATTTTCTAATTTAATTCCCGTCGAATCTCAAAAACTTAAAATGTCTATATCTCGAAAACAGTTGAGTTTATCGATTTGTAACAAGTATACCTTTTTTATTTAGAATTGAACGTAGTTCAACAATTTCTAGTTAAAAAATTCAAAATTGTAAAATATCAAAAGTTAGACATATTTTTACATTAACAGGACAGTACAACAAGCGCCCTCTAGACGTGACCCCAACACTGTTTGCATATTCGTATTTGCCTCCTCAAAAAACGTAAAACTATAAATCTTCAAAACAATTGGTCCATAATACTTAAAATATAGATAAAAAAGAAAAATATTTTTTCAACTTTAACATCCTGTAGAACGAAAAGGAGCAATAATGATTAAGGCATTTTTTGCTCAATCACTATATTTTGACGTTAACAATATGCCAATAAGCTGTGTACCATTACACAGCCCCACAAAAAAAAAAGTATCGGATCTGGTATTCAGACCCATGTATTTCTATGTATTTTTTTCCGCTGAATCCGAATCTGCCTTCAGATTTGGCCCAACGGGTCTGAGTTTTCGGGAAAATTTCGAAAAATTGGTCAAAATTCACAAAAAACGTCATTTACGATCGACGAAAGTTATAAAAAGTCAAATTATTCTACCAGCTCACTAGACGTACGATTTTTAACTCGTTTAATTCCAATTTATCATCATAGAGTCAGACAAACTGGTCCAATTTCATTCAAAAACAGAAAATAGATCAAAATGCTTAAAAACTCCATTTTCATGGCATAATTCGTGTTGCAGAGTTCTGGTTCCATCTATTTGTCCACCCACCCATTTATGAATTCATACATCTTTCTATCATCCACTTGTACCACCTATAAAACCCACCCATCCACCCATCTATCCATCTACTTTTTATGCTGAGAGATGAGATAACAGCTTAGAAAACTTGTAGAATAGGTACTCTACTTTCTGAACAAAATAAAAAGATATCTACAAATCATTCTTATTTATGTTGCTATAACGTGTTCTAACGTGTAAGATATTTTTTTCTGTGTTCAGCTGTATAAGGAAGTCTATATAGTTTCATTAGAAATATTGCTAGATAAACAGCAAAAAAAAGATGAACCTTGCTTTTAGTAGATTTATTCTGAAAAAAAAAAATAAAAGCTACCTGCGGAAACAAGTTATAACTTTTTTAAAAGTAACACATTTTATTTTTACCACGATAATTATATAACAATTTTAAAACTTATTTCGAATGTTCAAAATGGCCTTCCAAACACAGAATAGCTCTAATTAGCACTCCCTCTCTACAAACACGTTCTACTGTTTCTTCATTTAATCTCCGACATTCTACTCTTATTCTGTTTTTAAGGTCGTCAATATCATTTAAAGGCGAAGGTAAGGCCAAAAAAAAAGAAATCTATAGGACTGAGATCCGAAGATCTAGCAGCATTCCTTGTCCAGTGTGCAGACCGTTCATTAACGTTCACTTTTACTGCTACTAGCGCGTTTATTACATGAACTATCAATGTAAAACTTTTTTAAAATAATAGTTTAACCCTTTCTTTAATTGTCCCTATATTCCCGTTCCTATACGTCAAATAGTTAATTAACAATTAATGTTATATACAAAAAGCAACTTGGGAACAAAGAGGCGTACGTGATTTCTTTTTGTTTTAAAATTACCGTAAAAATAAGCTCTATTTAATCCAAAAAGAGCGAATTCCCGAGCGGCTTTTGCTCTTAGTATTAATAAATTATATGTTTCTCACGATTATTATCAATTTTGATACGCTTTTCTGTGCAAATTAAACATCCCTATTAGGTCCCTGACCATGCCTCTCCATTCAAGGACACCGAAAACGGTTGAACGAGATCAAAGCGCCGACAAAAGAGTGAAATGCTAGTTTACATACGCTGTTGTTAAATATGGCATTAATGGCGATCTTTAATGAAATTATTATTATTTTTTACTATTTCACGGGGGGACGCCCGGCGTCCCGACGACGGGCGGTACCGTGCCGCCGCAACAACGGCGCGGTCGGGGGCGCATAGCGGTGCGCTCGGGTCGGCCGAAAATAGCGCGTGTCGCTCAAGCCAGTGAATAATTACACACAGACAAAACCTGTCGGCGATCGAAATAGAAAAAATAATTCGATTTTTATTTTTAGGTGCCGGCAGCGGCGGCGGTCCATTGATGAGACGGTGCGTCGTCAGCGCTGATCGTCTCCACACAGAAGGCAATAATCGCGGAGTTCCTGCAGGAGGAAGTCGGGAACGCGGCGTCGCGTCGGGGCTCTTTTGTTTGCCGCCCGCGCCCGATGATTGATGGCAGGCCGCGCTTGTTCCCTCTGGTAGAAAAAAATTGGAATACGACCTTCCTTCCTGAAATACACCGATTTAATAGTCAAATGAGCGATTTTTTTTAGAAAAATGATTCATATTGATCCTAAAAATATGACCGAAAGAAATATTTATCGACACTTATAACAACACGATTTCATAATCTGAACACCTTTGCTTGTCATTTGCGTACTTTCACGTTTTATACAATTTTTCATTAAATGTCAATTTAAACTAAAATTTGGAATCAAAACAAACAACAAAGTGTAAAATTGCAATGAGTTGTGAACAACTGTGATTTACGAATACTCCACAGGACTTGCAAAAAGATGCTAGCAATATTTCTCTGAATGTTACCTACAAAGTCAAAACGACACTACGAAAAGTATTATGAATTTTTCAATAACTGGAAAAAGAATAAAAAAGCCAAAAGACAGAGAATGTACTACTTGCTAGTTGCTCATCTATCAGAAAGATCAAAGATTGTAAATGCAGGTACACTATGGTCGGAATTTTCAATGATGAAAAGCACTTTTAAAGTCGAGGAAAATATTAATTTTGATAATTTTCATACCGTTCGAGCATTTTTTAAACAAAATTCTGTAAATTACCTGCCCAAAACGTCTAATAGTTTTGACTGAACTGTATTAATATTTTTAAGAAAGCACACGATTCGAAATATCTTATGATCAAGGTAAACTAAGTTGAATGAATTGTGTTTTTTTATTGGTTTTGCACTAAAGGATTCTCTTATTATGGGACTATATAGAGCTAGTCGTCGAAATGAATTGTTGAATATGAAACTTGACCACATAGAAAATAGAGGAGACATATTGATTGTTACAGCTCCACAAATAAAAAATAATATTACAAGAACGTTTACAGTCACAAACAAAACAGTCCACGATTTTTAAATGTTAGTAAATCACTCTCAGTGTTAGCTAGTAGCGATTATGAGGAGTGTGGGTAGGTCTAAGGACTCTAAGGGAAATACATTTGTTATATACAGTGTTTGGTAAGTCGATGCATTCCTTGCAGGAGGCTTTAGTAGAAGTGATTTGTGATATATTTCCTTAATATACCATATTCCGAAAACGCTTAGTTTCTGATCTACATAGTGATAAAGTTTTAATGAAAAAATGCAAATTTATAAATAAGTATTGCGGAAACCGCTCCGAATATTTTAATGAAATTTTACAATACCATCTGGATACAAAATATATGTTGATATAGGAAAAAATCTAAGAAAGATAGTGTTTTTCCCTGTGGGACATAAACGGCGAAGTTAACCTAAAAAAAATCATAAAAGTAAAAAAAAAACGGTATTTCGCTGACGAAAAAAAATTATCTCAGCTCCAGAAGGTCGTAGAACAACGTTTTTTTTTAATTCGCGTAAAAATGCCAGCAATCGATTCCTGTAATAGACATTATCAAGAAATGAAACTGAAAAAAGATATTCAAGAAAAACGCTAGCAATAAAATTTTACTTTTTTCAAACTCATTTTTGTGTTTTGTGAACATCAATTTGATAATTTGCCTAACAATTGTAATCATTTAATAGAACTTGTAAAGTATATCGATGTACGAATAAATCATGAAGTCAAATTATTTAATTCGGTAAAATCTACGAAAAGACGAATTTAAATAAATTAATATTATTTAGAGGATAATAAATATATTTAAATTATTATGTAGTTTTATTTAATATGACACTAAAATGTACTATTTTCTGAATAATTACAAACTTAAAATTGAATATTTGTCATAAGATGTAATATAATGTTTAATATGTAATAAAAATATTACTTAATCCGGATCTGCTTAGAGATGCGCGCGATCAGATTGCCTTCCACACTCCACTTCCCCGGATTTTGCATTCACTGGTACCCGTGTATTGGAATTAGATACGGCTAGTCTAGGTGGTCCAGTGTTACCAGATCTCCTGTTTTTTAGTCTCAATGTCTATTCTTCTGGTTTCTCTATGAAATCTTCTGTTGATTATACTAATTTTCCCCAGAATAAGAATATTTTAGTACGACACTGTTCTCTAACAGCACTGTGTTCGTCACTTGTCAATATTTTCAGTCCTGTTATATTTTCTGTAGCCCAGTTCATGTACATATTCAAATTTTAAATCCTCAATTCACGTGTATATGAACTGGGCATAACAGAAAAAAAGGCGAGTTCGTTTCGTTCGTTTACTTGAGCGGGATTCCGGCATTTATCATTTTGACAACTGACAGTTGTCAAA
The DNA here is from genome assembly GCF_000390285.2 of Anoplophora glabripennis. NCBI lineage: Eukaryota > Metazoa > Arthropoda > Insecta > Coleoptera > Cerambycidae > Anoplophora > Anoplophora glabripennis. The sequence continues at coordinate 156,730 of NW_019416299.1, forward strand.
TCACGAGACGCACCGATGTAATTGAAAACTATTAAACGAACTCCTACATTTATATATGTTGCTATATTTTGTGCATGTACTTGTGTTCCTCTATTAAAAAATATATTTTAAAACCGTCTGTTGAAAAAAGAAATCTCCTTTTTTTTTGGCTGCATTTCTACTGTTGACAGAAATTTCCATCTGGCAACACTGAGGTGGTCTGTGATCAACACATTTTTTTGTTTCCAGGTGGTATTTTTTATAAGCTCTTCTACCTATTGATTAGACTATTAATGCTAGGCGAAAAACAGTTGTGTATCACACATGTAGAAAACGCATTCGTAGCCCTTATAGACCGGAAGATATTAGACTGAAGATCGACGACGTCTTTCTCGTTTATGCCTCTGAGAGTACTGAATGGTAACCGATAGACAAGTACAATAAACTAAATTTAAAAGATGGGCTGCGGGACACCTTTGTGAAAATTCAATTTTCCTTTTCAAAAAAATAATGTGTACAGCGACGTATTTCTCACTTATGCCATGTTCGTAAGTTGAAGAGAAGTATCGATTTTATCACAAAATTTTTTTGGCATAAGTGTCGCAAGGGACCTAAAAATGGAAAACTTTGTAAGAAAATGTGGAAAAACATCTTTATTTGTCTACCAATTTCTCATTAATGCCAATTAGAAATATGACATTATTATATTCGAAAAGCTCATAAAAAACATTGGCATAAGTCCTACTAAGGACTAAAGAAAATAGAGCTTTGGAAAAGCTGCGGAAAATTTTTATTTTCATTCTATAACTTTCTCATTTATGCCGTTGAAAATTTATGATACTTACTATAAATAATGTACTGTGTCAAGTAGGCATCACTCCTCTATGGGTTCAATATGAAGGCATAAGTCTCAAAGTTGTAGGAAAATTCATGAAAATTTTTACGTCTTTCTCGCTTATGCCATTTTGCATGCACGTAGGAAACTACATTATAAAGTCATATAAATGTAGGCATAAGTCCACATTGGATTTTCATGTTGTAAATTAATTTGAATTTTAATATGAGTCAGGTCGACAAAGTAGAAAAATTATAGAAAATTGCCACAATTTTCTCGTTTATGCCGTTTTGTACACGAGTAGAAAATATTATTAAAAGCCACTTTCAAGAGTGGCATGAATGCCACAAGGTACCGTCGTATGTAAAATTTTTTAAAAAGTTGTCAAAAATTACAAATTGCGGTTATTTCCTCGCCTGCGCAATTTTCGATATACTTAAATTAATTTAAAAAATGTATGATAAATAATGCAAGTGTCGGAGAAGATATCTATATAAAAAATGAATATTTCTAACTATAAAAGGGAATAAAAAATTTAAAATAAAAAAAATTTCATGAAAAAGAGAAAGCTTTATATTGGGTTTAGTTTGATTTTTCGACATGTTATTTTTTATTACGATAATTCTTAATAACTTATAATAAAGCTGGTAGTAAGGCCTTTATTTTGATCCGTTTTCATCAAGAGCTGCAGATAAAACTGTTTGAAATTTGAAAATGTAAAAAATCATAAAACCGAAAAAACTTTTTATTTTTGATATGCTTTAATTTTAAGTTAATAAAAATTTGTATTATTTTAAGTGTTATTGTTTGTGTTAGTTATAATTAAAAATTAGTAATTCAAAGTCTTTGAGGAAGCATTCTGACAATTGAGTTGGCAGCGGTTTTTCAATTCAATTACTATTACTTAAATAAATCTTTTAATATAAAAATAAAATGTATAAAAGTACAAATTAAGTAATTAAGGTACAAAGTACCAGAAACAAAAAACAAAATTCAATATACATGATATTAAATCAGTTATAAATCAGTTTCTTCCCTATGTATTCTAGCTTAATTATTTCTTCTTCTTCTTCTTCTTCTTCTACCTTAGTCGGCTCAATTCAAGTAGATCATCCTTGCACTGAAGCGGTTAATTCAAATTATATAATATTTTTAATTTTTAAAATTTAAATATATTGTTCATAAATACGTATGGTCTATTGTGATAAAATACTCTACTCATTTACGAACAAACGAGAAATTTGTGGCAATATTATATAATTTTTCTTTTTCTGATCATGACTCAAAGAATAATTAAAAATCATTTCTAATATGTGGGGACTTAAGCCGAAATAGTTTATTATTAACTTTCATTAAATACATGAATTACTTATATTTATAAAAATTAAAAATACGCTAAATGCAAGTAAGTATAAGTATTTCGAAAATTGCGTAGGCGATGAAATAAACTTTTTAAAAATTTTTACATACGACGGTACCTTGTGGCATTCATGCCACTCTTGAAAATGGCTTTTAGTAATATTTTCTACTCGTGTACGAAACGGCATAAACGAGAAAATTGTGGCAATTTTCTATTATTTTTCTACTTTGTCGACCTGACTCGTATTAAAATTCAAATTAATTTACAACATGAAAATCCAATGTGGACTTATGCCTACATTTATATGACTTTATAATGTAGTTTCCTACGTGCATGCAAAATGGCATAAGCGAGAAAGACGTAAAAATTTTCATGAATTTTCCTACAACTTTTCAAAAAATTTTTAGCATATAGTCCTCACCAGGGACTTATGCCCTTTAAAAAAAATGAATACTTTCATTTTTTTCTTTGCAATAAGCTTTAATTTATTCACGAGAAAAACGTTGACCAAAACGAAAAATTTTCCGCAGCTTTTCCAAAGCCCTATTTTCTTTAGTCCTTAGTAGGACTTATGCCAATGTTTTTTATGAGCTTTTCGAATATAATAATGTCATATTTCTAATTGGCATTAATGAGAAATTGGTAGACAAATAAAGATGTTTTTCCACATTTTCTTACAAAGTTTTCCATTTTTAGGTCCCTTGCGACACTTATGCCAAAAAAATTTTGTGATAAAATCGATACTTCTCTTCAACTTACGAACATGGCATAAGTGAGAAATACGTCGCTGTACACATTATTTTTTTGAAAAGGAAAATTGAATTTTCACAAAGGTGTCCCGCAGCCCATCTTTTAAATTTAGTTTATTGTACTTGTCTCTCGGTTACCTTTCAGTACTCTCAGAGGCATAAACGAGAAAGACGTCGTCGAACTTCAGTCTAATATCTCCCGGTCTATTAGCTTGAAGTTGCCTTCGCTCGCTATGGCAGCTAATATCCGCGGGCTAATGATGCTCATTTTCTGACCTCGTTTATTCCTATTAATTTTTGCTAAATTTCCAAAGATAACAAAGTTGTCATTTTGTACGAAATATTAAACGAAAAATTAAATTAATTGCCCAGAAAAGTTCATGCAGATATAGTGCTTTAATTAAGAAAATCATAAATTTCGACTTAAAAGAGAAAAAACGTCACTCACACAGACTACTCACACAGACTAAGCTGTGAGAAAATCGTTACTTTCGCACATAAGAGTGGAAAAGAGCATTTACTAGCTTATACGCAGACTGTAGGGTAGTTTTCTAATCCTGTAAATCAACCGGAATGGACTGTCTCGTACCAACAGAAATTCGGAAGCCTTGTAGCCGCGCTCCGCTTGCCCACACGGGCACTGATAATGGAAAATAGGAGCCGCGCCGACGGAATCGATCGATAATCTAAGTGCAGAACTAATTAGCTAAAAGCTCACCTGACAGGAAACGGCGCTGGGAAGTGTGAAATCGTGATGGCGGACGGCGGCGTGCGACTTTTCATTTCTACCTGCGGGTCACCGAAACGCGGGCGATCGCGTGTGACCGTCGAAGAAGCTTTTTTTTTGGTCGACTTTCTATGTGGTTACGTCAAGCCTAGTCTAGGTTTACACATAATCGGACTGTTAGACTAAATTATTGGTTTCAACATGATGGGGCTCCATCACATTATGGTTTACGAATATAAAATTATCTGAATCAAAACTTCCGAGACAGATGGATTGGAAGAGGTGGACCATGGCCTCCTAGATCACCAGATCTGAATCCCCTATATTTTTCTGTTGGGGTTATTTAAAAGAAAAGATGATAGTCCGTATTTACGTTGCTGTCGCGTTAATAGACCAAGAGATACTACAAAGAATTCATGCTTCAATATTGAATCGTGATAATCTTTGTCTTGAAGTAGAAGGCAACTTATTTGAACGCCTTCTGTAAAAACAATCTCTATTATTTAAGCACATTATGGTTTTAGTTTATGTTTTATTACAAAAATGTTTTTCTCTATCCTTTTCAGGTTAAAATAATTCCTTACACCCAGGTACAACCGACAATCGAAAACTATACTTATCTACTATTGGTATATAAAAATTATATGTCTTGGTTCCCATAAGCACAGACAAAAAAATGGATTTTCACTTTTTTAATTTTTTGAATACTTTGTGAATAACTCAACAACGGAAAGCAATCAGAAAATTTTCCACTCTTGATGCATAATATACTGTAAGTTAAAAATGTTTACATTTATTACCGATGTTGCAAAATAGCAATAATTGACGAAAAAAAGGCAAAATAAGTTTTTTGGATAATTTTAAAAAAATATTTTATTTGCTCCGATATTCTAATTTTGGTAAAAAATACTTTAGACAATACACCAAATTTAATTAAAATCGGTTCGAGTTTTCGCAAAATAATTTTTCGAAAAAATTTGAAAAATTTGGTTCCAAAGGTCCAAAATTGTTTAAAAATAAAAAAGAGTGTCAACTTTAAAAATTTACTGTAGCCGACCTAATCAACCGATTTAAATTTTTCAAAAACCAAGAGGTTGAGCGGCCTTTTCTGTGAAAAAATTTTCAAGTATGCTTTATTTGAGGCTATGCAACATTTTGAAGATTTTTTTGAAAAAATTATTTTGCGAAAACTATCGAACAGATTTTAATTAAATTATTGTTTTATTATACTCCAAAGTTTTTTTACCCTCGGAGCAATTAAAATATTTTAAAAAAATTATCCAAAAAACTTGATTATTTTGCTTTTTTTTCATCAATTATTGCTATTTTGCAACATCGGTAATAAATTTAAACATTTTTAACTTGCAGCATATTGTGCAATTCAATTCTAAAACTTTTTTCCTCTTCAATATTCTTCCAAAATGCATAGGTTCCAAGATATAAACAAAAAAATCAGATAAAATAGGTGACATATTTCCAAGCTCGATTTTCAAAACAAATTCAACTGACAAATCAGATATTTGACATCCCCGCTGGTAGATCGGTTAAAATTAGTCCATATGAACTGTTTGACGTAGAATTGACTGGTGACAACCTAACCTCACTGTTAAAACTGTCAACTGTCACAATATCATAAAAAAGCGCTAATTTTTAGTGTTCTTTTCAGCCTACGGATTTTATTTATCTAATAGGTTTAATAGAAAAACAAAAGGCTGTCTGGAATCGTCAAATATACCACCCAAAAGTCCTGAAAGTCGGAAATTGGTCAAACAAATATTGAAATCATCTTGAAATGTGGTACCTACATCGTATTTGGAACATACTTTCTTTGATTTTAATCACATTACTTCAATACCTCTAAGAGACATTCCTTTATCACAATTTCTGACCACTCACAACTCTTACTTGGCATTGCCCTATCGCAATATCTGACTACTCACGTTGCTGTCGAGTAAATCCGTCTTCTCTTGCTCAATTTTCCACCGGAACACTGCACTGATTCGGATGTCATCAAGAACCACCCGGACTCGTCAAATCGTCTCGGAGACGTTCTTAAAACATCATAAGTTCGTTCCACACTAGCTACTACCTTCAGCACTACCCCTAGACTACCTGAATTAATTCTCAGGATCGGCTTATAGAACTCGGTGTTCTTCAAACGTCTTTATCTCTAAACGATCATTCAAATTATTAACGCTGTAAAAGTAGGTGTTCCCAAAGTATAACCGTAATGCTGCACTTTATGACAAAGATTATTAGGTATAATACGGATTAATTTTATAATTTTTACTGCAATTACCATGATATTATGTGATCTATTATGTGGCGTACTTATTTATTTATTAGGGTGGTGTGAAATTAAAGAGAATCCATATTTTTCCACTGAATTGTTTCATTTATTAGAAATTCTGTTATTCGAAAAAAAGTAAAGGCATAAGGAAAACCTGTCGTAATTTCCTCAACAATGCGTTGGACATCCATCATTCACAGGCCGATAAGCTTTTAACCCAACAACACAAATTTCTCAATTGGGTCTGGTTTTCGAGATAACCTAACCTAAAAGTGCCAAAATCGCGATGTTTTTTTACATATTTGAGGTTATGTTACATGGGAAAGTAATTTTTTTGCTGAAACCATTAATGGGGTCTTAAAGTACTATACTTACCCTTTAAAACGCACGTGGATTTACCCCGATATCATTTTTCGTGTTTGCGAAATCGCGTATTGAAATTTAATAGTTTGACTTTTTGAATATACTCAAATAGACTATTGATTATAGGATTTTAAAAGGAACTATGACATTCAATATATTTTATTACATGAATCGCTCAATTGGTCATTTTAGATGAAAAATAGCGGAATGCTATTAAATTAGAGGGTGGAAATTGGAGATAGTGGTGAAAATGCACCCCTTTCAGTTTTTTAATTGTAGCTCGAAAACGAAGCAAAATTTCGCTATAGTTCATAGGAAAAACTATTTAGAGAATTGAATTTCCCATCGAAATGGCTTATTAAAAAATTTAATTGGAAAATTTTATGCAAAAAATCGTTAATAAACAATTTGAAAAAAAAAACAGAAAATTCGATTTTTTGTTTTTTTACTTTTTTGGCTACGTATAGTTTTTTTGAGTAAAGATAAGTATAAGCATGCTTCATAAAAAAAAGTTGATAAAATTTCCTTCAAAATAAGAAGTTGTAAAATATTTTTGGATGAAAATTGACTGGTATATGGCCTCTCAAACGTAATTAGCCAATTTTTCGATTTTCGTCGCGTTTACCCTTATACGTTTTAATTCTCATTTTTTGCAAAAACGGAAGGAAATAAGACGTTCAAGGATTTTCATCACATGACTTGTTCGAAGGGTCATTAAAAATGAAAAAACCGCGGGATTCTATTAAATTGGAGGGTTGAAATTGAAGATAGGGGTGAAAATGCACTTTTGCAGTTTTTTAAATATAGTACGAAAACGAAGCAAAATTTCGGTATAGCTCATAGAAAAAATTTTGTAGAGAATTGAATTGCCCATCGAAATAGCTTATTAAAAAAATTTAAAAGAAAAATTTTATGCAGAAAATCGATAATAAACAAACTAAAAAAGCAAAAAATTAGATTTTTTGCTTTCTTTTTTACTTTTTTGACTAGAAGTAGGCATTGAAAATTGGTGTACAAATATACTAGATGAGATTCAAATGTTTTTGGACTTATATTGATTGAGACAAACTTAAATATTTTCTAGATTATTGTCGTTTTTAACGTAATAATGATTATAATTCTTATTATTTTTACAACAAATTGCTTCTTTACTAAATAAAAAATATTTCAAAAGTTTTATTTGTTAATAATAAATAAAGATTTTGTTAATAATAAATAAAGATTTTCACAACTTAGTAAAAAAAGTAAAAAAAAATAAAATCTTATTTCTTGCTTTTTTTAATTGATTTTTAACGATCTATTGCATAAAATTTTTCTTTTAAATTTAAAAAAAGCCATTTCGATGGGAAATTCAATTCTCTACAAAATTTTTTCTATGAACTACATATAGCAAAACTTTGCTTTGTTTTCGAGCTACAATTAAAAAAACTGAAAGGGGTGCATTTTCACCACTATCTCCTATTTCTACCCTCTCATTTAATAGCACTCGCGGTTTTTTCATCTAAAATGACCCTCTGAACGATTCATGCAATAAAATTGCCTGAATGTCATAATTCCTTGTAATCCTGTTTTTTGGATATAATCAATAGCCTACAACACCTGTATGTAACTTCAGACACTTTCTGTGTAGAGATTCAGTTTTTACTAACACTGAAATAAAATTTATAGTACAGTGTTGTTTTATTAATTGCATAACCTTATAAAGTTATGTATTTCAGTGTTTAGTGACGGTACGATGTGTTTGTGTGTCTTCATTGTTAAAATTACAAAATCCAAAGCAGACGAACACTACTAAAATGGCGATTTATTACGAATTGTTTAACTGATAACGATTTTAGATTATTAACTCCAATTTTCCTTCCTGAAACCCAGAAATACAGGTGTCCAAAAGTCACTATAAAATTTACAACTCTCTTTGCCGATTGACATTTTAATTAGTTTATTTCCACTGTCCAAGCAGGCCTAATCCGAAAGAAATTCGACTTTTAACCATATAACTACGGTGTCCTTGTGGATAACCCACCCGTTTGGGACATCAAAGCTGGCCGAACTTAGGGCGGGAGAGAGGGGCTGCTTGTCTACCTTGTCCAGGCAAATAACGTAGGTAAAAATCCGAAAAGCTAGTTGTTTACGTTTCTCGGCTTGTATAGAAAACCCTTTCAAGTCCTCGTTTTTTTTTTGGGAAAGATGCAGTTTTTATTAATCGCGCGATCTGCGTTAACTACTACCACTCGAAGAGACGTACAGGGTGTTTCAAAATAAAGTCGCGCAATACCGGAGCTGCAAACTTTCCTCAGATCGATGTCCTATGCAAAATTCGATAACGTTAGCGGAATCTATGCCCTCAAAGTGGTCTAGGAGAGTTGTAATATCTCGTGAACGGATATGAAGCGTAACCGTTCGTAAGATATTGCTATTAAAATTAAAAATGAGTTTATATCTACATTCACCCGAAAGAACTGTTCCATGTTTAAAGAAAAAATAATAATTTGACTAGGTTTTCAATCGTTAATCATTCTTTAGTTTTGTAAAAATACTTATGAAACATTAGTTTTTAAAAGATTGAAGTTTAGAAAACAATTTAGAAAATTGTTCTGAAGACATTTTAAATGCTGCTCGAACTTACTTCCTTTGAAATCCAAGGAAAAATACGAAAAAGTATATGAAATATTTTGTGAGTGGAGGATGACAAAAACGCACTAAGAACTGACGAAAGTGTAATGCCGATATTTTTTTACAGCGTACGTTAAAAAAATTGGGAGTTTCCATTTAAAAATTTCGAGTTCTCCACATTTTCTGAACTTCATATTCGATCATTTTTTTTGACCACCTTGTATAAAAACTGAAAAATTTTGAAATTAAAACCGATACATTAGGTCTTCCTCAACAAAATGTCCAATTTGCACAAAAAAATAAACCTGTGTTTCTGGGAAAACTAAATTTTACTCACAGTCTGCATGTATCAATTTTTGCTTAAAAATCAAAATATCTCGGAAACGGTCAATTCTAAGTATGGACTGTGCTATATGTTTTCAACTTAAAAATAAATGCTCTTTCCAAAAACGTAATAATATACAGGAGGTTCCATTTAAAATAAGAAAGATGGTATCGACTTCCGGTATAACCGGAAGTATGATGACCTTGAAAATATTTTAGCTTGATAGGCCTCATGGCCCATATCACACCACCACAATTTCAAAAAAGATCCTTCAAGCGCTTTCCCAGATATCCATCGATGGAATTCGTGGTGGGACACCACATTACAACGTGGTAAAGTGACGCTTTAGTAAATGATTTTGAATTTAGTAAAATAGCATATTATCAGTCAAAATGCGAAAAACAAAGTACACACGAACAGTCAGCAGAAGTTTTTGAAGTTTTAAAGCTTATCTTTTTAAGTTTAAATCGTTTAAAGATTAATAGTGATTAGTGATTCGATATTAAAGAAGTACCTAGTTTCTGCAGTCAGGAATTATTACTAATGACCATTAGAAGCTCCAAGACTTCCTGAGCCCTTTAGCTTACAAATCTAAAAAACGAAGGGCTTAAAAAAACTGCAAATCACAGAACTTAAAGTGCTTTAAATTCCATACATGGTTTTTTGAGTAAATTTATAACATTAAAATTACAAAAGTTATGGTAAAAAAAATTAATCGCATTTTTTCGGTAAAATTTTCGGAGCGGGTAAATTACCATCATCTTTGCTTTGTGTATTTTGGAGCACATTTTCGAACTAATTTGAGTAAGTATTTTAATAATATACATACACACACGTATCCGAGTTCTCATGTATTTTGTATATTTGATATTAATTTAATAAAAAAATATTAAGAATAAATTCAATAAAATTAAAAAAAATATATCATCATACTCACATATAATTTATAGGACATTTTTCTATAAAGGGTATGGTTTTTTATGAGGGGTAGGTCTTCCGTAAGGGTTTTTTGGGTGGTTGAAAAGTTGCAATATATCATTGATCATTTGAAAACCAATAAAAAGTTTATAATTCAACATAATATGCATACCATTAAAACATCTCGAGCTTTCCAATAATATTTTATTTTACTATAAGGGTTGATTTTTAAGGGTTGCAACTTTGTAATGAATTGTAAGCTTTCTACTGAATAACAAAAGATATGCAATACATTGTGAATGCACCAAAAGAATATTTTAAACTGTTAAAAACTTTTTTTTCTATTTTTTGTCAATAGAAGGGTAGTTTTTATGGATTTTTAAGAGTTGAAAAGTAATTAAATTTCATAAATTATATTAAAAAACATGAAAGAAACTTTATCCAATATATTTGAACATGAATTGAATCTTTAAAATACGTAAATCTGCGATTTTCGTATTCATTTTTTTCGTACAAGAGTAGTTTTCACCCCCAAATAAAAAAAGCAAACATCTAGACAATATAACTTTTGAAGTGGAGGGTCAGATGAGTTTGTATGCAAATTTTCAGGAAAATCCATGCCATCCGAAAAAATTCGGAGTTTTTACCTTTTACCTTATTTTCACCTTCGGTGACTGGACTACAAGCAAATCCAGGAAACGGTACAAAAAACATACGAATTTTTCGAATAATGGTGCAAAAAACAAAAAAGAATGGATGTAAATGAAGATATTCTAAAAAAAGCCATCAAAATATGGAATCTGTATTCATTGCTCAAAATAATATTAATATCCAAGAAGGCCACTGATACTAGCTAACTTGATCAGAACATCAATCAACATTTAATAATTATTGTACTTTGTATAACTGAATTTTACAACATAAATATTAATAACTAACAAATAAGTTATATTTTATACAAATATTCTGTTGTGAAAACAGACGGGCAAGTTATCAACAGTCGTTTGGTTCAGACCAGGAAAGCGAAGTGGATTTTTTCAAGTGATATAGAACGTGGACTAATCAGAAATAATTCTTTTAGTTCTTCCATACTACCGACTGACAACGCCCGCTTACCAACACCCCGTACGTTAATTCCTCTTACATAAAAATTATCTCCAGATAAGGCAGATAGCTGCGCGAACAACAATGCCGTTTGTTTTATGTAACAGTCATGGCCCCATTGACGCGTTTTTATCTGCCGCCTCTTTTCGTCGCGAGATTGAAATAAACAGCCTCGGATCTTGAATGGTCCAATAAGTACGGCGTTCGGCTCATATCTGGCGACCGCAGATATGAATGAAACGCTTTATATATTTCATATTTTTCAGGGTATATTAAATTCCTACGCACTTGACCGTGTCCCGCGCCGCATTCAATCGCGAACGGCCGTGGAATGCGTCCTCTACTCGATGCCGGCCAATTTGAGGTTCTGTCTGCTACAGGGGGAGTCGCCGAAACTGAAGGCGTATTTTTAAAACAACAGGTGTTTCAAAATAATGTACATACCAGAAGTGAAAAAGTAGATGATAATAATATTCAATTAACACTATACAGGGTGTCCCATTAATATTGCGAAAAAAAATCAGGGGGAATTTCCTGTAAACCTATGCCCGAAAATGCTTCGTTTCGGGGATACAGGGTGTTGAAATTTAGAGAAAATACAAGGTTTTTACTAATATCTGGAGAACCCTAATTCCGATTTTTATTAAATTTGGTATATTTGTTTATAAAAACGGTAAAAACGTCTTCTGACGTAATTTGATTTATTTTATCTATTCCAGTGGCGTCCGGGGACCCACTCCTGTTGATATTAATAAGTAAACATATGAGACGTCACTGCTTTTTCTTAGATGTCATATGTTTTTATAATTATGCGATAAAAAATACAACTTTTTTGTCTCTTTACTTTTTTTGATATCTTGCTTCGTTTCGAGCAAAAAATTAATAGCTAAAAGCTGTTTTACATTGACAATTTATTGATCAATTTATTGATGAAGTCGCTTCATCAAGAAATTGGACAAGTGTGATGGACCAAATCAGCTGTCAAATAACTTCATCAATTTATTCATCAAGTTCTTGATGAATTAGACGCAGGGATGCACATACCGCGGCCCGCGGGCCGCATGCGGCCCGCCAACGAATTTTAAAGGTATTCTACTCGCCGCGCTCCGGTTCAAGCATATTATTAAGAGACTAGAAATCTGTCGCATCAACTAGATTACAGATTCGCGAAACACGTCGATCCCCGAACAAAGTGGATGGTTCTCGATGTTTGGTAACTCGTATAAATACGACGCATCGCCGGCTACCGGGGCAGTTAAGTTTTGACTACGGATAAGCGAACGTTATACTGTTTGAGAACTGTAATCTGTGACGGGTAAATATTTCGTCGTTCGAACTTGGCTTTTACCGACTGTAACATATAATATTAATTTTGATATGGATAAACCAGGCCCCAGTAAGAAACGTAGTCGTAAGGTTGAAGATGAAAATCGACAGTTTCATGACATTTGGACCGAAAAATACTTTTTTATTTCATCGCATAACAAAATTGTCTGTTTAATATCCAAGAGTAGTGTTTCTATTCCGAAGGAATATAATGTGAAAAGGCACTATGAAACCCAGCATCCAACTTTTACCAAATTAACTGGCGAAAATCGAACGCAAAGAATTTCCACTTTACAACGGGAACTAATAGGCCAGCAATCTATGTTTACAAAACCAATTCAAGATGCTGAAACAGCCACTGAAGTTAGCTTTGAAATATCTCGAATAATAGCGAAAACTTGTCGGCCTTTTAAAGATGGTGAGTTTGTTAAGCAATGTTTGGATATCGCCGCAAAAAAAAATTTGTCCGGAAAATGTAAAGTTTGAAAAAATTCAGTTAAATCGGATGACTGTTCAAAGAAGAATTACCGCATTAGCAGATAATATAGAAGAGCAATTAGCTACGAAATCGAGAAGTTTTGAGTATTTTTCTATAGCGCTCGACGAATCTACAGATATAAGTTCAACTGCTCAACTATTAATATTTTACGAGGTGTAACGCAAAATTTTGAAGTAAGTGAAGAACTGATTGGTATGAGTTCTTTGACAAGTCAAACCAGGAGAAGCGACATGCTCAAAGCTCTTCTAGAAAAATGTTCTATAATGGATTTGGATTTAACGAAAATATCTGGAATTACAACTGACGGAGCCCCTTCAATGGTTGGAAGTACATCTGGGATAGTAACTCTGTTAAAAACATATTTACAAACTAAAAACATAAATACCAAGGAAGTAATGCAGTTTCATTCGAATTTTTCTAGAAAAGCCATAATGAACTTCCATAATAATCATGTATGGGCGGACGAGAACCCAAATGCAATATTAGAAGGCCGTCATCAACACCAGTTTTCACTTAATGTATGGGTCGGAATTGTGGGAGACCACTTAAGTGGTCCATTTTTTTTTACTACCGAGGCTTACTGGAGATATTTATCGTCGTTTTCTTGAAAATGAATTGCCCGTACTTTTGGAAGACATCCCATTGCCATTAAGGTTGCAAATGTATTTTATGCACGATGGTGCTCCACCCCATTTCAGTTTAGCTGCACGCGAATATTTGAACAATATCTCCCCAAATCGCTGGATAGGTCGAGGAGGCACCCAACCCTGGCCCCCGAGGTCTCCCGACTTAAATTCGTTGGATTTTTTCCTTTGGGGTCACCTGAAACATTTGGTTTATACGACTCCAGTGCAAATCATAGACGAATTAAGAAAAATTCATCCTATGAAACAATTAGACACACAGCCGGAATATTTGAACGGGTTCGCCAATCAATGTGTCGTAGGATAGATGCCTGTATTAGAGTTGAAGTTGCACATTTTCAACAACCGTTGTAACGCCTGTATATGTAAAATATTTTTACAGGCATTTAAAAAACGAAATATAACATTTTTGGCGATCCACCCTGTACGCGGTCGGTCTTCCAGGAACAGCACAACGTGTTTGTCGGAATATTAGTAACAATAAAACGAAACACAGATAAGTTTGTAAAGGGAGATCGCCGAAGCAGATAATGTCAATCAAGTGGCGAGTGTGTGTGTGTACCTTTTTTAAAAGTCTCCATCTCATTTCCCTATCGTGATTTTTTTTTTGGTCCGAGATAACAAAAATATTATCGCTTATCAGTAATTCCCGCTAGTTTTCGCAAGCGGGTTGGTTTAGCAGGAAAATTCAGTCCGGCAAGTTACGGCGCCGTTTTGGATAATGCCACGACGGGGTACTTCGAAAAGGAGCAGCAAGTTTAATTTTTTAGAGGATAGAGGATAGAATTTTTAATTTAAATTATTTTTTATAAACAAATAGTCGAGTTACTTACCGTTTCTTAAACATTAAAAGAATTTTCGAGTGTTTTTTTGTACGATTTATTAAATAGCAACTATATAATATTAGTATGTGGATAGGCATAATTATTGTAAGTAATTTATGTTATAAAATAGGTAATTTCTTTGCTGTTTTATAAAATATATAAAAATAATAATTTACTAACCTAAGTAATAGGTTTCAAATATTAAAAAAAAGTATTTCTTTCTCTTTTTTGAAAGCACTGTGTTTAATTTATGAATTTTAGTGTCAACGATCTCTGACATTAACCTGATTTAGGCAAACTACATAATATCAATCCATTTGATGACAACAGGGCGCTAGGACTTTTCTAAGAAACATACCACTTTCCTGATCTATGGAAAAATCTTCTAGTTGTAAGACCTTTTTCTACTGAACAATTTTTTTGCAACTACAATGTACGAAAAACAATTGGGCGCGTTTATTTAAACTATTTTTCTACAAAATAAACGTACCTAAAATTATTTTGTAGAATTAATCGAATTCATGTGACGACTGTTTTAAAAACTGATATATGTCTTTGTTTATTTAAGCGTAATATTATATTCCTTAAATATACTTATACAGCGTGTCCCCAGATGGGATACCGCACTCTTGTAAACTTTTTTACTGTTGGTTTTTCGAGATAAAGCTATTCTTGATAAAAAGTGTTGCTTAATTCGGGAAGCCATGGGCAGTAATCAAATTAAATATGTAATAATACATACAGAAAACATAAATAAATACGTAACCTATAAAAAATATAGGTATACAGGTATAGGTAGTAAAAAATTCTTATTCCGGCCCTTATTAAAAACCGTGGTTTAGAAAAAATACCATGGTTGAGACGTAATTGATCCGCAATTCATTACAGGATTCTCTGTCGCGGACGTTGATGGAACTGATATTCCCTTATTATCCCATTCTAGATTAAGCTGCTTACTCGTGGATGGCCTGGAGGCCATAGAGCTCTAAACCGACAGTTCCGCGAACTAGTTGGGTCGTCGTCAACTGTTGGAGACAAGAAGACCTGATGGAGGCAGCCATCAGGCACGGAGCTTTACATAGGCGTAGGTAGATTTAAAAATCCGAGGAAAAAAATGGAAAAGTTGGAAAACTGTTTTTTCCGTTTTCCTTTTACGAAACAAGTAACAACAAATTTGAGATACGTAACAAAATATTTTTCAAGATAATTTTCTCGAGTAAAAATGTCAGTAAGTTCGAAAATAACATAATTATAAAAATTTGTAGGTATATTCGGATAGAAGTTCTTAAAACTCAAATTAGTAGAGATGAATCACAATTAACAAAAGATAAATATTTGCAATATTTCATATTAAACAAGATAAAGTCTTAATTAAATAAAAATTAGTTAATACTAAGAAGAAACCATAGTCAAAGTATTTTTTACCCAAACTTCATTATTTTACAAATTCGCTTGAAGCAAAGCCTTCATGTTTGATGCTTATGATTCCAGAGCAACATGGTCTTGATCATCCTGAACATATTCAGAAATTTTTATTAGATTCTTCTAAAAGTTGAACTGTTTGATGATTTTTTTACTGAAATAATTTCTAAAGGTCATTCGTTATACAGGGTGTTAAAAAAAGAGTGTAAAATATTTAAGGAGGTAATAGTATGAACCAAAATAAGCTAAAACGTTGTGTATTTTCTTATAATAGTTGGTTGATGTTTAGTGAAATAAACAGTACGTATTTGACAGTTGTTCTCAGTGCACAAGTTTTCTTTCGCTATAGCTGGTTACTCTAACGCAGAATTAACAGACTTGCATTTCATGTATGGTCGTGCTAATGGGAACGCCACCGAAGCGCGACGTCTTTATGTTGACGCTTATCCAAATCGCCAGATTCCTTCACAACGCATGTTTGTAAGAATTCATCAAAGATTGCGTGATACCGGTTCCTTGAGCAAACAGTGCCATTTATCCGGAAGACCAAGGTCGGTATCCACTCCTAGGGCAGAAGAAGAAATTCTAGCACTGGTAGAGCAGAATCTAGGTACGAGTGTGCGGAGAATATCAGACGAGGTAGGAATTAGTGGTCCTCTTGTTTGGAGAATCCTTCACGAGCAACTGCTTTATCCATACCATATGCAACGAGTACAGGCCTTAAATCCAATAATCAAGCACGTTTGGTTTTTTGCCGCTGGTTTCTACGTCATGATGCTGAAGACCCTCGTTTTCTTGCAAACATTCTTTTTACTGATGAGACCGGGTTCGCAAGAAATGGAGTGTTTAATTTTCACAATACGCATATTTGGGCCGATGAAAATCCTCATGCTCTAATAGAATCTGGACATCAGGCACGTTTTTCATTAAACATTTGGATGGGTATTGTAGGTGATAGGTTTCTAGGTCCTGTTGTTTTACCAAACCGATTAACAGGCGCTGCTTACCTCAACTTTCTGCAGAACACACTGTACGAGTTTTTGGAAGACATTCCTTTGAATCAGAGGCAACAAATGTGGTTCCAGCATGATGGTGCTCCAGCTCATTTTTCCATGGCCGTTAGAGAGCATTTACACCAAACTTTTCCACATAGATGGGTAGGAAGGGCCGGACCTGTTTTATGGCCTCCAAGATCGCCTGATCTGAACCCTCTAGATTTCTTTGTTTGGGGATATTTGAAGACATTAGTGTATGGTATTCCTGTAAATAGCCTGGAAGAGCTGCAGCTACGGATTAATCAAAAGAGTCAAGAAATCCAAACCAAGGAGGGTGTTTTCGAAAGAGTTCGAATATCGTCGAGACGAAGGAGGGCACTTTGAATATCTTCTGTAACTTTGTTTTTTGTTTGTTAAAAGCTTCCTTTGTCGGTTTATTCCTAATAAAATAAAATGTTTGAAAAACGAATACTGCTCCATATCTCCGAAACCGTTACTTTGCGGACCCATGTTTATTAAGACATTTCTGCTTATTTTGGTTCATACTATTACCTCCTGAAATATTTTACTGTCTTTTTTTAACACCCTGTATAAAAACTTATTATTTAAATAGGAAAACATAGTGGCTAAAACCTTTACATCCTAGATTTAAAAAAACTTCAGATTTTTCCCAGTTACTTCATTTTTTACCTAAATTTTCCGGACAAAAAAACGGGTTTTGCTCAGTCGCCCAATTTATGTTTTTGGTATTTTTTTGAGGATTATGGAAAAATCTGCTTTGTTAAACAAAAAAATCTACGCTGTTCGACGTGAGGCAAAAATGCCACAAAAAAAATAAAACTTACACAATGGAACTGAGGGTTGCTTTCGCTATACAGCAAAAATAAAACGCTCTCTCAACGGTAATAATAAAGTATTTTATTGAAAACTAAGTTGTATAGAAAAAGACGCGTTGACGGGGTGAGTGTTCGTTCTCGTGTGTAGTCGCTGGCAGAAGTCCCTGGTCCTTGGCGCCACTCTGCCGGGGTCGTCTTCCGGGAACCTTGTGGTGCGTCCGGCGGCGTTCTTAACGTAACGCTTAAAAATGGGTCACTTGCGGCATGTATACCCACAGAAATACATGGAAATTTTAGTCACCTTATGAGTTCATGGTGATAATTTTTTAATTTTGTTTGTTGCTAAATCATCGTTGTTTATAATTTTATCTAAAACACTATCGTGATATATTTTTAGAGTGAACAGTGTATTTAATCCATTTACTTAATCATATAAAATCCATCTATATATCAAACAACCTGAAATTAATCAGTAGTCAACTTTAATCAACCCTCAAAATATGAGTCTAACGGTATGAGATTTGGTCGACCAGCTGGCTGCTTGTTGGTCTTTTGTAGTAGATTATTTTTAAATTACTTAACAATAGATCTTTCCAACAAATTAAAAATATTTTCCTACTAATACTCTAACTAATACTCTTTAACGAAGCTGAGAAAGTTTTAACACCAAAAAGTGACTGTTTAAAGCTGCCATAGTGACGTACGAAACTTCCCTTGAGTAAAAACGTAGTCTTTTCTATCGCATTTGTATGCATATTTTTATACGATGTTACCAAAGCTGCTTCAAAGCACTTCCATTTCATCCTGTTGCATAAAAACCAATCATTTTCGAGTTTTCAAATTTAAAATAAGATTGTTTAACAATTTCCGGGATTGTCCTTTCGAGAGATATATCGATTCTTCCTGGAGCACTATGTGCATATGAGTACCGGCTAGAGGACTTAATATCCAGTTTCAGAGATTCATCTCAAAATGATAACGATATGTCTCTCGAAACATCGAGAAGTGTTACGCCTGCAAACCAAGTTTAACCAAATATTTAATCGCAAAAAAAATGTATACGATTTTTTTGTTCAAAATTTCATTTTGAAAAACAGTGTATCCAGAAATAGACTCTTTTAATGTGACGTCACATATTTAGGCAAACCGCAACAAATTGTCATAGTTTTTTTTGGCACTTATATCCAAACTACATAAGGTCGAAAATCGATCCAGTAAAAATATTGACATTCATTATTTGGCGTATGTGACGTCACTACTAAAAAGGTATATTATTAACGTCAATATTTTACATTCTTGGGGAGCATTTTTTTTTGTGAAAATAAAAGTTGCGGAGTTATTTCCGTTTATTCAACTGTATAATAAGCTAATTTTGAATTTAAAAAATTATAATGAACTTGAAAACGACTTGTTTTTCTTATAAAAAGAAATATATATATCTTTTTTCTTTGAAATACAGTTACGAATTAAATAAACATTAAATAAACTAATTGAATTTTCATATGAGAAAATGTGATATTGTTAATAAATATCAACTCCCAGATTTTTGGACCTAAAATAATTCAAAGAACATTCCTCTAAAGCTCTGATATAGTCTGAAAAGAACACCCTGTATATTCCAGGGCGCCTCTTCCAATACTAATTGCATTTAATGTATAAATTCGCCATATTTACAAGTTTCAGGCATTTTAAAACGAAAATGTGAATAAGGAATAATTTTAAAGTTCTTCTAACTAATAGAAAATCCCTGAAACTGAAGGAAAAGACCCCAAATTGGCATCACTGCACAAAAAGATTTTCAAGCCCGATTCAATAATAACGTAAATGAATTTTTCTCGTTTTTTTGTGGTCATTATTAAGGCCACTGATTATCTACGAAAGCTGCAATTTTTTATTTATACCTACCAACATACCTATTAAAAATTAGTTAATTTCAGCCATAAAACAAGTCATGGAAATTTCCGTACACACTTAGAAAACACCCCGTATAATGGGAAACTACACCTGCTATTAACGACGTCCAAATGTTGAGTAAGCTGTGAAACCCCACGCTCGGACGGCAGATGTGAATTTTTTCCACAATAAAGAACCTGGCGACCCCTCTCGCCCACGGCACTGCCTCCTCCCCAGCCCGCTTTGTTATTTACCTGCGCCGCGGTGATCGCCGGGCAGATGTCGAGCGTGTGACGGATCGCCCATTGCCTGACTTTCTTTTATTTCCACGGCATTCTCGATTGCCGCTCGGCTGTCGTCTTCAAACGCAGATGCCGTTAGGATGGCTTTTTCTACGGCCGTTCCGAGGCAAATTAAACGGAGGGGTCGAGGGGAACGAACGGGGAACAAAAAAAAAATACCACGGGAAGTTAATTGGTCAGATTGACCGGATAGCAACAGCGCGTGGTTCGGGAACTAATGGATTTGTCGATTTCTCGGGCTGTTTTTGTTCGGGAATTGCGCTGAAACTTGCAGAATTTCGTTGCGAAATAAGTTGCGTGAACATTAAAAAGTAGTCGCGTAAGGCAGACGGAGTGTATATATCATATTTCGACCAAAAAAATCCCTGTTATAAACTCTGTCAGTTTTTGGTTTTCAATGGTTACCATTTCCTAAATATTGAACCAATCTTCCAAATAATCCATCTGATATCATTTTCAACAGCACCGTCTTCTCCTGTTAAAAAGTAGGTTCTAACCAATTCCTCCTTGATTCGTATACACGCTTTTTCATAATAAAAACACAAAAATACGCTGTAGCGTCACTAAACCCAGAAATAATTAACTTTATAGAACATTACTGTTTCGCTGTTGACGTCATTAGTCGTTTCTGTCAAAGATTTAATGGATGAATCAGACAACACCGAAGGAATTGCTTATAAAACGCGAAAACTATAAAATAGTATAAAATATTCCAAAAAATTACTACATTTGGGGCTGGTCGTCACGGAGCATATTTTGGTAATTTTAGGACTGAAATCAGGTCAAAATGAATTAAAAGAAAGAATACGGGTGTCCTATTTTCCCAAACTATTTTCGTTTCGCAAAGCAGTTGAATCGGAAAACACCACATCGAGACAGACTCGCGCCGCGCGGGGTCGTTGGAACTTTTGAGAACGCCTGGTCGACGGCCTCCGGCTGGCTCCGGGGCGGGCCCTCTAAGACGTTTTCCGTGTCTCGTACATCTTTAATGGTCCCGCGGCGCTCGGGGTCGCGTCTTACAACAACCTCCAATCCCGCATTAACGCGCTTTAGGAGTTAGGCCGCGAATTAGCCGGTTCCCGTATTGTTATGCGAACATCAAAAATCCATTAGAGGAACGCTCTCGACGGATGACTTTTTTTTAAAATAAAATAGTTTGTCGCTTTCTAAATAATCGTCGGATGTCGTTGCTCGCGTTGAGTCTGAAGAGTCGGCGGTAACTGCGACTGAATTTTCTTCTGTATCTTGAAAAGTAAACGAGATGCGGACAAACAGGAATAATTTTCGAGTTTTTCGTGTGTTCGGAAAATTATAACTTAATTATAACAAAAAAATCGACCTTGAAGTGTCCAATTCATTTAAATTCAATTCCAGTATCAAATATCTTATCTTAAATTTTTTTTGTCGTTAAATTTGAAAAACCTGTTCATATGCTTTTGCCCGGAGAATTATTGTTTTAGCATTATCATCATCATGAAGTTGGCTTTCTAGATGTCGAGTGTCAAAAAAGTATGTTCTTTGCGTCCCGTTTTTTTTTAAGGTTCCGAGTTTCTATAAAAGACAACCGATTGAATTTGAATTCCAGTCAAATGAAACAGTCATTAGATGATGAGTAACTTTGACTTAGAATTTCGCGTCTATGGAAAAAGACGGCCCCACCGAGGCACTTCAAAGGGGCCATTTGTCGTCTTCCATAGTCTACGGGAAGTACATAATTCCTGCACAACAGTAACCTTGTATTTGCAGTAGTTTTTTTAAAACTTTATGGCAAATTCAAAATCCCAATTGAAAGTCCTAAAATGAAAATTTTAGGATATAATAGCATATAATTCAATCCCGAGTTCAAATAAAAATTTCAAAGTTAATATATTTTAAAGACAGAAAAAGATTAATTTGATATTTGCACGAATTTAACAAAAAAAAATGCCTGTTTGAGTATACAATTTTGATACATACCTTGTGGACTTTGATTTATTCTTTGCTATACCGGGTCCGCCATTAGTGTGTGGACGGAGCACATTTTAAAATTATTTCCATTTTTTTAACACCCTGTAGATTTTTGCATATTTGGATAGCCCTATCAAAATGCAGCCAAATAATATAGGCGTTTATATGGGCGTTTCGATGAGCGGTTTTCCTAGTAGAGGCTCATAACTCCGAAAACAGACTCTGATGCAGCCATTTGTAAACACTCAGTATGATGTAGTTTTAACGAATCTGCGACATTAATAATAATTGATAGTCTTGTAGTTAGTCAGTCTTAGTGACCAGACCAGAAGTGTTATCATTATTTTTTAGTTCTACAGTGGTCGAGGTTCGCAAATTCAAAAATTACAAAAAAAAATTTAAATGGAATGGCTTATTTTTATTAGCTAATGTGAAAAGCAGATAGAATTACCTTTCCAACACTACCATATTAAGTGGGGTTACTTCTAATAGTTTTTATGTAAATGAACTTTTAAATTAAATTTTCTTTTATTTTTATCTTTTCGGGCGCTCAATAAAATATCTGCCCAGTTACGATTCTGTATTTATAAATGTTAACAATTAGTTTTTTTTTTAATTGATGTTTCCATGTGCCAACTATTTACTTAATTAACAATAATTACCAATACTTTGTCCAAATTGTAATCCAAATCCTAGTTATGATTTCCAAGCAAAACGAAAAATCATCGTTGGTCATAAATACAAAAACAGCATCTATCTATGTCATTTTAATTTGTTAAATTAAAATATGTCATTAAATTAATTGTATTTGCTTTCATTTGAGTAAAGAATCATTTCTGATTTGTGTTAACTCGCTTCTAATAATGTTAAACGTCAAACTTGTTTGTTTTCCCTGTCCGAAAACTTAAATATCGTTGGTATTTTGAAAATTTTATATTTTAAATTTAAGGAAAAGAATATACAGGGTCGGAACGTCAACATGGTACATCGGTCGTTACGTGAGAGCGATAAAGTAAGTCATAGAAATCCGTGCGATAGAGAAAGATGGCTATAATGAAGGCGTCTAAAAGTCACAGCCCATTTCGCCCTTCCACAAATAAGAAGTGGATCTTATTCATTTATTTATAGCACGAAAACGAAGAAAAATTTCGGTAATTTCATATAAAAAATTTTGTAGACAATTGAATTTCTTATCGAAATGACATAATTAGAAAATGTAAAAGAAAAATTTTATGCAAAATATCGTTAATAAACAATTTTAAAGAAAGCAAAAATAAGATTTTTTATTTTTTTACTTTTTTAATAAAGTAATTTAGTAAAAACTTGAGAATTTAAGTACAATAAAGTTTATTAATAATGCATATACAGTGTGTCCACGGATGGAGTTGACAAAAAGATAAACTCTTTTATTTTTGACTTTATCGAAAATTGTCATTCTTTATCCTTTCGAAAAAATGAGACTGTCATACAAACATCTTAGATTAGATACACACAGGGTGCTCATAAATTAAAAAAAAATACATGAAAATACTCAAGAGGGAAGTAACATTATTTATTATTTTACACATTTTTATAAAACAAATCTGTTTATAACCTTAAATAATGTCCTAATACAAATTTTAATAAAAATTTCAATTTTTGAGATGGGAAGTAGCTCAATTTTCATCCAAAAATACTTTACAAACTCTTGTTTTGAAGGAAATTTTATCTACTTTTTTTTTCTATAAAGCAATGCCTATATTTATCTTTACTAAAAAAAAAACTAGACAAAAAAGTAAAAAAAAATCGGAAAATCGAATTTGTTTGCTTTTTTTCAAATTGTTTCTTAACGAATTTCTTGCATAAAATTTTCCTTTTAAATTTTTTAAATAAGCTCTTTCGATGGGAAATTCAATTAAATAAGTTTACCTATGAACTATAGCGAAATTTTGCTTCATTTTCGAGCTACAATTAAAAAACTGAAACGGGTGCATTTTCACCCCTATCTCCAATTTCCACCCTCTAATTTAAATAAATTCAATACATTCTATTTGGAACATCAACTCAATTGCGAGGTCTGGGTAACATTCCTGTTTTAATTAACAATGAAAATATTCCTGCAGTCAATGTTGTTAAAAATCTTGGCCTGACTTTTGATTCATCGTTGACTTTTTCGAATCATGTCACCGTTATCTGTAAGAAAGCTTTTCTATCGTTAAAACAGTTGCAATGCTTTACAAAGTATCTAAATCCTCAGACCAAAATTTTACTTACTGAATCTTTAGTCTTATCTCATTTGAATTATGCTGATGTTATATATGGCCCCTGCCTTTCTCAAGAAAATAAACACCGTTTGCAAAAAATACAGAATTCTTGCGTCCGTTTCATTGCGAATGTCCCCCAGTTTAGTCACATAACTCCATATTTACGTTCCTTCAATTTGTTGAGCATGTCTGAGAGGAGACTTATTCATTTTGCCAGTTTTATACTCAATATTTTAAAAAATAACAAACCTACATATTTATGTGATAAAATAAAATGGAGATCTGAAACACATACTAAAAATTTGAGATAACCGAGTAGCAAAGCGCGTATTCCTTCCCATAAAACTGAAAAATTTAAAAATTCATTTTCGTATTTAGCTTCTTATGTTATTAATAATTTACCACTCCAGTATCACAATTTGTCAGTGACAACCGTTAAACATATGTTAAAAAACAATATACTTTTTTCTGACTTGGAACTTTTTGATGTATGTAGGTTTTAACTATATTCAATTGTGTTTTGTATTCATTCTTGTCCTTTTTTATTGCTCATTTATTGTATTTGTTTGTTTTTAATCTGTTCTCTTTGACACAGGAGGTGTTTTAAATCAACTTTGTTGATACACCTTCCTTTTGTAAAAATGTTGTTTATACTTCTTTTTTGCAATAAATGTATTATTATTATTATTAATTTAATAGCACTCCGCGATTTTTTCATCTAAAATGACCCACTGAACGATTCATGCAATAAAATTGCCTGAACGTCATAGTTCCATTTAAAACTGTTTTTTGGATATACCTAATCAATAGTCTACATAAAGGCTTTCAAAGAATGTAATAAAGTTTCTAGGGTATTTAAAAAAATGAAGTTGATGATGGTCCTGGAGAGACGAAACGTTACATATAAAAATTGATTATACCATTCGATAGAGGGCAAAAAGTTGCCATGAGAAAGTGTTGTTCTTTTTTCAGTATCACCCCAAACAAGGCTGAAGTGAAACAAAAACGGATTTCCAAAATTCGTTTTTTTTTTTCAATTTTTCGAAAACATGTTAGGCTTGATTTTTTAGAGGCATAAGGTTGGTCCCCTGATTACGCAACTTTGCCCCCACTGCTACTTCGTACCTCTTACCGTTTCCGAGATCCCTGTAGTGAGAAGCGAATTTGTAACAGTCTGTCTAAAACATAATCCTGATCTTATGGTTTTAATAATTTTTAATTTTACTAAAATTTAGTTGCCTACGCGAATGAAATAAAGTTACTGTCCCAAACAGAACTACTGCTCACGTGACCTGTAATCATTTATGGAGTCCCTGTACCAACAACGAACGGTATAATGATACACAAAGAGCACTGGGCAATTGACCAGCCGATCGCCCATTCTCCGTCAATTTACGGCTTGCAAGGTCCCGCGTAGTGCCGCGCCGGATTTGGCGCCACGGAGCCTCTAGCAAATATGTGTCTGCGTACGGCGATGACGATTTTTTCACATTATCGGTTTCCGCGGCACCGCTTTGATGCCGCCGCCAAAGGTGCCCGCAGTTATTTATTCGATCAATCTGATAAAGCGGTGCTCGCTGTGACGGCCCGACCCGGCAGAACAAACACGCGCTTTCCAGCCGAGTCAGCAGCGGATAGTCGGTCACACACGGCCGTTCCTCCTCTCTCGCTCTCTCACGGCCTCTCTTTCTCTCTCTCTTTTTTTGCACGGCGATATTAAAAGGATAATAATCGCGCTCGGCCACCCACCGACGGAACGTTGCTACTGCTGTCCCTCGGATCGATTTTTTCCCGACGTTCCGCCGTTTATTTCTTCATTTTGTTAAGAATAAGAAAGTGGCGGAGTGATCGCCGGCGTGTAATCTATTTTTTTTTCTAAATTATGCCTTTTTAATACAGTCAAACTTCGATAATTCGAATTTTTGATAAGTCGAACAAATTTGGGTGGCAACAGCATTAGCAGTGAGAATTTAAGGTTAGTTTTACTTGGTGATTCGAACTTCATTACACGGATTTCTTGATAACTCGAGCATAACAATTGGCGCCAACTTCGACAAGTCGAATTCTGGGTAGGAAACATAATTATTTTAATAAGTATTATTACTGTTATCATTACATAGAACAGTTTGAAATTTACAATCATTTATTATCATGAGCGAAATGTCAAACAACATAAAATTGACCAATTATTGCAGTCGCCGTCTACATACGTTATGCATTGCCCGTGTTTTAGTCAACGCACTTTCTAGGCCAGGAAATTTATCACTATAGATGCTAAATATTACGTACAATAACATATTAGTTTCCACAGTCATAAAAATGGGGGGAAGATTGTTTACAGGATGGTTAATTGTATAATTTTTACGTAAATTCACGTTTTTCGCTTATAACTTTTTTCCGTTCATTTCCACGAGAAAACAGTAAAGTACTTTTTTTCGTCTTCAAAAGACCAACAAAACTAGCCCTCGAGGGTCAAAAAATATTGATTAGATCAAAAGTTATAAACAGAAGAAGTTTATTTATGACTTTCGAATTAAACATTTATAAACTGCGTTATTATTACCAGAACGTTTTGGCATCGCATCCTCTCATTCCTTATCACTGTCTAATAACTCACACGAAATCTGGAATCGGTAAGTTGAATAGTTTA
>NW_019416299.1:184390-252033 GCF_000390285.2 Anoplophora glabripennis
TTTTACCTTGATTTATGAAAATCTGGCTCCAGATGTGTGATTAATGAAGGTGAGATCAACCAGCAATCCTTATGATGCCAAATTTTACTGAAATCGGTGGATTTCAAAAAAGTACACCCGCCATATTGGATCAGCCATCTTGAATTTTTACAATGTGAATTCATATTCGTAATCAGCGACCCAAAAAACCCCTTTATACAAAATCTGGTCAAAATCCGCTCAGAATTTGAAAATAGCGATTCCTGCTCGGTTTTTTGAGGTTAGAAACAAAAACACACGTTCTAGCTCAATTCTGACAGTGGATTTGAATTCAGCAGAGTCTTTTACATAAAAATGTACTATTTGATGTGGAAATAAATTTTTTTCCAAATTTTCCCAGTAAATTTTCATCAATTTTAACACCATTTTTCACAAGTTTTTTGAGGTTAGGAAAAAATTGTGACGTGACGGGCCAATTCTGACCGCAGATTCGTGTTTAGGAGGCCAAATTACTACGAAAAATAAATGTCGCATAAAAAGTATACCCAACTTTTTTTTTCTGTGTGGCTGTGTTATTAGTCTGGACGGTCCCGAGCATCTTCCACAATCGCACTGATTTTTTTCAAGGTAGATTTCATAATAATACGTTGAAATCTATCATTTTTTTCGCCTTAGTTGCAAAATGAAATATACGACGCACGAGCGTGATATAGTTAATATATTATTACATATTCGGAAAGTTTATGAAAAGAGCTGTAAGTTAAAAAAAAATCGTCAAGATTCTTTGAAAAACAACGAAGTTACAGACTGTCAAAGTTGACGGCAAATTGTTAAACAAATTAGGTTGATAGCGGCAAGAAAAAATACTGCCATAACCGTCAACCCGAGTACTTTCCCAGGTAAAAATATTTTATTTTACCCATGTTGCCACGTTGTTTTAAAAAATTGAAAGATAGGTAAACACTTAAAATTTTAAATAATATTTCAGATTATTGGAACTTTGGCACTTTTTATATCGCAATTCATAACTTTTAGGATAGAATCAACGAAACTAATTCATTAATGACATTTCGTAACTATAATGACAATAATTGTAACCAATGATGGCCTATCCTATAACTAGATTTTAATAATAAAAGTACAAAACAAAAAAAAAATGTTTACGTTGCATCACTAAGAACAATGATAGTATTACTTGTACAGGAAAGCGAATTAAAATAGATAATAATCGTGATAAATATGTAAGTTAAATATACCAACATTAATTTGAAGGATTGATTATAGTTTTATTACTATTTCGAGATCTTTTTCTAATTGCCTTAGATTGTTTATTCGCTATCTGTTGGTAGTAAAGTGTTATGTTATAAATTATGTAGTTTCAGAACACCTTTAAGGTAATATGTTTAATTGTATGATGCGACTGCATTTACTGACATTATACAGTGTGTCTCAAAATGATTGAACAAAATTCATATTTTTTTCCAGTTCAAATTTAAAAAAATCACTGAAACAGGCCAATTAGTAAATTGAAATCGTCACTTTTCTGCGACATTTTCTATTTTTTGATCCATGTTTGACAGATTTATAACATTACCGATATTTTTTTTTAATAAGACGCTCTATATTTTATAGGATAAATAGATAGCTCTTCTAAAGACGAAGTCAGTGTTATAAGGTTATACCTACATCGTTGAAAAAAGTAGAAAGTATTGCAGAAAAGTAACAATTTCAATTTACTAATTGACTTGGTTCAGTGATTTTTTAAAATCGGAAAAAAATATGAATTTTGTTGCATCATTTAAGCACACATTGTATAATGTTAACGAGATAAAATTTCTTGATATTAATGCTTACCTGTATTTTATATTTATAATAAACAAATTTTAATTATTTTACGTCTTATCTTCAGTGTGTAATTTACTAAATTAAAGAAAGTACAATTGTGGCTACATGTTTTCAGCAGGCATATTTCCAAGATAAACTTTATTGTTTTTATTTCTGAAATACATATATTACAAAAAAATCATGTAAATTTTTTTTGGTAAAACAAACATTTTTGTTATTAATTTCGATTTATTGAACTGTGTGACAAATTCATTTGGAAAAACCAAAATATACGATTAAGAAACAAGTAAACTAATTTAATTGCACTTCGTCTTATATACAAAACCGTTCTTTATTCTAATAAAACGTCTCTTTTGCCATGTCGCAATAAAGCAAACCGTCTTCCTTTATACAGTACTTTCTCACACACTAGAACGACCGTGTGTGAACCACCGATCGCCGACAAATAAACGATTTTTCATTAGGATGAACGGGCAACACGTTTTCTGATTATTTTTTTCTTCGTGATGCAGTCCGCGTCAGATGAAAGGCTCGCTTGTCTATCACGAAATTATTAATGATCCGCGATATCTCCTAAAATAACTGTTCACCTTCTTGAAATCTATCCCAGACACACGAAAATGACAGTCGGTAGTCGTTTGAGAAAAATTAACATTATACGAATACCTTAAAAACTGAAAAACTTCAAACGGTTTGTCCTAGAAAATCGACACATCCCAATCGCTATTTCGATTATTATAAGAGACGAATTAGAAAAATGTTACAATCTTATACACGATGTCCGCGCTGAGGTGTACATACTTTAAGGGAACGTTGATCAGTTAAAAATAGGTAAAAAAGTTTATATAAATATTGGTCCGGGAGAGAAGGCTTCTTTTCCGAGACAGACATTTGAGCTCCCCCTGAGAAAATATTCAAATCTCAAAATGGCCGAAAACGCTTTAATTTTTTTTTTAAATTAAATTTTTAGTTCATATTTACATAGCTTAAATATAATTTTTGCAAAAATCATGTCAAAAATAACGATCGTTTTTGGTAACGGTTATATTAATTATGTGTACCCAGTGTACCTAATCGGCAAGGAAAAATAATTTATTTTTTTGCTCGTAAACCATTAATTATACGAAAAAATGGGAAGAGTAAAAAAAGATTCTAAATGAAATGTAGTATTAGAAGCTATTTTTCTTGTTGGAATTGGCTAACGTAGCAAAAAAGTTGTGAGAGAAATAAAACCAAGCGGTGCTAATTTCTTTCATTCAAAGACATACCAAAAATACCATTCAACTAGTTGTCAACGTGCACGGTCCGTAAAAAAGACGGTCGAGTAATAGACAGAAATTATGGGCGTGGCTTATCTCGTACTACGTCACAAGATTTCTAACCTTTAGGATTCATATTTGTTTACATGCGACTTAACTAGTAATTTTGCATTTTTCCAAGTATTTAAGTAAATCTTTCATAGTTGTTTGGATATTTTGCAGTAATTAGTTAGTTATTGATAATACTTAGTTTTTAATAAGTTGATGGTGTAGTGTTTAATATAAACTATTAATTTACCACATAAAAATGCCAGGAGCGAGGTGTAGTGTTGCAATTTGCAATAATAATTTTTATAGTGCTAAACGAGACAATTTAAAAATTTTATTTAATGTGTTTCCTAAGGATAAAAAACTTAGAAATATATGGGTGGAACGGTACAAACGACGCGATTTGTTTAATCATATAACTGGACATATTTTGTAGTACACATTTTGAAGACTCAAACTTTGAACGCGATCTTCAAGCAGAGCTATTAAGTTTACCATCAAGAAAAAGATTTAAAGAAAACAGGTTACATGTTAAATTTCTAGTTTAACTGATTGTATTCACTTCAAAAAGACTAAATTTATTGTTATTGTTGTATAACAAATTGATGTGATTGATAGAAAAGCGATTGGAAATTTTAAGTAGGTATCTATCGAAATGTGATTTTAATATTTTTGTAAACTTGACAATTTTTCTTAAAATTAAACGTTATGTCAAAAGTTCTGTGCGAATAACTTTTTCTCTTATTCCTTTCCTTTTATTCCTCCATTTAACTCCGAACACCGAAGAAAACTGTATAGCTTACTTGTAAAAACTTAAACATTTTTTAATTCGAAACATCAACTGTAAAAGGATAAATATGATAACTGTAGTTGATACGTACAAATAAATTATGTTGCAGCCTATTATAAAGATTTAAAGTACTTTGGTAAGTTATTTGAAATTTAACTAAAGACAAAAGCAGATACAATAAGATCATATAAATTGTACACAGTTTTTATTTTGGAGGCAAGACAATATTAAGATAGGTCTAAATTGTTTATCTATTTACTTCCCCTCTTCATTTTATTATAATTTATGGATATTAATAGATATCTGTAATAAAATCGACACAAATTTTAGGTTAATTTTGTAACCGAACGTCAAAAATGGTGACCGATCGTGGTGTGTATTCAAGACAAGACAATTTCACATTTCATCCTTTTATTTCCAAATTCCAATGTAGAGGTTCAGTTTGTATATAAAGGTAACATTTTAGAATCAAATTACCTTGATTAAAACCATAACCATAACTGATTAAATTTATTATTTTATGTTAAAAGAAGGAGCGTGGTACAAGAAAAGTGACTTTATCTTCTTATTTTCTTATGGGATAAGCAATGAGTCAGAAAGAGATGACGGTTGAACGAAGATAAACTGAGGAATTTGGTGACGTATTTGTTTTTT
Organism: Anoplophora glabripennis; assembly: GCF_000390285.2. Lineage (NCBI taxonomy): Eukaryota > Metazoa > Arthropoda > Insecta > Coleoptera > Cerambycidae > Anoplophora > Anoplophora glabripennis. Next base: position 188,966 of record NW_019416299.1, read on the forward strand.
ATAGGCTGATTGACTTATGCGGCGACCGTCTCTTTACGGACCGTGGTCAACGTGTACCAAAATTCAAATTTTCAAGTTTAACCGTTTTCATGAAAAAAAATAAAAGTTAATTTTTTCGGCCATTTTGAGATTTGAATATTTTCTCCCTCCTATAAAATATTTGCACATCATTATTAAACACCCTGTATATTTTTATATTAAATGTCTCAAAACTTTCTAATTTTTTTAGGGCAACTAGAAGAATTGCTGTCGAATTTTTCCGTACAAGAAGTAGATCCAAGCATTGAGCTTCGCTACATGACAATAATTCCTTGTATCGAGGACTTTTTTGTCCTTTCAGATGACGGCGAATAAAAACCTACTTAAATCGAACGCTGTCGTCCGGTCCTTCGACCAAAAAAGACAAAACCGTCCGGCACCCTCCCAAGGAGGCGAAAAGGAGGCCCGAGAGACTCGAGGTACCCCCTCGAAAACAAACAAGTCGGCGTTTACGGCGCGGGAGCGAAAAAAAAGAGGCGAGGCGAGAAAAAGGAAGACCACGGGCGGTGGTGGGCCCCCGCGAATGTCGCCCGCGCTAGCCTCATCATCAAAGCCAGTTTGTGATTTTTAAGTACACAGAGAGGGAACCTGAAAGACGCCGCAAGGCGAGGACGTTTGACGGCGGCCCGCTTTGATGTGCCCCGCCGACGACGACGACCGTTTCGCGGACACCGCCTGCTCGATTACCCACCGCTGCACCTCTAGGCGGATACCGGGCGACTCGAAAGTACGGGGGGATCCGAAAAAAGTTCCTACGAGAGTCTTAAAGCTGTTTGGAGCGTTGGAATCTTAAAAATACATTTTCTTTTGATTGAAAAATGCATGAACTCAATTTAACATTTTTATACCACGAATAATTAAGAAAATAAAATAAAACTTAAGGTGTCCATCATGAGACCGCAAACATAACCTTTCTCTTATAGAAATTAATTTTGTTCTTTTCAAATTTTCGCTGAACCTTCCAATTGGAACCAAGAAGCAGTCTCCAATCACTCTAGGCAAAGTCAATCCCGGCCAAAGTAGAAGACGTTTCGTGGAAAATAACATTTTCGATTATGTTTCGAAAATTCGCGCCAGATTTAAGATAATGAAAAAAAAAACGAAAAATGTAAAATTCGAACTATTCCAAGCGACTACAATCCAAAGATTGGCAACATCCAAAGAGACCAATTGTCCAAATATAAGGGATCGACGACTGGGATCGAACGTCGACCCTGGTACTTCGCAGTTCATACCCGGCAAGTACGCAACAAAATTATTTGCATTGTATAAAGTATAAAGTCTCTTTCATAAAGACTACCATTTATTTATTGTAAATAACATATTTTCAAGTCTAAATATTTTTACAATTCAAAACATTGTTAAAAATTTTCACAAATTTTTGCGACCTCAGTTCTAACGCCTAATCATCCGGTAAAGATTCCAAGGGATCAAATAAGCCCCTAGAACTAATAGGCGAGCGAGGTGTATTTTTCTGATAATTTACATATTTTTTTTTATATTTTTCGGCGTGGTCAATCAATTGTTATAAACAAAAAAGTTGTAAAAAAAATTACTCGCCGAATGGCTTTGAAAACAATTTTTGAATGTAAAATGGAACAAAATAAACACTCATTGTTCTTTGACAAAAATTTGAAAAATGCTTCGTTTCCGAGATATTTACAATTGAATGTGAAAAAAGTGACGAAATCGACAAACTTTCGGAATTTTTTTCTCAAAAACTACTGAACAGAGTTTAATTCTAAAAAAGCATAATAATCGGCAGATCGTCTACTTTAAGATATATTTTTTTGGTATAGGTCAATTATTTTATTGAAGGTCTAAAGCGAGTAGAAAAAAACAGTCTACAAATAGTGAAATTGTAACTCTGGATCCATTGACACATGGATGGAAAATGGTTGTTTGGATTTTAATTATTTCGAAGGAGAAACTGCGCTAGATATGATTCAAAAATATTTTTGTTCGTGTAGTGGAAAATTGTAACTGTTATCGAACCTGGAATGCTGTGCAGTCTGTGCGTGCTCAGAAGAATGTCAGAATGTTCCATCCGAAATTGATGATGAAAAGTTTATTTCAACTAAAGAACTTATCGAAAATAACGAAAAACTTATTATTTAAAAATTAAATAAAAAAGAAATTAATATACTTTTATTGCTCTTAATATTTTTCTAAAATAAAAATAAAATAATTATCCTATACAATAAATTATCCAATAACTCTTTTATTTTTCGAGACCGCTAGGTCAACCATTATTATTAGGTTAATTTTACGATTTAAAAAGCTTATTTAGTTTAGTTTTGGTATAACTTTCAAGTCCATTATAGCAATATATAAAACCAAAAATCGAATACTTAAAATTTACTAATTACTTACTCCGGCTACAAAACCAAACAAAATGATCTTTTGAACATTTGTACTGTTACATATACTGATTAAAAAAAATCATAATAATGTTTATTGTAAATATAATCTAATCCAAGATATTGTAAAAAGAAAATTTTAATTTGAAGTGTTATCATTTTCTTTAAAAGACTTTTTTTTTCTCGCTTTAGACCTTCAATAAAATGATTGATCCATACCAAAAAATAGATATCTTAAAGTAGAAAATCTGCCGATTATTATGTTTTTTTAGGATTAAAATCTGTTCAGTAGTTTTTGAGAAAAAAATTCCGAAAGTTTGTCAATTTCTTCACTTTTTTCACATTAAATTGTAAATATCTTGGAAACGAAGCATTTTTAGAATTTTTGTCAAAGAACAAAATGTGTTTATTTTGGTCCATATTACAGTAAAAATTGTCATTCGGCGAGTAATTTTTTTTACAACTTTTTTGTTTATACTTAACAATTGACTGTCCACGCCGAAAAATATTTAAAAAATATGTAAATTATCAGAAAAATGCACTATAAAATAAAAGAAGTTTCATGCTGTAGGTTTTTGTTTTGAAAATTTAGTCGGTTGATGCCTTCTATTTAGGGGTGAACCGCTCGCCTATAATAGAAGACCTCGAAATTAGTGCTAGACAAGGCACAGCCTAAAATACAGTGATATAGACACCACAGTCACCAAAAACGGTTAGTGCAATACACGAGGAGCTCGGTAAAAATTAGATGTATTCCCTAAAGGAAACAAATGATGGTGAAAGACGACATGGCATCCTACGTGGGGCGCGGAATTTCGGAACGCCAAGGGAATGTGATGGCAGACGACAATTTCTAATTTTGCAACATCATTCAACCTAACCTAACCTAACCCCTAAAATAGTTACCATATTTTTACAAGACTTTTTAAAGTTATTTGAAAAAAAAACTATTTATTTTGCGGCTAAATGAAGGAAGTTCAGTTAAATATGCTTATTTTGATCGCAGGATACAGTGGTGGCGCAGTGTACATGAAATATTGAGACACCCTATATTATCGATACTTTAATAATTGTATTTATAACGAGCGTTCAAATAAAAACGTGGTCAAGTTGGTTCTGAAAATTTGGACGTAGGGCGTAGCGTATAGCAAATGAACTTAAACGTCATCTGTCAAAGCGCTATATCGCCGCTATCAATTTGAATATTTTCGTTTTAAAAAGCGTTTAAAATGGTGTTTTCTCAAGAACAAAAAGTGTTTATCCACGACTATTGTATAATGTACCCATTATACGTCTGTTTGCTCGACCTTAATAATACCCATTAATCACGGCAGTGATTAATGAGTCATTAATCACTACTGTCAGATGCTTCCTTAATTTAGCTATAATATTATATTGTTCTGCTACAAACAATCCGTTTTTAAAATTTTATCGTGTAAACCACTAAATATTTTCAATTCAGTGCTGTACATATAAAAAAAAATTAAAAAACTGAATTTTCCTAGACCGGATTCGAACCCGGGACCCGCGGTTGGAAGGGAAAGAGCATCTACACTGAGCCATCAGCGACTTCATTTGTGCGAGTCGTATATCTGTTTCTTAACATACCATGTTTTTCGAAACATTTCAAAAAAAACTTCAACAAAAATATTTAGTAGTCGTGGATAAAGTATAGTATTCTACTCCCGTATAATGGGTATTATTCACTCGGTGATTTAGGCCACTCGCCTGCGGCTCGTGGCCGTAAACTTCACCTCGTGAATAATACCCATCATTATACGCTCGTTGAATAATATACTATTATCATAGAGTCCTACTTTAGAAATGGACGCAAGATTGATGGAATATGGAAGAATTCTATTGAGGAATGTTTCATAGAATTTCAAAATCAATTTCCCGGCGTTGTTGAGTACAAAATTTTTCAAAGTGCAGTTCAGCGTTGTGTTAATGTTTTTCGTGAAACGGGCAGTATAACAAGAAAAGAAGGAAGCGGCCGACCTAAAAAGCGGATTGAAGAATTAAAAGAAAATGTCCAACAAATAATGGAAAATGCGCCAAGAACTTCTGTACGTGTTTTATCACAAATGGTGGGAGTATCAGTCGGTACCTGCCACACAGTGTTAAAAAAAGATTTGCGTTTGTTCTCTTATCGTTTAACTTGTCAGCAAGAACTTCATGAAGTTGATTTTCCGCGACGGGCTGTATTTTGTGAATGGGTTTTAAACAACTACGGTGAATTTCATAATATCACCTTTTTTTCTGATGAAGCCTGGTTTCATTTAGGTGGTTACGTAAACTCGCAGAATATGAGAATGTGGTCTTCTGAAAAACCAGATAACTTTTTTGTAGAGGGCCCTCTACACGCTCAAAAAATTGGAGTTTGGTGTGCTCTCAATCGAAGGAGGATTTATGGACCTATTTTTTTAATGGTACTCTTACTGCGCAAAGGTATAGAGAAGAAATTATCGCTCCTTTTGTTAACCAGCTGGAAGAAAACGAAATTACAAACTTTTACTTTCAACAAGATGGCGCAAGGGCACATACGGCAGGCGAGACGATGAATATGTTGAGGGAAGTTTTCCAAAATCGACTAATAAGTCTCAATGCTGAACATGAATTTCCACCGAGGTCATGCGATATTACGCCGTGTGATTTCTTTTCGTGGCCTTACCTTAAAAACACTATCTTTGAACTGCCTATTCCTGATTTAAACCATCTGCAGGCTCGACTTATAGACAAGATTCGTGAAATTAACAATACCCCGAGCATCTTAGAAAATGTCTTTAATTCTTTGAGGAACAGGTGTTAAAAGTGCTTGGAACAAGGAGGGGGACACTTTCAGCAGCTGCTTTAATTTATTGTTATAACAAGGAGGGGGACACTTTCCGCAGCTCCTTTAATTGTTTGTTATTGTTATCACGATTATACTTTAAAATAAAGTTATATAATCATTAACGTTATTGAAACTGACAGCTGCTATACAGCTCGTTGAGAAATGAGGTTAAGTTGGTCGCTATAAGCTACTCCCTACGTCCAATGTGTCAGAGCCAACTTCGATCACGTTTTTATTTGAACGCTCGTTATTTGAAAAGTTTTTTGATAAGTGATGTTTTGATTTAAAATTTCGTTTAAACTTTCTCGATGGACCTATTATGCAAATAATTTTGCTCTACAGTATTCAAACTGTAATGAAAATTGTATTGCAGTAAGGTAGGTACCTACCTACTTTTGTAATTTTTCATACTGAACTCAACTCAATTTTATATACTGTACGTACAATAATCTTTTGTATCGAGTAACGCATAATTGTATGTTTTAATGTTGTGGTGTCGGATTTACACGTGTCGCTTAGTTATTTTCACGGACGGTGTGTCTCTTTTAAGGGAATTTAAGTTAAATTAACATTTTTAATGAACTACGATGGAACAATTAAAGGTAATAATGTATCCTGACCGACAGATGTATTAAATAATGTCCCATCACTGTCAGATAATTTTTAAATTAATTTTCGTTCGGTAATTTTTTTATAATCGGCCGCGAGGCTCATACCTAGTGGGTTTTGTACAAACCAACCGATTTTAAGATTTCACCGGTAGTTGCCCAATCGCGACGCCCTAGAAAACGAACAAACGAACCCAAACAATCCTCCGCACAACGGCCCGTCACAAACACAGCCCCCTCGGTCCGACAAGACGGTCGAAAACTTGTTTGGGATCGCTGCGGCGTGAAGGTCCGCCGAAGGGCGGGAGACACTAAATAATACACGGAGAGTATGTGGCAGAGAACGCTGCACAACGCATCATTTCTCGGAATCGGTCCTTTTGGTAGCCTGGGCAGGCCGGGATGAGGGCTCGCTTGCGGGCCGCTGCCGCCTCGGTTCTTTCTCGTTCGCGCGCGGTTGCACGTACGTCGCCTGTACAGGGCGGACAGCAAAATTTTGACCTTAATAAGCTGTCACCATCGTCTGAAAAATTTTTTGTAAAATCCTTATAGTTTTCGGGAAAAAATGATTGAAGTTATAGTACATTCAACCACTACATAGCTGGACAACTGTAGTCTCTAGCGTCATTCGCAATACGCCTGGAGAGCCAATTGGCCTCAGCGACTCCGAATACTGAAATCCATTCTGCAGTCGTCGTTACGATAGTGTTTACCTGTTATCTGTGGTGTTTACAATAGATTTTTCGTAGTTAGTGTCAAAAATTGTTTGCGTGTATAGCAATTCGAGTTGATGGATATCGTTTTAATTTATTGTGAAGCAAGACAACATTTGTCTTAGTTCGTATAAACTTAGTAAGACTGACCCAAATGTGTTTACACGTTGGTGGATAAAATTTTGAACAATTGTTGTTGTAACATCGGGTGTGTCAAATGATTTTATTATTTAAAAACAAATTAATTTTATTAATTAATAACAATAACGGCAAAAGCAGTTGAATTTGCTGATATAAAATATAAAATTCTATTTATTTCTTTCCTTGCTAAATTTTTTGTTCATTTTTATCACATCGCCCATGCCAGTCGCATTGTGCGAGGTCAGGTTTTACAATGGACCAGTTTCCAGTGCCGTGCAGAAGTGTATTTTTAAATCATTTTCGAACTGCCTTTTTTTGATTTTTTTTTTACAAAATTGTATTTGTAAGAGTCCCTTGTACATCCACATTTTTTTTTTTTGGATAAGTTCTGAATCACCCTGTATAAATAAATTGACAAAGAATTTTAGCATCATTCCTACAAGAATGTATTTTTCCCTTAAAACTTTCTTGAATTTTAGTAATTAATTATGACAAAAAAACCTTTTGAAGTTGAGTTATAAAGCAAAAGATGTATATTTGTAAATATAGTTATATACAAATATATTCAGTTTTAAGTACATAAAAACTAATAATTTTATTTAAAATATGTAAAATCTAACAGTGTACCTATACAGGGTGGTTCACAACTTATCCAAAAGAATTTGCGAATAGATAAGTACGTCATGAAAAATGGAGCGAATATCGTAAAAAAATGTTTGTTGTAAAATCCTTATAGTTTCCGAGAAAAAAATTATCGAAGTTGTAGTATTTTTAACCCTTACATCGATGGGCTATTGTAGTCTCTAGCACCATTCGCTCAAATGGCCTTAGGCGATTCCGAATACTGAAATGCGATATTAGTATTAAAATGTTTTTTTGATAGTGTTTACTTTAGTTTTTCAAGTTCCAAAAGACTTACGTGTATTGCAACTCGGAGTCGATGGATATTGTTTTAATTTATGGTAAAGCAAGGCAACAATTGTGTTATGGTGAAGCAAAATTGCATTTGTGTTATAGTGAAGCAAGACATTTGTGTTAGTTTGTAGAAACTGAGTAAGACAGACACAAATGTGTTTACACGTCGGTGAACAAAATTTTGAACAGTTGTATTAGGTATGTCAAATTATTTTATTAATTATTATTAATTAAAACCACAAATTAATTTTATTAATTAATAATAGCGGCAAAAGTAGTTGAATTTGCTGATACAAAATAGGTATTATAAAATTTTATTTCTTTCTCTCCTTGTGAAGAAATTCATTCAATTTTTTGTCCCTTTTTTGCCATGCCCGTGTCACCCTGTATATTCAAAGCATAACAAATGCGTAGTAGCAACCGCTGGGCGCAGGGGAGGTCCGATCAGACTGATTTTGATGTCGTTGTGTAGGTTGGACCTTTCTGCATCGAACAGAACTGTCCCGGACATTCCACGATTAAAGGGGACGCAATGAGTAGGGAAATGGAAAACCTATACATTTTGACTATTCTTATAAGACTGCCGATGTTTTGAAAGTGTGAAAACCAAGTTCTTCCCCGGATGAAACAACATAACGACCAGCAGTAGCACCTCATAAATAAAGACCGATTACAATTGATTACAATTATTGGAATTTCAAAAAAAGTAAAACAAAGAAATCCACACTGATATTTCTCTGATTTCTATGATATTTTCTAAGTACTACAGGTTTTTCAAGTTTTCTCGATTCTATTTCACCGTATTTAAACTGTTTTCAATGCTGAATGTGCAATTAAAATGAAATTAACTGAAATCTCAGGTAAATAAAATACACTTTCATTATTGCTACCAATTTTAAATTGCCGCCTAATTAAATTATGCGAACAGAGCCATCTATCAACAGTTTCTTGAGCTTAACACAGTTAACTGCAGAAGAACAATAAATTTATACAGAAAGCCAACATCTCTCTTGCCTTTTCTATGAGATTTCTTAAAAAATGGAAATCCACCTTAGCATACCGTAGAATTTAACCATTTTAAGTTATTTTTTTAATAAAAATATCGAAGTACGCAAATACAATAAAGTTATCAAACAGCACAATCTCGTTTTTTTTTTCAACGCGTTTCATCCTCCACCGGCCACCTTCATTTTCGGGTCTACCCTGTACGCGCGCCGCGGCCCATCTTAACACCATCTGTCCGAACGCGGTAATTGCCAGGTAAGAGGGCCAATTTGGTCCCGCGCAAGGGGCTTTATCACATATTTATTAGTACCCAGAATCGGTAGAGAAGAAATTATGGTGCCGGCCTACCGCCATCGTGGAGGCTTTTCACACTATCACAAAACATCGCGTTACGGACCGGAGGGTTTATAATTATAGGGGTTTCGGGTTTGTTATGCACGGAAGGAGGTGTTTCAAGCGCGTAACCACAAACCAGAAGAAACCTAGATCAACGAATCTGAATGTAACGTTAGATAATAAAATATAAACGTTTTAAGAACACATCGCGCGATAGAAGTAAAGTAATTGTTAAAATGTCGATTAGAAGTCTTAGTTTATGACCACCCTGTAGGTAATGATACACTACAGTGCCTTTAACTCGGAAAAAATCCTAGTACTTAGGCACGTTTTATTATTTAGGATATTATGATAAGCGAAGTAAAACTGCAATATTAATCATATATTTGTGACTTTTTAAAATTACTACGTATTACTACAAGACACTGGCATATTTTCAACATTTAGTTACTTGGAAAAGTTAAAAACTTATGAACATGTGGGTAAAATAACATTGCAGATAAGAATATATTTAATTTCTAAGCGAATGAAAGTACATAGGAATGTCATAAAATATTTCTGTAATTTTTGAAAAATATTACGTCAAAATAATAAATTTTTAACAATCCGATATTTCATATAATACTTTTGGTTTATATAAGACTAATATTGTATTGGTACTACACTAGATCACGACGAAATAAACCTAATAACAAAAATCAAATGTCATTTGTTTCGACTTTAATAAAAAAAGATTTTTTTAATTCCAAAAGCACTTTTTTAACTACTTTACAAATTAGGTACCACAAAGGAGGGATGACGATCACGTTTTTTTTTCATTTCCCAGGACAGTATAAATGTATATATCCAATAAAATTTATTGAAAACCGAAAGTTTGTATGAGCTTGAGACACATTCAGGAATGAAAACATATCAATTTCGGCATTTGTGTATCAGTGCTGACTTAACAGATAACATCAATCAAGAAACATTAAGCGAAAATAAGTAGTGGTTATCTACACAAGTACCTGTATAGACATATCGAATTATTTTAAAATGTGTTCGATAGAGCGTGTTGTGCTGAAAAAAATCGCCTATATTAATTTTGCGCAGGCACCCGAGAACGATTAACCATAATAATTGGCCGCTTAGTTCTGGACAAATTAAATTTAACTAGGGCATAAAATTTACATTTTCGCGTGTTAGACTGCAGAAATTTACATACTGTTTTACATAACGATTACATCGTCGCCTCGCGATGCATATATAGTTACATTATACAACGATTTTTCGTAATTTTATGGAAACTGTCAGCCAACTTTTTGGTGCCACAGTGTTCCAGGTATAACCTAACATGCCAAACAAAATTAAACTGCAGAAAAATTCCCGATATCAGATACACGGAAGCATTTTCTAATTCCGCAACATATACCGCAGTAAACATTGATTGAAAACAAATGATCGACTCACCTTTTTAGAGAACGTATTTATCGTTTCTACTAAAAATCCAAATGTTATTTTTGTACCAAAAACATAAACACAACACATTTTTAACACAGAAACATTTTGCGGGATGAGAACGGGGTGGGGGAGAACAACCGAAACGGTCCGGGGTAACACTTAACGATAAATTAACACTAGTTTAATAACAAATAAAGAAACCGTAAACACGGACACTCGGATTCCGTTCTACGCTAGAGTCGCCATGAGAATATACACTCGTGCGAACGTACTCCACCTGCCTGACAACTGTTGAACTAATCAACTCGGCGTCAACCAATCGCGGCGAGCCTGGGGGAGTCCAGCGCTCCTTGATCTTTGGTTTCGAATCGAATTTTGGTAGAGGGCTGAACATAGAATAATTCGATTTCATCCAACCAATTTACTTTATAACAACCCCATTACCTTTCCTGCGGATTTACACCACTTCTCCTAACTGTTAAACATTATTATTATCAAATTTTAGCGAAGCAAATTGAATTATTTTCAGGTATTGGTTTAATAATTAGAAATTTTCATTTTTTAAGAAAAATATGCAGTTTACATCATGTTGGCCACAATTTATTAACAATTCGCTTACACTTTAAGATGAACCATTGTATATTTAAAACAACCAAAACACAATAATAAGTAATTCCTGATATATCACTTGTTGTTTTCTTTGAGATTTCATTGCGTCTTTCGGCTAAACATGAACATTTACTACTACTGTGACTATCAAATTTTATGTCATCCCAGTGATTTAATTTTTCGAAGAGTTGCGCCTTCCTTCTCCCATATGTTTCAAATGCTTCCTCGCTGAGTATCAAACTGTTTTCTATTTCATACTGTACACGTAGAGAGTCTGCTTCCCGTTTGACGAATATAAAAAAATCGATTAGATTTTCAAAGTAACATAGGGGATAATTTGTGCTTGGCTTAGTTGTATTTCCCCTTTGAACTCCATTTGTTGACCGTTTACCTTCCGTTTTGGTGAAAAGGCAAGGTTTTTCTTTGCGATTATCATTTAAAAATTGTAACTTCTTGTAATCATGTAAACTAGAAAAACTCTTAGCTGGGTTAGGTGAACGATGAATTTTTTGGAACTGTGTACTCAAAACCATAAGGATCTTCTTAATTAACCTGTTTGAAAGTTGGGAATTGAAATTATGGCACTACAGGAGTCATCGTAGTTGGGTATATTTCAGAGGAATGTATTTCAAATTTTATATCTTTCAAATATGGTTTGGAATGACATTTAATCAAATCGGTTATGTCAAAAAATTAATTGAAAATTGAATATTTCTATTCATTTTTAGAAGTAGGTTTTGTTTTTGGAATAATTTTGAATAATTCGAGCTTAATAAATTTCATGAGACAAAAAAATATAGCAATTGTAACATAAAATTGCAGATCATTCCTACAAATCTGTAAGGGCAATACAGTTGTATAAACAGGTTCTACAGGGATAAAAAATTGTGACTTATTAATCAACAATATTAAAAAAGCGTAAATTTTTCCCTGTTCTGTGGTCCATGAGCACATGCAAAAATAGATTCCATAATGTACCAATGTAGTAGTGTACCAATACCAGACAAGTTCGATATGACTCTCTCTCTCTAATACACCTCTTTTTCTTTTCATCAGTTGTAATTAGAAAAGGACAAAAATGTTAATACCGAACTAGCCTACTGCCAACCACAGACCACTAAATCTATATCTGTATATTCTAAGATCTATGATACCAACTGTATCACATATTTTGTGTTGCCAACTGTTAAATAAATAAAATTACTGAATTTTGTGAACGCCGCCGCCGGAGGAAGCCGCCATATTTATCAATTATTTACTATTTGTGTCCATATTTTTCTAGGGAGTGACAAGTTTTGTTAATAAAACGGCACTAATTTACTAATTATTTAATTTATTCCTTTAATAAAGAAGACTTTTTTATCTGGTACGGTCTGAAAATGGGAGAAGAAAAAGGTAAGAATTAATTTCTTTGGTTGTACGATTGTTTTGAACCTTTTATCACTTTTAGAAGGTAAAGAAAGAGAACGAAGCAGAGAAAGGGGGGACAGGGACAAAGACCGCAGGAAACGCTCCAGGTCCCGCGAACACAGACGTCGCTCCAAGTCCAGGAGCAGGGAACGCAGAAGGAGAAGTCGATCAGGCTCTCCGAGACACAAGAGCAGTGCCTACTCGAGAAGGAGAAAGCCTTCTCTGTACTGGGACGTGCCCCCTCCGGGTTTCGAACACATCACTCCCCTGCAGTACAAAGCTATGCAGGCAGCGGGGCAAATTCCAGCTAATATAGTTGCCGATACGCCACAAGCTGCCGTACCGGTTGTGGGGTCTACCATCACAAGGCAGGCTAGACGATTGTATGTGGGCAACATTCCGTTTGGTGTGACGGAGGAGGAGATGATGGAGTACTTCAACCAGCAGATGCACTTGAGTGGGTTGGCCCAAGCGGCGGGCAATCCGGTGCTGGCGTGTCAAATTAACTTGGACAAGAACTTCGCTTTTCTTGAGTTTAGGTCGATCGATGAGACTACGCAGGCCATGGCCTTCGACGGCATCAACTTCAAAGGTAGGCAAATGAAATTCGTGTCTTTACATTCTCTTTTATATTGTCTGAAATTGCTTTTTGGTTGGACCATAGCTCTTGGGTACCTGGCATATCTCCGTCAAAAATTAATATAAAAATCTGAAATTTTAGGAGTGTACTCTAGATGGGGAGACCTAAGAGCGCACGTAATTTCAACTCACCCCTTCCACCCTAGGGGGTGCGGAAGGGGTGAGGGGTGTTTTTTTTAGACGTACCCTAATTCTTTTGCGATTTTCGGATTGTACACGTAAAACTACCCTCGGAAACGCGTTCTTGCGGATACGTCTAAAAACCACCCCTCACCCCCTCCGCACCTCCTAGGGTGGAAGGGGTGAGTTGAAATTACGTTCGCTTTTAGGTCTCCCCGCCTATAGTATACACCCCTCAAATTTCAGATTTTTATAATCATTTAGATATGCCCAGGTACCCAAGAACTATAGTCATCGAAAAAACGACAAAGTCCATACGAGGTGGATTTTGGTTTTTGTGCGAATTCGGCAAGAACGCATTTCCAGGGGTAGTTTTACGCGTAGAATCTGAAAATCGCAAAATAAATAGGGTACGTCCAAAAAAACACCCCTCACCCCCTCTGCACCCCCTAGGGTGGAAGGAGTGAGTTGAAATTACGTGCGCTCTTAGGTCTCCCCATCTAGAGTACACCCCTAAAATTTCAGATTTTTATATTAATTTTTGACGGAGGTATGCCAGGTACCCAAGAGCTATAGTCCAACCTTGCTTTTTTGTGGGATGATTTAGTAATTTTGAAGTTATATAATTCCGTTAACATTACATTTCCAAAACGTTATAGGAACTTCTACCGTTATAGTTAGAATCACTGTTTTGGTTTCTTTTTATTCATAGTTTCCGGATAGGTATTTACAAACAGGGAGTGAGCATTTTTTTTTAATGTGTAGGTCAAAGTTTAAAGATTCGCAGGCCGCACGATTACCAACCGATGCCGGGTATGGCCGAGAACGCCATCAGTGTCCCAGCGGGCGTGATCAGTACCGTCGTACCCGATTCGCCTCACAAAATCTTTATCGGAGGCCTTCCGAATTATTTGAACGAAGATCAGGTAAGTACGTTGTGGCGGTACTGTGCAATCGTCTGAGATCAAGATTATCCACTCGTCGAAACGTTCTTAAAATTTCGTATATTTATAATCTTGATTCGAAGCGAAGCTATGCACGAAAAGACGTAATTCGTCGAGTAGATAACCTTGAAGTGAGCGAATGTTGTGGTGCGTGAGGGAATGGCATGTTTTCCTACATTTTCCCTAGCTTTAGCGTCAAAACTTGGGCGCCAATCAGCAGTCAGAGTTCATAAAACACCTCGCAGGGTCTTTTCTTACAGCCTTTTACAGGTATTCACAGATTATTCAGCCATAGCGGTTAGTTCACGGCAGTTGTTTTTCAGGGTGCGCCTTTAAATTTTTTTTGTAATTAGGATCTGCATTGAGCAAAGCTTAAGCAAAATTTGAATGGGATTGGGTGGAGAATCCGAAAATTTTACTTTTTTCAGAAACGACAGTAGCGCGTTTAAGTCGTGGGTCCATTTTATCTTTGTCGGGGTGGTACCGAAAAGGTAATTTAAAAAAAAATCTCACCGACAAAGTTTTCGTGGACCCGAGTCGAAGCATTTTGTTTTTTTTTAGTTTTTTCAATAATAAAGAAAGTTTCAGGAAGATTTCAGGTATTTAAGACACTTTCAGGTACTTTACAGCAAAAATCGACAAGTTTATATACAGATATATTTCTGCAGCAACTTTTCAGATTTTCTCTTTCAGGATTTCTCATTCTTTCAGGCAAAACCAAGAAAAAAGCTCTATTTTTAGGTAAAGACGTATTTCTCGCCAAATATGCTTTTATTCAAAAATGGGGACAGTTCTAGATTTTTCAGGTTTTTCTCTTAAATTTTCAGGATTTGTAAATTTTATTTCAGGAACAATTCGGATTCAAATTAATTTACAAAGACTTACTGAAAATATATCGCAATTTCTTACTTTATTTTAAAGATATTAAGGAAATTCAAACAAATGAAAAATTTTTTTCTAAAAAAACAAATGAAGTCATGAAATTGAAAACATTACTTATGGGGTCTGACTGTGTCTACCACATGTTTTCGAGGTCGCTGAATCCGAATCCGGGGTACATTTAACCCCATCACATCAGGGTTTTTCATAACCACAGAAATAGACCCAAAAACCCAATAAATCCTCTATTTATTGACCACTTAGTTCCTATAACCCCATAACCCCTTAATCCTATAACCCCGTAACCTTTAAACTCTGACACCCATAACCTGGTAAGAAGGAGACTTATGCGCGTTTAACACAGTATGTTTGAGCCATACGTGCTTCTTGAGCCGTAAACCCCATATTTCCAAATAATCCCAGAACCCCATAGCCTAAAAACCCAGTCAAGAATAGACTTATGCACGAACTGTCATTAATCGAAACTTCGCTTGACCTTTTCGTGCTACTGGGGACCAACCCCCTACATCGTAATTTTTGTGTGTTTGCCACGACGACATGAATGCTGTTATCCAGGATCTCTGCCGGATGACGGAATAACTCCGTTGTCCACCGTCAACCACGTAGAGGTGGCCTGGATTGCAAACGCACGAATAAGTAGTATAGCAATGATGTACGAAGTTTCGATTTATGAGAGTTCGTGCATAACTTGATCAGGTTTTGAGGTTATGGGACTATGGGGTTCTGGGGTTATTAGGAAATATGGGTTTAAGGCTCAAGAAGCACGTATGGCTCGAACAAACTGTGTTTGAGGGTTTAAACGTGTATAGATCTCTGTCTTACTGGGTTATGGGTGTCGGGGTTAGGGGGTTTCGAGATTACGGGGTTATAGGAATTGAGTGGTTAATGGATAGAGGATTTATAAGGTTTTTGGGCCTATTTTTTGAGGTTCTGAAAAATCTTTATGGGATGGGGTTAAATGAACCCCGGATTTGGATTGAGCTACCCCGAAAACTTATGGTAGACATGTTCAGACCCCAGACGTAATTTTTTTGATTTTTTTTTTGTGGAGTCGTACCTAATACACTGAAATAGCTATTCAAAGAAGTATCTTGTATTCTTGCTGTTGTATCGTTCATATTAGAGCAAATTAGATTTCTGGCATTGTTGAACATCATTTGAATGAGTTTTGTAGAAAAAAAATTTTAAAATTAACTTTTAAATCTTTTAATACCTTTAAACTGAAGTAAAAAATACGAAAGCTAATATAGAGTACATGTTTTTTTTTAAATTGTAATTTTTGTTTTTTAAAAATGTTTTAAGATAGAAAACTAGAAAAATTACGTTAGTAAAGCATTTCAGCTTTGCCCCGAAAAGTACTACAAAATGTCATCAAACTTAAAATCGATGTGTAAATACGTGAAAAACAAGTAAATTATCTCAATGAAGAAAACAATTTCGCTGGAAGTAAGTCTTTAATTTTGTAGTTTCCCCTTAAAATCACCCACAATTTTGAAATTTTATACAAACATTTGTTCTTAAGAATAGCGTTTAGCATTTTGTTTTACACAGACTGTTAAAAGTGTCTCATGTTCTGCTTTTTTGCCCTATAGCTAGGGTTAACGTCTCGATCCCTATGAGCGTTTCTGCTACACATATAAACCTGAACACCCTGTGGATATTACAAGGCAAGTCATTGTTCGTAGCAGGGAAAATTATTACGCTACGCTTCGTAATTCTGACTGACTCGGGGAGATATTTTTCAATAATAATTACATTTTGACAAACATTCGTTGACCCCATCAAAAATAATGCTGATGTTTAGAAAAGAAAGATAAATTCGGTAACGTTTTTGTTATTTTCAAAATTCAGTGGTTTCGTTTTTGAATAAAGGGATAAAAGATACTTAGGGACATAGATCGTAGATATTTTTATATAGGTGTTTTGCCACACAGCCATTTTAAAGTAAGTCTATACATAAAAATAACTGAGTTAGGCTGAAGTGTACTCAAACTCAAAATTCGCACCAGCATAAGTATAGAGTGGGTTTCTCGAGTGCCTCGCCAAAGTAGATTTTTTTTTTAACCAGTTCTGCTACTTTGAATTGGTTTGTTTTAAGAACCATGTAGGGTGTCGAAAAAATAGCATACTGGACATCGGAATGCGATAGCATTGATCAAAATCGCCACAGCCACATTATCGCCACAGTAGCGCAGTCGGTCGAGAGTGCGGTGGCAAGCATTTCTCAGCTAGGCTTCCTACTCTGGTCCGGGTTCGATCCCCGGTGTCGGCACTGGCAGTGTCGATGGATAATGGGTGTTTGTCCGCGTTTTTTCAAGTGTAGCCCCCTTCCGCACAAGCCTTTGGCTTTTGGATTTGGGGGTTGTCTCATTTCTGTGGTGTGTTTTATGTTTATGTTTAAAATAAGAGCCGACCAACGCTTGTAAATGTTTTGGCGCTAGCTTCAGATAAGCGATTCTGTCCTTAACGGTTTTAATAACAATATGAACGAAAATGGACATCAAGGTAGGCCTAAGGCTTCTGATAGCGGGTCTATTTCCCAGAGCCTAGCCCAAGAACGAAGGCAGGTCAGAGATTCCTAGCTAAGTCTGCGGAAGTGCTATGTAAGTCTATAACTGGTATCAACCAAGCGTAACAGTCCGGAAAACTATCAAATATTGACATGGACATTGAAAGCCTTAAAACTACTGGAAATTTTCTGTATTACGATTTTAAACACAAATATCTTGAGTGTACTTTCATAAGATCTTTTTGTGTTTTGATCAGTACTACCGCCTCCCGAAGTCCGGTTCACTATCTTTTTGACACCCCGTGTAAAGTCTGTACATTTTTTTGCATTTATTTCTTATTTCTGCACTTTGTACAATGTTTACGCTTCGTGGAATAATTCAAGTATCTCCTTTTGAGTGTGGGTGCACTTCCACGTTCCCAATACGCGATCGTACTGATTGTGGTTAAACGTGTGTAGGTAAAGGAGCTTCTTATGTCCTTCGGACAACTGAGGGCCTTCAATCTCGTTAAGGATACCGCCTTCGGACTTAGCAAGGGCTACGCCTTTGCCGAATACATCGATATTACAATGACGGATCAGGTGGGTAGTCAAAATCCTTCGGATTTTGCATTTCTTAAATTTCTAAAATGATATTCATAAGTTGACAAATCGAATGCTTTTGTACCAAGTTGAGACATATTTTTTAACAATATCCTTATTACGTAAGACGTAGGTATTTTTCTGCATATCAAAATAAAATTGGGATTATACAGGATGTTGAAACAGAAACACAGTGTTGAAAATTAAAAAAAATATATATTAATATTTTACATAAATTTGGAACAGTCGATATTAGGTTCTTAAAATTTGGCAGTTATTGTACGTTGGCAAAGAGCTGCATTTTTAATATAAAGTCAATTTTTATCCGCCGCCAGTGGCATAGTTAGGCGTGAGTCAGTCAACGTTTTGTCATAGAATATAGCACGCCAATGGATTTTATTAAATTTCTATCATTTTCGGACTAACCTAACATTTTACAACAAAAAAGGCATCTTGAATTTTTTGCCTAATACGAACCTATTCTTAGAAGAGAGTAGGTACTCGCCAAGAGAAAAATTTCTGGAATTTTTTTTTCATTGACAGTTATACTTTAAAAAAACTTTATTTGATGGCTTACAAAATAGGGGTGTGTGAAAAAAATACAATTCTGTGGATCAATAAAAATATCTGAACGACATTGTTATAGAAAATATGATTCTGAATGTCAGGGAAAACAGTAATTATTACAGAGATGGGACACCAGCCCATTTTAGAAGCTAAATACAAGAGTTTTGTAGAAGTTCAGTTGTGTGGCCAGCCAGGTCACCAGATCTCAACCCTTCTAATTTTTTTTTATTTACTCTTAGTAAATCCTTTAAGTTGGGTATGTTATGCCCAACTTTGTTTTCATTATTAATACAGTAGTTTTTTGACAAATTTAAAAAAAATGCCTATTTTTATGAGTTTTACATGCTCAACTTAGGAATCACCATGTATTTTTCTGGTACTTCAAAGTTGTCTGTGGGGCATTCCACGCCAAATCGACCACTTTTAACCCTGACCCCTTTTGAATTGGCTGAAACTTTATTGTTTTCTACCCCGTTGAAAACCTCTCTGAGAATTTTTTCACCCAACTCAAAAAAAGTTATGAATTTTTGAAAAAATAGCTTATTTTTAAATATTCGTAACTTCATTCATTCAAAAATTGAGTTACGTTTTTTTTTCAAAATTTGTTTTTAAATGTACTGTTTGAAAAAAAAAATAGATCAAAATTATCTGGACCTATCTTCACTGTTTTTTTTCAATTTTCGAAAAAAAAAAACGAAAATTTCTCGATGATTACCATTTTTGAAAAAAAATTTTTTTTTATAAAAAAACACATTTTTTATAAATCCTGAAATTTTTTCAGAGTGGTGTTTTTTCGTTTTCTATTTATTTTTACTGATTGAAACAATTTATTTTTTCAAATTTAGCTTATTTCACATAACACCATTTTGAGAATTATTGAAAATTTATACAAAATCACAAAATTGATAAAAAATATTTGAAAGAAATAATTGAGTGGTAAACATGGAAAAATTCGATTTTTTTTGAAAAAGTTAAGAAAAAAATTGATCGTTTTGAAAAAATTTTTTGTATTTTTTTCCAAAACTGCATCCAAAAACAAAGAAAATGAAAAAAAAACAGTGCGCTATAAAAAAAAGACATGCAACGCATTTGAACTCAAATCATTTTGAACCCATTCTCTTTTGACTTTGACTTTGAAATTGTCATCAATCGCTGCATAGAATAAATTTTTTCAATTTTGGGATTCCATATACATTTTCGAAAATTTTCAAAATGGTATGTGAAATAAGCGAAATTTCAAATGTTTTTTCAATAAAAAAAAAAAAATTAACAAAAAAGCACTGCAAAAATTTGAGGATTTATTTTATAAAAAAAAAAATTTTAACATGGTAATCATCGAAAAAAACAGTGAAGATAGGTCCAGATAATTTTGATCTATATTTTTTGAAAAAGTACATTTATAAACAAAAATTTTGAAAAAAAAAACCTCCCGATAACTCAATTTTAGAAAAAGTTATGGTTATTTAAAAAAAAGTATTTTTTTCAATAATTCTTAACTTTTTTTGGGTTGGGTCGATTTGGCATGGAATGTCCCATATATTTTCCCTCGATTGCTTAACGCAGTCATTTGTTTAAATAAACATATTTATTGACACGACAGGCCATCGCGGGACTCAACGGAATGCAGCTTGGCGACAAGCGTCTGATAGTCCAACGAGCTAGCGTTGGAGCTAAGAACACCACGGTCTTGCCCGCGGTGCAGATCCAAGTACCAGGTCTCAGTCTAGTGGGTGCTTCCGGGCCACCCACCGAAGTGTTGTGTCTTCTTAACATGGTACGGATTCGTTTTTTCCGTTCCGCCTTGCATTCGGTCTTGATTTTTTACTTTTTGTTTAGGTTACACCCGACGAACTCAAAGACGAGGAAGAATACGAAGACATCCTGGAAGATATAAAGGAAGAGTGTAATAAATACGGAGTGGTCAGGAGTATAGAAATTCCTAGGCCGATAGATGGTGTTGAAGTGCCGGGATGTGGAAAGGTAAAGAGTAGCGCGCGTCAATCTTTTCGAATCACTTCATAATTTGTCTCCTTTCAGGTGTTTGTTGAGTTCAATTCTGTATTGGACTGTCAAAAGGCTCAGCAGACTTTAACGGGTCGAAAGTTCAGCAATCGTGTCGTGGTAACTTCGTACTTTGATCCGGATAAATACCACAGAAGAGAATTTTAAATTGTACCGCTAGCTTATAATAAGGCTATCTATATTTTATATGTTAAGTAATTGTTTGTAGAGGAACTTTCATTGAAATATATTAAGACTACTTTCCAATTTTTTCCTTTCAAATGTACTCCACAATAAATAAAATATATACGAACCAAATAAGCGTTTATACAGTAAATAAATTTAAAATCGCTGAAAAAGCAATAAATTTGACATAAACATAACCTCAAATTGCAAAAAGCGATTTTTTTGCGAACTGCTGCAACATCGGTGCGAAACAACCAACTCACAAACCTATGTATATATATATAAAAGTAAATCTAGACGCGTCAAATCTTCGAGCAATTACAGAGAATAGCCCAAAGAGAAATAACTACAAATTAGCGTTAGCATGTTGCTATTTTACATATTCTAATATAGGTTCTATTTACTGTATTAATCGATACGAGGCGACGCAAATTTCTGTTAATCTATGGTGTCAATGGGGTACCATTTCCTGTTTTTTTGACAGCTTATTTTCATTTATTTTGGTTCAGACACGTCACGTGACATCTTTGTTTTGTATTGTGTTGTGCAAATTTTCTTGGAAAGTATAATAATTCGCAAGGCAATATCGAACTTTATTTATCATCTTTAAATTGCAAGACTTGCACTGCCATCACTTTTTATTAAAAGTATGGCTGGTGAAAGCATAGAATCGAACTTTGTGTCTATGAGACAAGCTGTAAGTAGAAGTTCACGAGTGTAATAATAATTTATCTCTTGTCGATACTACCAAAGTTCTACCCTTTCTAGGTGGAATTTATAGACGTCTTGGACCAGTATTCCTACAACGAGAACTTACAGTGCACCTATAAATTCAATGATTACACTCCCCAAGAAGGAGATAGAGTAGCTATATTTAAGCTGGGATGGAATTTCGTGAAAGACTATGTAGTATTCGAATGGGTACCCACTGGAAGCAATAAAGACAAGGAACACGTAATCTTCAAAAGTAAGTTTGTTTGTATCCATACTCTTCAAATAGCGGATTAAAATATAACTTTTTTAGAGCACGTCCTTCCAAAGAACAGTGAAATTTACCAGATCTGTTACATCAGCGGGGAAAATGTTTTGCAAGGGGCAAGTTCTCCGTTCCAATTTGCGGCAGAAGTAATTCCTATGACGCAAAGCAGTATGTCTATCGTATCTGGAGAAGATGTATGTGACAGGACAATATCGGACAACCAGGATGAATTACGTAAGTTAAAAGAAGAAAACGAAATGTTACGCACGTCCCTAAAAGCCGTGATTTTCCAAAAAAATGGACGGGGCGCTAAGAACTACGACTCCGAGATCAGCGATTTAAGAAAAATTACTGACAGTTTAAAAGAGGCCCTGGCCCAGCAGCAAAAAGAGATAAACATGCTGAAAGTGAAGATTACAAATGGCGGAGAAGAGTACAGGAAATTGTATTTGGAGAAGGTTAAGGTTGAAAAGAAGTACGATAAATTGAGGAATAAAATGGAGGATACTGGGAAAACGGTTTCGGAAGCGGTTAACTTTGATATCGGCGATTTAAAGTCTATACCGCCTTTCCCGTTTTCAAAATAATTTTATTTGCTGATATGACGCATAATACCTAGGAGTATTTGTATATTTTGTATATATTTGTCTAGATTCCCGACACGCCGCTATTTCACCATTGTGATCTTTAAAACGTAGTAAAATAGGAATATAATTTATGAATTAATAAAAATAAAATGAATATTTAACATAATTTTTTTCAATTATAAAAAATATATGCAGGAAAGAGCACAAGTGCTATGTTGATAATCTTGAGACTGAGCTAAAAATGCGTTTGTCCGTAGCTGCGTTATTTGTTGGTTAATTTTTTGAAAAAACATCTCGAAAGATGTTTGACGTAAATTAATCACTTATTTTCTCAAAAAATATAGGAAATTTTTTTCTCGCAGACCACAGAAGAAAAACAGTAATTATTCTGCGTCAAATTATTTGTAACGTGTTTCAAAAACACCCAGTAACTAACAATTGAAGTAAAGAAATTTATGCTTTGCGCCTACGCCGTGGGGTAAATCTGTACGTCATTTCCGATCAGATCAGGTCGTGATTACCGCACCACGAGAATAAAAATAAAATTCTATATGCTAAAATTGTAGGAAAGTAATACTCATTCCATCACCACCAAAAGCTCAATGGCAATGATTTTTTTTAAATATCGGAGAGGTTAATGTAATACGGACATTTCCATCCAAAAAGCTTCGGCTACTACCGTTCAGAAGGCACTTCGATCGACTTCATTAAATTTGACTTATTTAATAAATTACACATATATTTTACTATTTATTGCTTTCACTATTTGGTGTTAATAATTTAAATAATGAATTAACTCCATTTGTGTGACACAGCCTTCAATTCGACGACGTCGATGGATGTGCGCTCTATACACCAATAGTCTAAGTTCACTTACAACTACTGTGAGTACCAGGAAAAATTAGCACGAACTCTCGTGATCTACGCACTCAACGGTTCCCACAGCTGATGATTCGTGAATCATTGCCAACTCCTAATTTTAGAGTGGTTACGTACGTTTGTGTTAATTTTGTGTCCAAATTAACATTCCATAGATAAAAACTATGATACTAATCGCATTTGTGTAATAAAAAACTAACGTTTGCGGTACGACAGGAAAATCTTGGAGACGTCGGACGTGGAATTTTTTTGGGTTGGTAATAATTCCTTGAGAGCCGTGAGGTGAGTCGTCACTCGTCATCTTAGAGAAATCGGTATAAAAGTTGTTCCCGAAAGCCGTTTTATTTCGATCTCCGGCCGTTTCGTAATGTGGTAAGTAACTCAACTTAAAAATAATTCGCTGCTGCTATATTTATTTAGGCGTGTCAGGTGTTTCGGCATGAGAAACCACAATAATCATCGTAATATCCCGCATCCATTTACAATATATCATTCAATTGCATTAATTAACTCCTTCCAAATTCTAGTACGCATTTTTCTTTCTAGGTCCGTGTTTTAAGTACGCTTGGGATGTGATTTTTGTGTAAACGTAAATTTCTCGCAAGTTAATAGCCCGAATGATGACTTTCCAAGGTGTTTTTAAGAGATAGTGTGAAATTACTGTTTGTGATTTTTTAAATAAAGTGAACTTTGGTATTTGTCAGCTGTCATTATATTTACCCAAAATGTCCGAGGATGGGTTCTCTGATGGTTTTGAGGAACCCAATATGGAAATCCAAATTAAAACACTCATGGGCACCACGTTTGACATCAAGGTTTCCTCCACAGAAACTGTCGAGGACATCAAAAAGAAAATTTATCGGGTGGAAGGTAAGGCTTCCATATCAACTATTAATTAAAAGTTTTTCTCAGTATTACGATAACGGATTTACACATTTCCTTTATTAAAACACGTACAGTCACAATGTGACTTATTTTACGATGTAACATAACATGATATTACTGCATAAAACTTGTGTTATTTATAGAATCTTAAAAATATTAAAGAACAATGTATTGTATCTACAAATTTAACTGTTTGTTTAGAGTTCGTGCATAGTTTGTGTGCCAAATAAATATTCAAATATGTACAAATTTAGCTAACCATCAAGGACAGACAAACATTATTGAATTTGGTGTAAATTACTCAAACTCAAGGTGCAAGTGCAGATAACGAAAACAATGTGAATTCAAAGCAAAATTAAAAATAGTACCTACATTATTTTTAACATAAAATTTATAGTGCACCTCCCTCGACACCTCCTATTTATAGTCAGCCATGTTATTTCTCTACAATTTAACAAGTAGCATTTTTTTTCCTCTGTACTCGAAAGATCTTAGAAAATTGAAATCTTAGATTCATTGAGCTTATTTGAAATAATTAAATTTGTGGATAATTTATAAAAAACATTCATTGTTCCATTAAAAGCCATTTGAAGTGTTTGCCACAAAAACATTTGTTTCCAAGAAACCCATCCTGTTATTTTGTTATTAATTTATTGAAACAGTGTAGTATTTAACGATGTTTACGTACAAAGCCATTTATTTTTATTTTGTTAATGAATTTCTCCAGTAACAAACACTTGCAGTTTTGCTAATTCGCCATGACTCACATGCCTGTTGGTGTTAATAAATAACATTTCTGGGTTTCACGTATTATGTATCTGATAAATAGTAACCAGTTTATAAAAATAGAATCACTAATTTATCACTCGTTTCAAGTGTGGTACGGTTGTTGACTGGATGTATCCTTATCAAATGTGTTATGTTGCAACTTTTAAGAATTTGCCACATATTTAACTTGGCCTGCCGTTTGGCTCATTGACATTCCTATCATTGCGGTTGTGTTGTAGTTGTAAGATTTTTTCGACGTTATAATTTTTTTATCACGAGATTGAAATTGGGTTGATAATTTCATTATGGGTCGTTTTAAGAAAACTGAGTTATATTCAATTGGAAATGAATGAAAAAAATATTAGTAAGATTACGATATTTACTAAATTGCAAAGATTGTTTTTATGAAATAATTTCTTGCCTAACTAAATATCTCGCAATGAGAAAAATAGACAAACAAAAAATATATTATTCCATTTAGTTTATTGTCAAAAATTAATCTTTTTTTTGGTTTTTGATATGTCTTTTGTAAATGAAAATCGGTAAACCAAGTGAAGTGCTACATATTTTTAAAAATAATAACAATAACATACGAATTCATTGAATAAACCATATGGCTATTGACCTAAGTCTTTCATTTTCTCAAATTTGGTTGCGAAAACTGATTTTCTTAACCTGCTGTCATATCACATCAAGTGAATAAATATGCAGCTACCTAAACTAGGTCAGTGTCACAGGTCGTTGACATTAAGATTCACAAACTAGACAAAATGCTTAAAAAAATAGCAACAAATACTTTTTTTCTCCAAGCGTAACAAAACTATGACATTTTATTTACTGAGAAAAAAAATAGTATCTTAGCAACAAAAGTATTCACTTTTAATCCTAGAAGCTAAAGTTGACACTTTTAATCCTTAGATTAAAAGTGTTAATCGAGATTTAATTTATAAAAGTTTATTCAGCAATATTTACAATAAGTTTTGTTTATCCACATTGATATTAAATACACAGTTTGAACAAATAAATAAATTAAATAAACCGCTGAAACTGCCACTACCTTCATTCTTGGAGCAATTCTCAAAGCAGTTTTAACGCATTTTCATTAATAGTTATATTATTTTCAGATGTGAAATCAGAAATGACAACGGTGCCTCGTTTTTCATTACCACTATCAACTTTCCGTATTCTTTTCCCAATATTTTCTTTATTCAAAAGTGAGTCTTCAATCTAACCTTCCGCCACAGTGCTCGATCTCCATCCTCCATGTCTTTTAAAACAAGTGGGGTCACCACCACCGTCAACTAAAAGGGTAGCAGATGTTCGTCTTAATGTGTGTCCACTGTACTTTTTCCAGTTGTTCAGCTTCAAAAATTCCGCTAGTTCTTGCGAGACAGCCCTGATTTTATGAATTCCGACCACAATTGGATGACGATGACACTTTCCACTAACATATCCGAGAAATAATTGATATTCTACCAATCCGGGTGGACATAAAGCAACATATTTTTGTTAAAATCTTAAATAATTGTTTCTCAATACAGTAAAAGAACGTGATCTCTTAGTTTTGGTATTGGGAATTTTTATAATTAAGGCGGATTTCACATCTTCGACATTATCAATTGTTAAATAGACTAATTCATCGGAGCGGCATACGCCTGCAACCCCCAATATTAGGACGACCTATAAAGAAGCTTTTTAACAATTTTGTTGTTTTATTTTTAAATCGTTTACCTTCATCAAATATAAAGTATCAGGTGCACTATTCTAAATGCAATCAACTTGCTCTTTTGTAAACACTCGCAATTCTTTCGTACATATCCCCCATTTTGTCTCTTGAGAAAAGGACGTAACTTTGAATATTTGCTTATATCAATCCCCTTCTTTACATCCAATGTTGACTGCAACATTGAATATTGTGACAAAAGCGTTGACGGCTTCATTTTAATCGCTAGGTTTGAGAAATACACCATCAATGCATCTTCTGAATACAACTTAATGTTTTTTTCCTTACACCAATCCATATAACGTTGATAGACACATTCATAAATTTCTCGAGATTTCTTTGGGAGAAGATCAAAGAAACCTCTTGCACACTCCAGTACACCTAAATCTTCATTAGATAATTCCATTTTACATAGTTTTCAGCAAATTGAACCACAAACAATCACAAATGAACTCAATTAGCAATATGGCGACTAATGTTTGACAAAGTATCCATGACTATATCGATATATCCTACTTACTTACCTATTTTGCTGTATTATCCAAATTTGGTTTGAATAATTTCAAAGCACAAATTAATAATTAAATGGAAGATTTCGGTTGGAGAAAAAATAGCATATTTTATTTGGATTAAAAGTGTCTTTTTTGTCTGGCAATTTTGCATCTGCTCGGCTATGCTACGCTTCGCCTCGGCAAATACAAAATTGCCTCGCCACAAAAGTAACACTTTTAATGCTAATATAACATTATACTATTACTAAAAACATGAATTTGATTTAAATCATATTTCTTTCGTGTAGGAATACCCATTTACCAGCAGAACCTGATATTCCAGTCGAGGGAATTGAAGGATAGGAACCGGTTGGGGGATGCGGGCATCCGAAACGGTTCGACGCTCACCCTCGTCGCCTCCATGCGGGGCGGCCCCATCTCGACCAGGAGGCTGTCGGTGGCCTGCGAGCACCACGTCATGCTCAAGGAACTGAAGGAGCTTTTGGAGAACACCAGGTAAAGCGTCGTTTGTCCTTAGCGCCTCAAAAATATAGCTTTTTGCGGTCGAGGCATTATTGCGACAGGGTGTGTCGGAAATGGTTGGAAAAAATTAAATTATGAAATGCCCAATTGATTTTGTGAGGGTGTTTGTTATAAAAACTTTCCATCCGAGTGTCCTCTTAAGAGTTGCAGGTTTTTTGATCGTTCAAAACGGCTGAAATTAAAAAAAGGGAAAAACATTTTCTTGTTACTATTAATTATTATTCTTCTACTGTTAATTTTTGTTTTCAGTTGGCTCATATTATCTTTCAGATTTTTGAGGATTAAGTTGAGATACTTAGGAATTTGATAAACTTTTTTATATCCTGTGAAATTGCAGTATTTAATTTAGTTTTTGATTTAAAGAAATGTGTTATTCGGATTAACATTTTTAATAACTGCTGTTACAAAATTCTTACTTGTAAATATAGTATATTGTTATGCTTTTCCGCTAAAAGTAACACATTTAACGTTAACAATATTAAATACAAACAGTTTTACAGCTAAAAAATATTAAATCTAACAACATAGCATAAAATTATTTCCAAAATTTGCTAAAAATTTGTGCTTCTATAATATTAATTATTATTAATCGAAAAAAAGAACTTAATTAAGTAAATATCGATATATATATCGAATATCGAATATAAATAATAAAATATCGATCAGAATAATAATACTATTCAAAAATTGAAATTTACTCAAAAATAAATAGCTTTTATCTATTTCATCAAAATCCCACTATTAGAAGCCCCAGGTCATCATTGTTGTTCATTTTGGTTCTTGTTGGTTCTAAGGCTGCTAGGGGTGGAACTCGTCATCAGGTAATGGTTATCCTTTGAGATGTGTGATAGTGGCTTTTGTAGCAAGTTAAGGAACCACTATTGTTTGAGGAACAGAAATGTCCATGGTGGTTTTAGAACCAACAACAACCGACATGAATATGTGCCCCCGCAGAACTTAGCCCGAGAACAACAAGAGCGGGTTAGAGAATCGTCGGTAAGTCTGTAATTGGCAGCAACCACACATCATATTTAAAGCAACTGTAAAGTGAACAAGGATTTTTTCAACTGTTTCCAGGTCACCCTGTATATCTGTTCAATTGGTAGGCTTCTTAACCGTAGTATTAATAAAAAAAAGTGACTTTAATTTGCCCGCGATTGCAGTGTTTCTTATTTTTCAGAGACGAGATCGCTCCCGGCTCCAAAGTATCCGTGTTGGTTTTCAAAGAGGGCGACATCATCAACCTGCTGCGGGTGATAGAGAACGAGGACGGCTCGTACTCCCCCTACAGCGAGAAACCCATATCGCCCCCCCAGAAGCCGGCGCGGAGGGAGTGCCGCACCGGCATATTTGAGCGGCTGGTAGAGGACAGCGAGATGTCCACCAAGATGGCCAACCTCCGCCAGAAGATGGAGGAGCTCAGCGTACGGAAGCGCAGCAAGACGAGTAAGGCCAAAACGACGGCCGCCGCGGAAGCTTTCGGGGAGCCGTCGAAGTCGGCCGAGGGCAAGACCCACCCGTTGTCGTTTAAATTTTTAGCGGAATGCGGAAACGATTTTTTAGATAACGTCAACCTGAAGATTTTCGAGAAAAATTTCGAGGAGGAGAGCGAGGAGGAGATAGCGCTGAAGGAGAAGCACCGGTCGAAACCCCACAAGACGGCCAAGATCAAGTCAAAGTCCCTCTACAACGAATCGAAGGGGGCGTACAGCCACACGAAACAGAATTACGCGAGGATACACAAGAAAACGAGGGATCTGCACGCGGGCGAGGGCACTTCTAGGGAACGGACGCTGGACGACCTGTCGCCCAGGAAGCCCATGAAGGAACTCACCTCTAGCCTGGCCGAGCAGTTTGCGGTCTTAGAGGAGGACAATCAAGATCTGTATGGAGAATCCGTGTCGGTGTCGGCACGAAACAGGGTACACCTCACCCGTCTAGTACTATCCGAGACTGCGGAACGGCCGAAGAGCTCCCCCAACAGCATCGAACTGGAGGAGAACGCTCAGGACCTGTGGGAGATACACGAACCCGCCTCGGAGCGCCTCAAACACAGCGCTACGTGCAAGGTGGGGCTGTTGAAACGCCGGCAGAGCCTGGACTACGGTTACGAGGGCATAGAGAACGCCCCCAAGCCGGAGATCGGGAATTACTCGTGCAAGAACTCGGAATTCGAGGTGTGCTCGGGCAACTTCTACCACATGCCGCAGTTCGTGTCCTCCCCCAGCGCCATCCCCCCGCAGTACGCCCCCAAGGACCAGGGCCTGTGCGACTACTACTTCAGCAAGCCGAGTCGCAGTCCGCTGTACGGCCGCAAGAGCAAGGAGGACGCCGCTACGAAGGAGGAGCCCTCGACCGAGAAGGGCGACGGCTACAATTTCCTGAGCGAGTGCTCCGGTATCCAGAGACTGAAAAACGAGGGGGCGGGGACGGAACGCGACACCGGCCTGTTCTCCGGCCACGACACCAGCATTGACGAGTTGTACGGCTACTACAACCTCGGCTGCTCGGCGGAGCTGCTGGGGGAGAGGGCGACGGGACAGCCGCCCAAGCTGGAGCTGCCGCCGGTGGTGAAGAAGCGGGCGCGGTGCAGCGAGTGCAACAAACGGCTGAACATCACCAACATCCACAATTGCCGGTGCGGGAAGATCTTCTGCTCGCAGCACAGGTACTCGGAGGTGCACCGGTGCAGCTACGACTACAAGACGGAGGGGCGCAAGATCCTGGAGCAGCAGAACCCGCTCGTCACCGCCGAGAAGGTCAATAGAATATAACGAGAGTGCCTGTACATTAACTTTTTCAATAATATGCTGTATTGTCGATAAATATACTGTTTACAATTTTGCTTTGTTGCTTGTTGTCGCAGTTCTATTTTCACGCGCGTGTGTGTGTGTGTAGGTACGTACACGCCTTGGTTCTTTTTCTTTATTTTTAGTTCGCGGTAGGGAGCTGGACTGCGCAAGACGAGTAACTGCGGATGCGACGCGGGACGCGGAGTGCATGCGAGCGAGGGTGGTTTTCTTTATCGTTTCGGAGGACGGAAGGAGCGTGAGGGCAATTTCGTATGTTGTATAGGGGAGAGTGAGGCTTAGCGGTGACCAAAGATGAGTTCTGTCTTTTGATTTTGTGAGTATGTTTGATTCTTGCAGTGGTGTACGGGACGTCCCGAGTAGCGTAAGCTGGGCTTTACGCGGTGGTTGAACTTTTCGGAATAAAAAGTAAGTTTCGATAAACCTAGGAATCCAGGATACAGGGTGTTTATGTTGCAATTGCCCAAAATAATAAATAGAAAATTTACGTGAGCATTTCACATTCTATATTTTATAAGATAAACGCTTTGGCAAATTTTTGTGACAATGACACAGTTTGAACTTTTTTTTGAACAAAAGTTGATATTTTCTAAAATATCCCGTTTTCAAAATGCTTTAAATGCAAGGGATAGTTGTTTAGATAAACCCATGGCGCGATTACATAAATTTTTATTTATCGACGATGAAATACTGTTTTTGGTATAAAAAAGGTTCAAATTTTAAAATTTTGATCTTATATACCTTAAAAATATCGCATCAAGAAAGATATGGGCGAAATTTCAAATAGGCTTCGGGGCCTATACAAAATTGTACCTACAATATTTTTGTGTAACATTTTTTTCACCTTTACAAGACAATAACTTTAAAATTTGAACTTTGTTGCACAAAAATTGACCTTTTTTTTAATTATTTTAAAATTATTCAGAACAAATGTTTTAACATTTATTTAACATCGTTAGTTTTTCAAACGAAGAAACCAAAATGCGATTACATAAATCTATATTCAACAACAGTTAATTAATAAATACCTAGGTCATTTTTATATTTTAAAATTTCCAAATTTGTAAATTCTGATCTTAAAAGTGTGAAAAATATTTATCTAAGATGGAGCAAAATTTCAAGGTCTTCTAGTTTTTAGGATGTGCAAAATTTTGCCCTCGGAATTTTTTTCTACAAAATTTCACATCTTTTACACAAAAACTGTCCCTAATGGTTTTTTGTTTAAAATTACCCACATCTCGTAATTTTGCCCTTGGGATTTTTTTTTTCTACAAAATTTCACATCTTTTTTACAGAAAAACTGTCCCTTATTGTTTTTTGTTTAAAATTACCCACTTCTCGTAATTTTGCCCTTAGTGGAATCTTGTTTTTCTACAAAATTTCACATTTTTTTTACAGAAAAACAGCCTTATGGTTTTTTGTTTAAAATTACCCACTTCTCGTAATTTTGCCCTTGGTGGAATTTTTTTTTCTACAAAATTTCACGTCTTTTTTACAGAAAAACTGTCCCTTAAGGTTTTTTGTTTAAAATTACCCACTTCTCGTAATTTTGCCCTTGGTGGAATTTTTTTCTACAAAACCACATCTTTTTTACAGAAAAACTGTCCCTTATGGTTTTTTGTTTAAAATTACCAACTTTTCGTTTAGACTAGGAAATCAAAATGTGATTACTTTTTTTCGACAATTAAAGGGCATTTTTCGTAAAAAAAAGTCCACTTTTGTGGAACATATGCACAATTCTGCCCTTGGTGGAATTTTTTTTTCTACAAAATTTCACATCTTTTTTAACACAAAAACGGTCCCTTATGGTTTTTTGTTTAAAATTACCCACTTCTCGTAATTTTGCCCATGGTGGAATTTTTTTTCAACAAAATTTCACATCTTTTTTTACACAAAAACTGTCCCTTATGGTTTTTTGTTTAAAATTACCCACCTCGTAATTTTGCCCTTGGTGGAATTTTTTTTTATACAAAATTTCACATCTTTTACAGAAAGACTGTCCCTTATTGCTTTTTGTTTAAAATCACCCACTTCTTGTTTAGACGAGGAAACCAAAATGTGATTACTTTTATTTTGTTTGACAATTAAATGGCATTTTTCGTAAAAAAAGGTCCACTTTTGTGGAACATGCAAATTTTTGCCCTTGGTGGAATTTTTTTTTTCTACAAAATACATCTTTTTTTACACAAAATTTTGCCTTTGTATATTTTCTCTTTTCTTCAAGATAAGTAACCTTAAAACTTACTAATTTTTTATACAGAAAATGTCTTGTTTTTTGTTTCAAATTACACATTTGCAGAACAAATTGTTTAAACGGTAATCGCTTAGATAACGAAACTATAATTCGACAACAACTGTTAAACAATACTTTATTCTTTTTGTATACAAAAAACATTCAATTTTCTAAATCAACTTAAATTTGTCAAAAACGTCACACCACAGAAGATGGTACAAAATTTTATCCCAGGCCAGTTTAAACTCGAGTTATTTTGCTTTGTACCGGGTGTCCCAAAATTAATGCAACAAAATTTGGACACAAATCCTTAAAACAAATTAAGGGAGCCCGTATTTTTTATTCTTGTCAAATTCGAAAGAGGGTGCCACTTGGCAAATAAAAAATACGGCTCCCCTAAATTTGTCTTAAGAATGACCAAATGTGTTGCATTAATTTCTGGACACCCATTGTCAGACTTATAAAAGATAAATATTGAAATTCTGTGTAAATTTTCATTTGTTTCACTTTAGGTGTCTTGATTACGTTAAAAAAATTACAGCTTGAACACCCTGTATCTCCGAAACTACCCACGGTTATGCCAACTTTTTCTTTGTTTCAAACAGTTCTGTCCCCAGGTAAAATTTGGCTTATACAATTCGTGACACTCTGTGTATGAAAAAAATTGCAGTGCTCAACAAAGAACTTCACAAATTGAGTTTTATTTATAACGACGCTGATGAAAATATAAATAAGGGTGGATATCAAGCACGACTTGACATTTCTGGATAAAGTAGAAGTTGGCAGCTTGAAAATTAAATGAATTATATTTTGATAACATGTCGGAAAAATTTAAATTTTTTTGTCATGAAAATTCTCGGTTTGGGCAAATATGAGTCCCATGTTTCGTATCAAAATATGACCTCTTTAATTTTCACGAGCCTGGCAAAATAAATTACGTGCGGAAATGTATCATGAAATTTTTGTACATAGCAAAATGTTTGTCTTATATACCATGGCTCTAGAATTATGACCCGACTTTATTAAATAAAAACTCAACGTCTAGAAACTTTTCATATAAATTAAAAAGTGAACGATGCTTTTTTACTTACACTATAATTAATAAACAATTAAATGTCTTCCATAGAATTTAAACGTTTTTTGCGAACCGAGAGACTAAAATTTATTTTAAAATTAATTTTCCTTAGCACAGTGGCGACTAATCCGATCGAATACTATTTAAATTGTATCGGCAGTTACTCGGATATACTGTAACATACATTTCTCCCATATTGGGTTTATATTAGTTTTTAACTTAATATAGTTTGAATTTGTCTTTTATTTTCTCGCTAATTTTGAGAATCATTAATGTTTAAACACTTTTTCTTCCTTTACTTCAAAATACTGTTCAAATGTTCCTGTTCGGAGTAATATTTGAACCGTCCTATAAAAAATACATAATTATCGAAAATAAGAAAAAAAAAATCATGTATTATACTTTTGTGATTAGACTGTGTTAATATTTATTATCCTTGTATATACATATAATATATATTTTAAAATATAACCTCTCTCCAAAACTAGAACTTCTATTTTCTTTAAACACCCTATCAGTCGCTCCTTGAATAATCATAATTTTTGTTTTATTTCAATACTTCAGTCATGGGGGTCTCCCGAAGAAATTCCAAACAGGTAAGTAATATACAGGGACGGCCAAAAGTACGGAATAAAATTCATATCTTTCGAATGAGTTAATTTTTTTTAAAACGCCGAAACACGTTAACTGATTTTGATTTTTTCCCATCTTTCGGTTATATAATAATTTTTCTTCAACCCCCTAACCCCCAGCTATCCCTACTTTTTTTTTTCAAATGGAAACAAGGCATGAGGGGGCTCGTTGAAAAGCTTATAGAAAACCGAAACCAGCCATACCAAATAAACATGTTTTATTTTTTCAATAACAAGTTTTTTTTCATTTAGAAATTGAAACAACTAGATAATTTACAAAAATAAACTCAATGTCGCAAATGCTGAAAATGTCCTGCATTCACTATTTGGCATTCTCCAAGACGATAGTAAAAGCTGTCCACAGCATTCTGAATGACTTCAGCTGGTAAATTATGCATCTCCGCCCTAATCTTGTTCTTTAAATTCTCAATATTATCCGGTCTGTCCTGGTAGACTCTTTCTTTCAAATATCCCCAAAGAAAATAATCCAGGGGTGTTAAGTCGGGGGATCTTGGCGGCCATTCAACTGTACCCCGTCTACCAATCCAGCGATTTGGAAACATTTCATCTAAGTATCTTCGAACATCAATACCAAAATGTGGGGGAGCGCCATCTTGTTGGAACCAAATTCTTTCATTCGGTATATCTGGATCAATTTCATGAGGGAAAATCACAGCTAGAGCAGGTATCAGGTCAAATGTTAGGAAATCCAGGTAGCGTGCGGCAGTAAGATTTTCTTCAAAAAAGAATGGGCCCAAGATTCTGTTGTTGATGATACCTGCCCATACATTAACTTTTTGTGGATGCTGCGTATGCGATTCGCATGTCCAGTGTGGATTTTCCTGGGACCAAAAGCGATAGTTGTGCCTGTTAACCACTCCATTTAAATAAAACGTAGCTTCATCCGAAAAAAGTACGTCTCGTTGAAAACCATTATTGTCGTCACACCGTCTCATCATTTCCTCACAAAATTGTAATCGCCTATCATAATCGTCTTCCAAAAGCTCTTGGACAAGACATACCTTATAGGGGTGGTATTTCTCTTGTTTCAGAAACATTCGAATTGCAGTTCGAGAAGCATCGTGATTGCGGGCCAATGAAACAGTTGAAGTATGAGGATTTTCAACAAGTTCTAATGCAATGTCTAATTTCTTTTCTTCATTCAAAGCACGTGCCCGTCCAGTTTTGGGCAAAGTCTGTACTGTACCGTGTTCCTCAAATTTGTGAAATATTTTACCAACTGTCCCTTGCGAAATTTGGTTTTCGGGATATTTCACATTAAATAAATGGCGCACTTCAGCCTGACTTCTTACTTTGTCTACACATCCAAGCAATATCAAGATTTCGATGCGTTGCCTTTCCGACAATACCATTGTGATTCAGTAAATAACTTGATTTTGACACAATAGTAACATTTCGAACTCCAATTTACAACTACAGCGAAAAATTAACCAGAAAGCCTGGCAAGTAAGTGGTGCCAAAAAACGCAACATAAAAAATATATCTTTTTTGCGTTAGCAGTGATAGGTACGTACAGTTTCAAATTATTTATTTTATTCTGTGCAAATTCATGGAGGATAACATTGAAGATAATTAAATTTTATTTCACTTGTTAAGTAGGTATTTTATACAACCCTAAAAACCTTGCCATAAAACTTTCTATAAGCTTTTCAACGAGTCCCTTCATGTCTTGTTTCAATTTGAAAAAAAAAAAATAGGGGTAGCTGGGGGTTAGGGGGTTGAAGAAAAATTAATTATTATATAACCGAAAGATGGGAAAAAATCAAAATCAGTTAACGTGTTTCGGCGTTTAAAAAAAAAATTTACTCATTCAAAAGATATGAATTTTATTCCGTACTTCTGGCCATTCCTGTATGTGTGGTTAGTGTATTTTCGACAGAAAATAAAATTTTGAATTCCTATCAATGTACTTTGATATCAAAAATCTAGGTATGCAAAGGATATCTCACTTTATAGATAAGATTCTTAACTGATGGGAAATACCTGGTATTCTTTTTGTTGTAACCTTTGACAGAGACTAACAGGAAATCTAGCCTCGATAGATAAGATCTTCCTATTTATACATTTTAATTGCATCACTTTTTTAAGTGGCTTCCTTGCTAATGGCAATTTATTTGAATTAGTATAACACCTTTAAAATAAATTCTATATACAGGGTATGCCATTTAACACTTTCGTTGCCAATATCTCCAAAATGAAGAAATTTATTTTAGTTCCGGAAACTGGGGTTGTTAGGTCCCTTGAATAGCTTCAAATTGGAGTTAGAATTGTTAGTTCAAATCTTTCTGTATAGATGGCGTGGCGATACTAAAATTTTTTTTGAATCCTGGAACGTGGAAATGCGGTCCATCTGAAAGATCGTTAAATTTTGAGTTATTTTTGTAATATAAAGTTTTTCCCAGTATTTACTTGTTTTCGAAATATGTCGACTTCAATATGCAATGTATGATGTAACAGAAAAATCTATTATTTTATTTAAATCACACTAGGACAAAATATTCTATTGAAAATATTTTATTCACACCTCATACTAACTAACAAACAATAAATTATAAAAAAACAGTTGATCAACTACAGAAAAAGTAACAGAACAGTATTTAAAATAACGGAGATGTAGATGTAGTTACTAAAGTAAGTTAAAACAAAGATAAATGTTCAAAATTACGTCCTTCAGCATTAATATACAATGTTAGTCATCTCGTTAGTTCGACATTACAGGCTCTTAATAAAATGCCATGATCTAAAGCCGCCGTAACTGCTAAAATTTTATTTATATAGGGTCCTGATATACAGTGTTTCTTAAATGACCCATAGAAAAAAATTCAATGGGTTCAAATCTGGTGAACGAGCTGGCCACCTTGTAACACCATTAGTACCTAACCACCTTCCCGGAAACCTCTGATTTAAGAAGTATTCTTGCACACTATTAGTATTGAGGGAGGGCGTTTCATGAATAAAGCCATTATAACAACATTTTAAAGAATATTTTGCCTCGGTGTGATTTAAATAAAATAATAAATTTTTCTGTTACATCATACATTGCATATTGAAGTCGATCTGTCAAACAACAAATTATTTAGTATCGCGACGCCATCTATACAGAAAAATATGAACTAACAATTGTAACTGCAATACGAAGCTGTTCAAGAGATCTAACAACCCCAGTCTCTGGAACTAAAATAAATTCCTTAATTTTGGAGATATTGGCAGCGGGAGTGTTAAATGGCACACCCTGTATATTTTCAAAAATATCTATACTTTGTTAAACATATTTTAAGGCTACGAAATCTCGATCCGATTTATATTGAATCCAGAAAGTGCAAGAATTGTTTCCGAATGATTTGGTTAAACGAGTGAATTTCCGTCAGTTTATTTTACATCAAGGCATTAATTTTTAAAAGAAAATTCTCTTTACTGATGATGATCGGTATTTAATTTCTATAACTTATCTGTGCAAATTGTATGTTGTTTAAGTTGTTTAGTTGTTTGTTTTTCTATTAAATTATTCTCATTCCAGCTTTTTCCTGATTATCAAGCTTGACGTTTAAATTCATAGCCAATTCTTTTGAATTTTCCATGATTTTAAATAACAGCTACAATACGTATTATTAGTTATTCGTGTTTTTGTTGAAAACGACAAAGTTTTTTGAAAACTAACGAGTAAGAAAAGTTTTAGAATTAAATTCCCCATAAAATAAAGTAATGATTTTTTAAGTACGCCAACGGGTTAAAAAATTCTGTCACATTTTAATGGTGCATCATCACTCAGCAACCCTTTACAATGGTTCAATTGAACTCTACTCACTGTCGATTAACGCTCTTGATGCACTCGCATTGTGTATCAAATTTGGTTTTTCTAAGTTCAAGTATAACTGAGATATTTGTTGGTTTTTATGCGAAACATCCTGTATATTATCGTAGTACAAAGTCCTGAACGTTACAAAATAGTTTAATCGACAGTCTAATCATTATCAAATACTATTTTTATCCACAAAAAACGCGAGAGGTCAACGATTTCTAGCTTGTTTAATATCCGAGGTTATTTGACCTTTAAATTTCGCCACATATGGAAGCAATAACTAACGTATCTCATCATTTCGTTAGTTTTGTTTTAATAGGCTGTATTTATTCTCTTTTAACGGACCAATAGCTAAGAATTTTTAATCTTCAGAATCAGATAATAAAAAACGAAACATCTCGTTGAGAAATATGTTTTTAGTTTTTCTTTTTTCAAAATTTTTATTGTGGTCAGAGTCAAGACCGGCCCTGTAAAGAATTTTTATACGAACAGCTGTTGCTTGCGCACGAGCAAATGGTGCGATCTTCTTTGCACGCGACGTTGCCACGTCTAGACCGATAGGATTAAAAATAAGTAAAATCTATAAAAAGCAACAAAACTGAAACAGCGTTAAATCCTCACCAGGACATGTATGGTGTGAGTTACTTAAAATTTTAAGAATTATATGTAATTAATCATTCTAACTACACACCAGCATTAACGATTCTGTCAAAAAAATTTAATTTGTTGCCAAATTTTCAGAACAGTTTCGAGTTTCTTGCTCAAAAACCTATGTTAAAAATATGTATGTACTTAGATGTTAAAAAAATATTAATATAAAAAGAAAGTAGTCTAACATTTTGATGAGAGGAAATTACATTTACATAAGAACAATATTTATTAACGAAGATAATTCACGTTACTTAATGTATTCGAAGGCATTAGCTCTAATTGTGATGTTATTTTCAGCTTATTTTATTAATAATAATCATGACAGCAATACATTCGTCATATCAGATATGTCTCATATTACAAACACCCTAAGTGAACTAAGTTCCCATATTTATTTAGTCATACCCATATACAGGTCTGGTTGAACTAAAGGTGGAGGTGGTAGAAATGTATACACCCAATTGAAGAATGCGCGCGCGGGCAAACGGCGCACAAACAGCCGCATTGGGCGACCGGCCATACATTTCAGTTGTTGACAAATTGCCTAGCAGTGCAGTGCAGCAATGCCGAGCAGTAATATATTTTAATGAAACTGTAAATGTTTTTTGATATATCATAATCGAAATTTATCAACATAATAAAATTGTTTGAGGGCATAAATAATTAAAATAAGTTGTTGGCCAAAACTTCTTCGGAGACACCCATGAAACTCATTCAATTTTATTGCTAGGCGTTTTTATACATGTTCAATTGATTTCGGAAAGACCATAATACCAACTCATTTATTATCAAAGACGTCAAAATCAGAAATCAAATTATCTGACAGCAGATAGAACTTTAACCTAAAATATTATGACGTAATTA
Source organism: Anoplophora glabripennis (assembly GCF_000390285.2). Taxonomy (NCBI): domain Eukaryota; kingdom Metazoa; phylum Arthropoda; class Insecta; order Coleoptera; family Cerambycidae; genus Anoplophora; species Anoplophora glabripennis. The sequence goes on from NW_019416299.1 coordinate 228,763, forward strand.
TACCTTTGTTAAACAACACTTTGGATTTATTTTAATCCTATCTCCTTATAGTCCAATCGCCCTAGTCAAAATTGTATTTAAAGATGGCATTAATTCAGAAGTACACAATTTTTTACACGTGGCTAGTTTTTTGCTAGTACATGAGGAAAAAATTGTTCTGCACTAGAATAAATTATTTTTACCTGTAAAATAAGCACATAGAAGGAAAGTGTAGGGCATTCCCTTTCGAACAAACTTTGTTTCATGGATTTTCATCAAGAAACGAAAGAGTAATCGCACATTTAGCTCCGCCTTGAAGTAAGTACATGTTTTTCTGGCTGATTTGCATAAGAATCGTCATTTTATGTAAATCCCTAAATATCTCCTAAATAACGCACTGTACAAAAGAAAAAATTAATATGGACCTTTTTTGTAGAGAATTTTATGCTCTCAAACTTTGATCCTTTGCGTGTTTGCGAAATTCTCAATACTTTTCCAGTTATTCACGAAACACTTGCAGTTTTTTCGACCATTTCCCGAATTTTCCCGGTTCGCTCCCGTGCAGAACAATTTTTTCCCTCAACTATTAGCAAAAAACCTCTAACAACTGGACTATTACAAAAAAAAACTGATATATTTTAGAACGCCCAAATTTGTTTTGCCATCTTGCTTTTTCCCGTCACGTGGCAACGTCGCCGACGTTTTCTCGCCCGCGCCGATCGCACACTCGAATAAATAGATGGCCGTGGTGGGCTAATTAAATCCGTCGTGCTGTTGGACTCGCGTCTGTGATATTTCGGTGGTCGTTTCAGTCGCCGCTCGTTGCCAGGACGAACCACGCTTAAAAACGTCAAATTACCGGAAAATGAACAGTTTGCCGGGGGTGCAGTGTCCAGTGGGTTTGAAAACGTTTTGGTTTTGTTTCGAGGTTGAGTAGGGAGGTGGGTAATCTTTCTTTTGCCAACAGGTTTTTTTGCATTTCATGCGAGTGACATTCTAGAGACGGCTGCGGGTTATTTTTAAACCATCTCTGCCTACCACCTTGCTCGCGGTGGTGCGTTTTCAATAAATGCATGTCGCGTTAACACGCCGGACGAGAAAGGCTTTCACATTTAATACCACAACTTAGAGATTAAATATTTCTTTTTTAGTTGTATTTTTTTAAATATGTAGTCCTAGACAGAGATAAGATATTAATTTAAATGAAATGAACGAAATTTGTAACAGAAAAACTGATATGAAAATACGAGGAACTTGAACAGAATAAAAAATTACGAAAATATTGCGATATTTACATTTTTAAATGCGACTGTCACTCTTAGTATAGTCCGAGTTATTTCTCGCAGTCCAAGACTCCCTGCAGCGGCGCCGCTGTGTTGGCAACGGATTCAAATCGAAAATATTTATATTCGGCAAAAATGAGCGGTTGGGTGTACAGTAGGTGTAAAAATCTAACCATATAACCGCAACCTATCCCGAAAACGTGTCATTATCTATTAATATCCATTATGCTAATGTGATTACTAGGAATCCTTTTATTCGACTGAAATTAGATAAGAGATCGTGACCTCGTTTTCAAGAAAATACCAAAGCTTATTCCTCTTTTCCCGCGAAAGGCCTCCTGGTTGTCCGATCGGTTCGAATATCCCAAACCGCAGCGATTAAGCCTATGCTGCTTGTATAGTGATTGAGGTCGATTTCTCATCACCTCCATAGACGTAACAAGAAGTTATACTACGCGGTACAAGAAGTAGCGATTCGAAAGAGGGTACATCTATTTCTGTTGGATCCGTAGAGTGAGTTTTAATACGATAACGACTAATTAAATGGTTATTTTAATTTTATTTCTTACTAACGCTACTTATTAACGCTATAGCTAAAATTTAACTAAATACCTAATACGGTTAACGCGCGTTTCGATTATCAAGACACCAACGTCGATGAAGAACATCCTAATCGTCTCTAAAACGATAGACGTCTTTCTATACAAGTGGATGCTTTTGGGATATTACCAATGGGTCGTGAATTTTAATTTTGGACCATTTAGAGATACATTACAAATTATTCAACCTCAACTCCTAGTCACATGTTGTGCAAGGAGTTCATGATGTCCAAGTCCTTTGTAGTCGAAGAAATCAGTCAACATCATCGTGACATTCGATTTTGATTGACGTGCTTTCTTGGATCTCGGAGAACGTCTGCTTTTCCATTGTGATGGCTAGGGTTTAGTCTCCATGTTTCTTCCAAGGTTGGCATGATATATGTCAATGATATATATCCGATATCTATCACGATATTTATTCCTTGATATATATCATGATATTTATAAAAATTTAAATAATGATTCCTACTGGTTTAAAGTTGCTAAAACAGATGGCAGCAAAACCATATGCTAATCGTTGACGAACGTGTTTATTTATGTAATTGCCCGAATTTTTCAACAAAGTAAAGTTGAATGAATATTTTTATTTCATTATTTCTACAGGTGTTAGTCAATTCGAGCAGGTGCTGTGTGTTTGTATTTCTTTTAATATTTATGAAATTTATTTTGACTTTGGTGTAAATTGGTTAGTACCTAATATTCACGCAAATATTTTTTATTAGTATCAGAATTTATATTTATTTTTTCGTTCTTGCTTTTGATATTTGGAATAAAAATATTTACCTAAATAGTTTCTTAATTTTATTTCGCTACTATGATATTATACATAAACTAATTAATTAAAAAAAATAAATATCAAGACTTGATATATATCGGACATATATCAATATATAGTATATCCGATATTTGATATTTATATAAATATCATGGTATTTGCCAACCTTGGTTTCTTCACCTATTATAATGCTTTTAAGGAGATCAGATTTCAATCTGATCCTTTGAAGAACTAATACGACTCATTCCTAGTTTTTTTTTTAAACAAAATTATAAAAAAATTATACGAGTACCTACTGATCACTTTTTCCAAAGAAATAATTGACTTTTGTTTTTAAATACGTTAGAAGACCTTACTTTTCAAAATATCGAAAGCATAATGATATTACAAAGGAAAACCTGAAAAATCAATAATTTTTTTTTTTTTTGGGTCTGGCGACAACTTTTGTTTACACCATTCGAAAGAGCGTACAAAAATAAGTTGACTTAAAAAAAGCATCCCGGTAGCTTCTTTCAAAGTGCCACAATCCATTGTTTAGAATTTTGAGAAGCCTAGCGCAGCAAGGGCACTATGACGTCACAGCGCTCCCCTCTCCTGGCTACCGCTCAGCCGTGTGGGCCACCGCGCGCTGTCTTTAACGCACGTTTACTTGGTAATTTCTTGGTCGAATCCGTTAAAAAAAATTCAGCGTATAAAGGAAGTCTTCTACTTTACAACGAGCCTGTGTATTACAAAATATTAAATAGAACAGGCAGAATACCGTTTTTAAGAAAAAAAATACCTATTTCGACTCCTATTGCTCGGATCGAGACGTTTTTTTTCAATTCATGTTTAAGCACTATTTGAATGTGATTGGTTTGAAATCTGTATATTAAAAAACCGCTGGGATAAGGACCCTATTTACCGTTTTTTTGTTAATAACTTTTTTATTTTGCAACTTAAAAATCTGAAATTTACGCAAACGCGAGACAATGTATTACCTTTCGATCCTTTTTTACCGAATTTTGATATCTTGACTTGGGCAGAAGATATACGCGCTCGCATTTTCGACTTTATAATTTCGCAGTAGGCCGCCATTTTGAAATTGGGAGTCCAGATTGCGGGTATTTGTTGAGCACCCCAATAGTTATCTTTTTCTGTAGTTTAATACATTTTCAGTCAAATTCGCTCTTTTTATTTAATGCTGAAAATTGTGTACATTTTTTCCTCAACCCCAATTTTTGCATTGAAAAAAAAATTTGCGAGCTTTGACAAAGGCCTATCCTTGTAGCAAATTTCCTCAGGAACAAAATCGATAAGTATAGCTTATGTCGATTACAGGCCTATTTTCGGAGATATAAGCGAAAAACTGAAAAAAGAGCAATTATTTCTTCTTTTGTTATAAACAATATGGCGTTCGACCTCTACAAATACACAAATTTAAGCTTTTATTCTGTATACTTTTTACTTAATTTTAAGCCCATAAAATTCGAGTTAGGCCTGATTTTTGAAACAGGCATGTGTTTGGTCTAATTCGCCCGGATTAAATGGGATCCTCGTCAGCCATCTCAATTTCGTTCCGTATCCACATGACGTTAGCAGAGACTTTCGTTTTGACACAAATATAGCTATATAATATATAGATATAAACAGATAATTTAAGTTAATCGTGATACGTGGTAAAACGTGTAATTTCCGCTTTTATATGCGAATGAATCGTATTTAAAAAGTCAGTTGAAGTGTGTAGAGCCTAAATGGAATGTAACCTTACATATTTTCCCAAGTTTGAAGAAATGTTACCTGTATTACATAATAAAATGAACGATGTGAAGATGTTTGGGCCGCAACAGCTTTGGATTACTAGCAAAAACGATAGAAAGTTGCGTTTTTGTGATTTCGACAGTCTTTCTCTCAAGTGACGTCACGATAATTGGTTGCCAGTCCTGATACCTTTTGATCAGAATGATGATGGGCAGAGGAAAAAATATTCGTTTAAGAATGCAGGACACTTATTTTTAGAAAGCACAAATATAATTATAACAATGTTTAGGTATATTGAATATTATAATAAACTTTCAATGCAATCTCGCCTAACACAACCGACAGAATTTGACTTCGTTTAACATGAGATGGTTGCATGGACGTAATATTGAAAAAGTTAGACGTAACATAGACCTGTGGGTATGGGATAACGCTAGTAACATCGCAATTGCTGTTAAAATAGAGTTATTTAGGAACTATCGCCTAATCAAGATACATAAATGATAATGTCTGCAAACCCGTGGAAAATTATTTATAATCCTAATTTATAATTAATGAGATAATATCTTGATGCAATCCTGTAATTATTTTCTAAGAAACGAACGTATATATATCAAAATGTCGTGCCGTGGATCAGGTACAATTAAATGAAAACAGTAGTTTCTTTTAATTTTAAATTACATTTGGCACGCACTCAATTTCCATCATTTGTAATTACACATTTTATGGAAAGATACTGTTTATGTCTTATCCCGTCAAATATCATTTTATTAATAGTTTACCTTGGAAACCCTAGACTGACACAGATAACACCACTAACACTTAAAATTAACGAATTTTTTAAAATTTAAATTGACGCAATAACGCAAATCGTACCACCATTGATTTCCTCGTAGTATTTTATTTATATTTTCAGTGACGTGTCTATTGCACCTACGCCACTGGACCGCGTCATTCATTTTTCTAGCCATTAATTTTATTATTTTGTTGTGCGGAACCTTACGTACCGTACATTATTTTTAACTGGGTCCTGTTTGTAATTCCTAGCTGTTTTCTTATAAAATTTCCAATGTACACTAATCAAGTAAAAATAGCGCGTCAAACAGTAAATACGTCCTAGGATTTACCGCGTGGTGTTGTGCAGATCCTTCTTTTGGAATTCCCTGACTTTTCTTGTTTTTTTCGTGATATTTTTAAGTAAAATAAAAATATAACTTTAAGCTTGAAGAAATAAATTTCGATATCACCAATGCGCGAAAGTATTACCTAATTCAAAAGTACAGTAAACATTTTTTAAAATTTTTTGTCTACAGGGTGGGCTATTAGTGCGAGAAAAATAAAATAACTCCCTTGTTATTCATAACATAGAAAAAAAAGTTTATATAAAAGTTGTACAGAGTTAAAAAACCTAAAGGACAAAATTAATTTGAAACACACAGGGCGATTAGTAAAAACCGGACACGCCAAATATTGTAGTTTTTAAATGGAACACCCTGTATATTTTTAAACATGGATTTCTGAGAAAATTCTGTATATGGTAATATAAACAGTTTAACATTTTGGTGCGGGGTTGCCAAGTTATGTTGAAAATTCTTCGAATTTTGGAAAAAATATGACCTCGAAGAAGTTGTATTAACGTTCAACTACTAACGCTTGGAGCAAAAATATTTGACCGAGTTATAGGCAAATGTTAGGCAAAGACTCCTATATTAGCTAATATCGATATTTTATACAGGGTATTTTATAATACGATCATTTTAAAAAAGTTCAAACTTGATTTTCTAAAATTTTTCAAATGGAACACTGTATTTTATTGTTCTATTTTAATCACATATCAGTCCACTTCAACATTTATTAAGTATGTTCTACACCTAAAGTTGTTAGTTTTTAAGATTAGCAACATTTCTGGAAAAAACTAATTTTTATTATATTCGGTCGCACGAAATGGTTTTGGAAAAAACTGTGACATTGGGTCAACTTGTTAGTTCATAATTTATATTTTGAGTTAATTTTATTAGTTAATATTTATTTGTGGTATTCTATAAAATAATAAAAATTTAGTTTTTTTCAGAAATGTTGCTANTATTCTATAAAATAATAAAAATTAAGTTTTTTTCAGAAATGTTGCTATATCTATCTAAAAACTAACAATTTTGGATATAGAACATGCTTAATAAAAGTTGAAGTGGACCGATATGTGAATAAAATAGAACAATAAAATATAGGGTGTTCCATTTGAAAAATTTTAGAAAATCAAGTTTGAACTTTCTTAAAATGATCGTATTAAAAAAATGCCTTGTATAAAGTATCGATATTAGCTAATATAGCTGTATAGCTATATAACTGTCTAATTATTTTGTTTCAAGTGTTAGTAGCTGCAAGTTAATACAACTTCTTCGAGGTCATGTTTTTTCCAAAATTCGAAGAATTTTCTACATAACTTGGCAACCCCGCACTAATGTGCGTTAAATGTTAAATTGTTTATACTGCTATATATACAATTTTCTCAGATATCCAACTGTTTAAACATGTACAGGGTGTTCCATTTAAAAAATGTTATATTTGGCGTGTCCCATTTTTACTCATCGCCCTGTATGTATCAAATTTTTTGTAATTTAGGTTTCTTGATTCTGTATAACTTTTATATAAACTTTTTTTCTGTATTATGAGTAGCAAGGGAGTTATTTTACTTTCTCACACTAATGGCCCACCCTGTCTTTACAATTGAATATTTCAGATGTCGAAAAAAAATTTTTTTAATTTAAAAAAAAATTTGTTATTTAAAAAAAAATTACATTTCAGATTATTCAGAAAATTATACTGTTATTTTTTGATCAGTTTTGATGCAATTTTTTTCGTCTCATGCCGTATTTTTTACACGCATTGCTATACGATTTATTGATCCTTTTCTCGAAAGTTTGAAATTTTGAAAAATTTGATACCTATAACATATTTTTAAAACTTGATTATTTTTTTCTAATTTTGATTTTTTTTTCGATATTTGACGAGTACCTACTTAACGAGAAATTGTTAGAAAAATAACGCAATTTTTTTTTTTTCATGTTAATCATTATTAATAATTGATGTTTAAGAAGCTGCTTAAAATTTTTATAAAGTTTTGATGTATCGGGCAAGAAAAACGGTTCGACCTATTGATGTCAAAATTGTCAGGCCTCATGGACATGTATTGAGGTAAAAAAAACTACAAACATTGGTACCTTTTGCAATATCCAAAACAGCAGAAAAAGTAATTTTTTGCACTTTTTCAAATAGAGCATAAAAAAAATTTTCTCGATACGACCATTATTCACAAAGTTACAGCCTTGTAAAAATTACTAAAAACATTTGGAAGTTTTTCTTCTCGCTTAATTTTTGTGCCGAGTTTATAATTTTGTTCTACTAATACATATTTATACATTATTCCATTAGCAAAGCCGCCACATGAAAAAGAAATCTTAAATAAAATGTAGAAATAGTAAGATCTTTCTATTGTGCCTATTTTTACGTAATGCGTATTAGTCTTTGTTAAGAGTAATGTTATATCAAGAAATCAACTTTTTTCTTTGAAAAAATCTTTAAATATTCATGTATTAGTTTTTGAATCAATAATGTTTAGAAATATCATTTTGAATTATACAATATCAACTAAGAATCTTGTTTTTGAGTTTAAATATATTTTGCTTACGTGAATTTTTAGTACTATTATTGTTTGCCTTCGTTGGCCAGGATTTTTAGAAAAACATTTGATATATTTTTTTAATTAATTTAATAATTTTAAAATAAAGTAAAAAAACAACTTATTAGTTCAAAATTTAGATATTACTTTTACTGGAACTAAATTTAAATCCATCGGACACGCGAATTGTCAATCAGAATTTACTGGTAAAATAAATGGTTTATTTTTCTTTCATCCTCAAAAATATTTCTTCGTTTTCTGAAAACGAAAACAAAAATAAAGTACTATTGTATCAACTAAAGAAGTGTAAACAATAAAACAAATGGTACATACCACAAAAATGTCAACTCTCATTTTTTTTCTTTAAAACCGCTTCTAATACAACTGATGCTTTCAACGGAGAGTTATTTTAGAACAAATCATTCCCACCTAATCTAAAAACGCAAGTCCTTGACATCCATATCTTTGGAGTCCTCCCAAGTGAGCTACGCTAATCTCAGTTAACATGTAAAACGAGAAAGTATCGTATTTCCATATTTTTTCTTTTTAAATTCAGTGCAATTTGTTAACGTCTTTAAACAATAGTGAACCAAAGCCGACTGAGGCGTCTCTAATACTTAAGCAGATTATTTAAAAAATGTTTTATGACAAAGTACAACAAATATTTTTGACTAATCTGCTACAAATTTTACAACGCCTAATAGACGTAATAATTACTTTAAATCCGCATACACGGAACAATTAAAATCTGCGCAAATATCGCATACGTTAATGTATTTAAGAATTAGAAGTTACGCTGTGCCAACAATTTTTTCGACTTTCAGTGACGCCAAATCACGCGAGTTTTTCCCTTGGCTCTAACGTCAGTTCTATTGCCTGTGTCTAATATATCCCTACCCTACATTCGTACAAATAATTACTAATACCTGTAATTTAAAATAAAACAAATGCCGGCTTTGCCAGCTCGATCTAGAGACAGCTGTTGCGAAGGTTAGGGTAGGCCTTAGGATAAATCCGAGTAATGCGATCTTCAAACAGTAGTAGCGAATCTGTGGCACCCAAATAAGAACTGAGCAAATATTTAGGATGAAATGAAGCGTTTTTGTTCGTTCTCTGCGGCGTATTCTGTTTTTGTTCCATTTCATTCTCAAGGCTCGTGACGATTCGATTATTTTTGTTAAAAAGAATTTTTTTAACAAAAAGAAATAGTTGTTTATGTAACCAGCGCAAACTGTTAGCGTTTTTGGCATCGACGTGAAAATCGACGACTCGTTGAGTGCCAAAAACATCTTTTCACAAGGTACATACAATATTTCATTTTCAAACGTCTTTTAGCAATTATTTTAAAACAAAATAATTCGGTTTGTATAGCAGCATAAGACATATTAAATAAATGTGATATTTAGTTACATGTACTTGTACTTATCTAAAACGTAGGTTACTATAAATACAAGGTGTTTAGGAAAAAGTAATGTTAGGGTAATTAATTAATCGAACTTGATAATTTTTTCTCGGAAATGGTTGAGTTTAGGACCCATGTCATATAAGGTTTTTTTGTTTATCTTAATGTATTCTGTCGTCTGTCAAAAGTAAGGCAGTCAAACTTCTAACACCATGAATTGTATACAAAGAAATGGGCAATAGTTTGAACATACCTACTTTTAAATTTCACTATTTATTTTACATTTTTTATTTGTATTTAATATTGTATTGTACATTTTTTTGTTTATTAATATTACTTTAGTTATTGTTACATACATCTTTTTCCTATATCTTAACTGTCTTAAATTTGCTTCAAGTTTACTAAACTTTCTTCTGTTGGAAACAAATCATTGTAACGGACAAGAATTTATATTTAAATTAATTTTTTCTCTTGTCCAGTATAATAATTTTAAGTTTCCTTAATGATGATTAAATTTGTCGAAGGTCAATTTGTGATGCTTTACAGATTAATCCTTGTCCTTGCCGATGTTTCCTGGTTATGCATTTTAAGGAATTAAAATTTTTTTTTAAATCCAAAATTAAATAATTCGTTATTTACCGACCAAGTAACGATATTGTTAAAGAACTGTGAGTCAACGATTTTCCTTGCAGCCACAAATTGATGTCTCTACCTACACTTTAAAAACTTATCAGTAAGGCCGACAGAACTGTGTCGCGGACATAGGCAAAGGCATTATTTATAAAAAAGCAACAAATTGAATTGTCTACAATGCACCACGATGAACCTGAACGGATATGAATTAATTACGCAACATCCACACGATAACGAAGGCAACAGTATACTAACGTGACGTGAACGTGAAGAGCACTCTGGCAGCGGCTCACGCATGTCTCCATTGACCCGCTTGTAGTCCAGTTTCTGAAGCATTTTGGCTGCCAATTTTTTCGGATGGAATGGATTGACGTGAAATTTGAACTGTAGCTAGGGAATAGCCCAAGAAACAAAAGTTATATAGTGCCGATGTGTGCTTTAACCCTAGGGGTGGATGCCACGCCTTCTGGAGGGTGGGAATTTTTTGTACATTCAATACTTTTTGAGTTATTTGCGCCTAAACATGTCCGTTTTTAGCCCAAAAAATGCATGTTTTTGGGCCATTTTTCGCGAATATCTCAAAAAATACCTACAGTTTTTATCGAAAAAATGATCATAAGCAAAAATGAAGGTAATTAAATAGCAAAGATATTGCCTTTTCTATTTTTGTAGACGGTATAGAACCCGAGTTATGACTAAGAAGTTGAAGTCAATTTCAAAGATAGCTATAATCGAAACGTTCAACGTCCTGCAGCGGAAAAATGAAAGGTTTTTCGAGGAAAACTTATACGACACTTATTAAAGTTCTTGAAAAGACCTTTAAATTGAGTGGTGATAGAAGTCGTTAGCATGAAAACTAGTGAAGTTCTAATCAAAATAAAATTATTGTTTTGAGTTTTGAAAAAAAAAATCGGTAATTAATGACTTGACGGGAAAAAAAATTAACGATTCCTTCTGCAATTTACTTTATTTATGTATTAATAGTAAATTCTGGGAATTTGAACGATTATAGAAACCTAAATTTAAAAAAGAAATTTTATTTACTTTTGAATAAAATTTTTCATTTTAAAATTCGCCTTTTTTTTCAAAATATTTCAAAAACTAACAGTTATAAAAAAATGATAGCATAAGAAATTGTAGGTTTTTTCTTAGTGAACAATTTGCTTTTTTTTTTAAATTTTTGTAGGACAAAATTTGACCGAGTTATAATCGTTAGAAGCTCAAAACTAAGCTCTAAGACTGCCTTTCCTGAACCATTTTAGCTTACAAACTTAAAAAACGAAGGGCTCAAAAAAAAACTGCAAATCACAGAACTTAGAGTGCTTTAAATTCCCTACAAAATGGTTTTTTGAGTAAATTTATAACTTAAAAAATTATAAAAGTTATGGTAAAAAAATTAATCGCATTTTTTCAGTAAAATTTTCGGTGCGGATAAATTACCATCATCTTTGTGTATTTTGGAGCACTTGTGAACTGATTTGAGTAAGTATTTTAATAATATACATACACACACGTATCCATTTATAATGTATATAAAAAATTTTTTATTTGATATTAATTTAATAAAAAAATATTAAGAATAAATTCAATAAAATAAAAAAATAATAATTCTATCATCATACTCACATATAATTTTTAGGAAATTTTTCTATAAGGGGTAGGGTTTTTTATGAGGGGTAGGTCTTCCATAAGGGTTTTTTGGGTGGCTGAAAAGTTGCAATATATCATAGATCATTTGAAAACCAATAAAAAGTTTATAATTCAACATATGCATACCATTAAAACATCTCAAGCTTTCAATAATATTTTATTTTATTATAAGGCATGGTTTTTAAGGGTTGCAACTTTGTAATGAGTCGTAAGCTTTCTAATGAATTACAAAAGAAATGCAATACATTGTGAGTGCATCAAAAGAATATTTTAAACTGTTAAAAACTTTTTTTTCTATTTTTTTGGCCATGGGTTAGTTTTTAAGGATTTTTAAGGGTTCAAAAGTAATTAAATTTCATAAATTATATTAAAAAACATGAAAGGAACTTTATCCAACATATTTGAACATGGATTGAATCTTTAAAATACGTAAATCTGCGATTTTCGCATTTTCTTCGTACAAGGGTAGTTTTCACCCCCCAAACAGAAAAAAAACACACATCTGGACAATATAACTTTTGAAGTGGGGAGTCAGATGAGCTCGTATGCAAATTTTCAGGAAAATCCATGCTATCCGAAAAAATTGGGAGCTTTCACTTTACTTTCGCCTTCAGTGACTGGACTATTGGCACGCCATTGAATTGCGGCTCTCTCTGACAGCCCTACTTATCAGTTTAGACTTTACGCATCGAAGTATCATTCAGTGTAGTACTATCAATGACTTATCAGTTCCTATGACCGTCTCATTTATTCTCAAACTGCAGGAGAGATAAAACTTGTAAAAAAAATGGAATGTTTAATACTATAATCTACCGGAATGCCATCATTGTAAAAAATTGTATCGTATCTGAAAGTAAACACCTGTACGAATTTTTTCGTGTCACGGGAACAATTGCAAACATTTTTAAGAACCGATCACGAACATTATCTAAGGAAAAACGTCTATTTTCCATTTCATTCAGCGCGGCTATAAATCACCAATTAACGGATTCTCGTCACCCAACCTACGCAACAACGACCCACTATGCAAACGCACACACACGCCGCTCCTATTTACCTACAACAACGAGATTAATTAGTATTACCTGATTAGACATTAACCACATCAATAATTACGGTAGTTTATCCCTTTATATAAATTTATGGCCGCAGATAAGCGACTGATAACCGGCGGAATATTAGAAAGGGACCACAATGGGGAAGTCAGAGATCCAGTCCATGCCCATCCACCGGCCCGAGTCCAACCTGATCTGCGTCCCGTCGACCTGCAAGGACCTGTACATCACCAACTTGACCAACGGGATTGAGGAGGAGACCGAAGAGAACGAGACCGACGAGGTGGTGCCCAATGAGGTGGAGATGCTGCCCAGCCAAGTTGCCGGACACATGAACGACGGGAAATCTGCAGGTGAGTGCCCTTGCAATTTTGTTCACGTGGGGAAGTATACACATTTATGAGCGGTTGTGATTTTTATGTTTTTTTTCTTATGTAACGTGTGAAATTATTTATTTGGAAATGGTATTGTGTTTAAGATGGTTTTGTTGCGCTTAGAAATGTTTGTTATACGTAATAGTGCATGAACGACCCTCATAAAGATAAAGGGTAATAAAAAAAGAAGTGTTATGCTCTTAAAGGTTGAGGTTTTTCGTTTTTACAACCGTCGCTAGCCATTTAGATTGTATTTCATTATTTTTTTTATGAATATCGAATTGTTTCCCGATATTTTCACTGTGAATATCGCTAAAAAAACAATTCCTATAAATAATAACAATTATTTCTTGTAATAATCGGCATCTATTATTAAATATTTCAGTTATTTTCTAAAAAATGTTGGTTTAAAAAAAAGACACACTACGTCGATGAAATGAATACGAAAAATTAGAATATTAGGAGGCCATATTGGATTCTTGCACCATTAAATTTCGAATTCTAAGATTTTATAGTACTTACTTGAATGAAGAGATTTTAATAAGAGCCATAAAACGTCTATTTCATGATTTATTTAATTTAATCGTAGTTGCCATGAAAGAACAAATTAAAATTTTAACATTTCTGTTTAGAAAAAATGTAAACAACTATTGTTGTGAAACATTTAGTAAATTTCAAGACAATTGTTTTCCATTGTAACTTACTTTAGAAATAAATAAGGGTCCAATTGTCTCACAATCCTTTTATTTTTTAAAAAGGCTACTGGTTTCGAGGTCAAACGTTACACCCATCTTCAGGTCTTACAAGGCTACAATATAATAATTTTTTTAAAAATATGTCAGATGTTTTATTTTAATAACCTATTCAATAATTATTAATTTTTACAAATATAGACTACTTTATTTTTTTGAATTATTAAGTTTTACCTTTCTTAAAAATTATTGTTTTTAAACATAATAAATATAAATTACAAAATAAACTTTTTTATATACAATACTTACATATCACAATTACAGGAATATTCAATCATATTACTATTCAAAACATATTGGGATTTTGTCAACAAAATAAATTCCACTTTTTTAAGGACAAATTTTAAAGACAAAGTTACAAACGGGTATTATTAAATCTAATATTTCAGAACAAATGAGTGAAGTTTTTATTTTTATTCATTCTGTACCAATGTTTTTTTAAATTTAGAACTAGTGCCATCTATCTTATACCTAACCAACTAGTAATGAGAAGTTCAAGAAGAAAACTGTAAATTAAAATAAAAATATCAGTAGAATAGCTGTGCCGATTCTGCTCCACAATTCAAGATGGCGACTGGATCAGGATCAGCATAGCTTTCAGTCGGCTTGGGAAACTTAAAAGTGATTTCAACAAGATGGCGCTTATCCTCATAAAATGCCAGAATTGTTAAACAATTTTTGGATGAACGTTTTAACAATAATTCGCGGATTGGTCCTATACGCTGGCCACCAAGATCGCCTGGTTTAAATCCCTTGGAGTTCTTTCTCTAGGAATTTCAAATAATAGAGTTTATGATAGATCAGTTCAGTGTATCCAACAATTGCGAATTAAAATAACAAAAGCGCTTCAATCAAATCCACCGGAAACAATTCAATATTCGGTAAGAAACATGACTTGTAGAATACTTCCTGGCATCTAACAGAGGGGGGGACAATTTGAACAATATATGTGATTTATGTTTATTTGTTTCTTGATGTTAATTATTAATTTATTGTTAATTTTTCATAATAAAACATAAAAATGTCTTATATACTTTCCTCTTATTGATTATGGTCCCATTACAAACAAATAATAAAACACTTGAGCACTTATTTACAGCAGAAAATAATAGTTTGTTTGCTTTTGAACAGAAATGTCAAATTTTTCATGGCAACTGCGATCAAGCTAAGTAATAAAATTTAAATTTTTCGGCCCTGAATAAAATCTTTTTACCCAAATATTATACATTATGAGACCCATAATAAAATCGAAAATTGGTTATAAAGACATAACGATCAAGGAGGCTTGGAAGATGTTTTAACAAGTTGTCTGGTACTAAAAAAGCACAACTTACAATTGGCCAATATTTGATTTGCAAGAAAACGTGTTATTTTAATTGACGATAATTAAAGATAAAGTCCACATTTTTCAGAAAATATGTGGATTTATTGGCGATGTTCTAAAAACGTTCATTTATTTTGAATAAATTGTTCATATCGAAATACAAGAGAATTAAAAAAATCGAAAAATATTTAATTTTTAACTTGAGTTGCTTATATTTGCTTTAATTAGGGATTTATTAATACTACTAATGGGAGTAAATGTACAGTGTGACCTTTGTAAAAAAAGTATGTATTATTATTAAAAAGTCTAAATCGCATATGATTTGAATTTATTTTCAGTTATCGAAGCCTTCTTTTAATTTTTTTCAGACACTAATTGTTTAGCAAGCAAGGCTATTAAAATGTTTTCTATCGGGAAAAATTTTATGAAGGCCAATCCTTGAAATAATTTCACATTGTTAAAAATTAAGGTCCAAAAAACAAAAAAAAAATTAAGAAAAAAGGGGGAATAAAAAAAGGAAAACGAAAAAAAACCTAAAAACCTGAAAAACAAAAAATAAAAAAAAAAATATAAGTCTGATAGACAGCTACGCAACCCAGAACACCACACAAACTATATAAATATACAAATAGAAAGGGAATATCATTATACTGACACAGAAGCATATTCCGTCACACAACACAGGAGAGGACACCACAGAGATATTTTTAAAAAGGGAATGGAAAAAATTTTTTGCACGTTTTGATTCATTATTTTACTTTCTTTCCAACCATATGAAATTTGTATGTCTTTGCATAACGAAATTTTTGAGAAAATATGAGAAA
This sequence comes from Anoplophora glabripennis, assembly GCF_000390285.2. Classification (NCBI taxonomy): domain Eukaryota; kingdom Metazoa; phylum Arthropoda; class Insecta; order Coleoptera; family Cerambycidae; genus Anoplophora; species Anoplophora glabripennis. The sequence continues at coordinate 244,829 of NW_019416299.1, forward strand.
ACTTTCAGCCTTTGACTTCTGTTCTCGGTGCTCGCTCGCTAAATCATATCAAATAGAAGGCGTTGGAAAAACAATTTTGCATATCACTATCTGTCACATAATCGGTCACCACTCATCTACAGTGTGACGAAAAAAAACAGGGTGCCCAAAAATGGGTAACCGAGATATAACTCGGAACCTTTATCATCAACATACTGTATAACAATAATATTTATTATACATCCTGTTCTAGTGTAACATGTTGCATAAAGGGTAGTTTTTAGATGGATGGATTGAAATGAAAAAATTGATGACGAAGCAGTCATAGTTAGCTTTAAAAAATAGTATGATTTAAACGCAAAGAGTGGCCACAAAAAACCTGTGATTTTCGCCCGTTTTTTTCACAATTCGCAGAGAATTTAAAAAAATACATGAAAATATGTTTTTGGTCGCAAATTGTCGTAAAAAACTGAAATGAGCATAGCTTTCAGTATTTTAAAAATTTTTAAAATCACCCCTACTTAGGGGATGAAAAAAATGTCAAAAATTAATAATTTGTATATTACCAATTGATATAAAAACTATTAGCATGTGAATTAAGTATCTTAATATATTTTTTTTGGAATTTTTACAATTATTTCTGATATTCCCTATTTTTGGGGATGATTCCACCCCCTGAGCGCGTTTAAGGGTGGATTTTCTAATTCAACATGCTTATTTCAGTCATAAGAATAAATCTTTCTTCGTATCAAGAATCATTCGATAGAAAAATTCACATGCTAATAGTTTTTATATAAATTGGTGATATTCGAGGTAATATTCACTTCTTCATTTTGGGCGTCTTTTCAAGTAGGGGTGATTTTTGAAAATTTTTTACGAAGAGTAATTTGAGACCAAAAACATATTTGTATCTAATTTCTTTAGATCTCTGCGAATTGTGAAAAAACAGGCGATTTTTGCGGTCACTCTTTAGAATATGAATAGGATATGTCTATGGACTTTTAAGATACCGAAGAAAACATTATATCTACTACCCACTGTACCATCATACTAAAAAGTACCTTTATTTTGTTATACAGGGTGTCCGGAAAGGTCATGTCAAAAATGAAGGGTGTACAAGGGAGCTCAAAGCTCAAAATAGTTGTAGTACTTCATATATATTTTTTTCTTATCGGGCTTCGTTGTGGAGTTATTTTTATGAAGTACTACAACTATTTCGAGCTTTCCTGTATACCCCTTCATTTTTGACATGACCTTTCCGGACACTCTGTATAGACATTTAAATTAATTCAAGATTATTAAAATAGGGATATTTCCAAAAAAAACTTTATCGTGTTTTTTATCTTTCTTATTCTATTCGAATCTTCAAATTGTACTTTTTAACATACACAGGGTGTCCCGTTCATGTTTCAAAAAAACTTGTGTACAAGTTCCTCACGGGAAAATAGTGGGGGTAGTTCATGTAACATTTTTTTCTTAGACACCCTGTTTTCGATATACAGTGTGTTGAAGTTGTTACATTCCAAATGGTTTTCCTCAAAATTTGTACACGAGTAGACATCAATAATATGCAAACGGTTTTTTTCTGTAAAGCAGTGTCGTCGATACAGGTAATTGAAGGGGTTCAATCGAAGAAAAAATATGTTAAAAGTCAAAAAGTATTACATTTCTAGACGGTTCTGTAAACTCTAAAGGATACTACAAATGAAAGGTATACTTGTCGAAATTCGGTAGCATGTACCATTTTCGAGAAAAATGAAGTTGAATTTTGTTTTGCTGACATAAAGCGGCACAAGTACATTGACAAAATATTAAATTGAAAGAGGACCTTACCATCGAGTGAGCTGAAGACATTTAGCTACCAACAGTATTTGCATTTAAGACTATAATTTTAATTTCTTACGTATCACATGAAACAGTTAAATTGTAAAACATTTTATTAACTAAAAAAAATAAAATAAAATTTATTTTAAGTTTCAGTTTGTTGTAAACTAACATTTAAAAAAGTAAATCAAAATAAACAGATTATGGTAATTAATTATCTATTATTAAATAATTTTCGATTTTGTAAACTACTACACTACCATTACTAAAATATACAATTGTTGATGGACATGAATGCTTAAAAATGTGATAAAAACAGAAAAATATTAGGACACAGACTCGGAGACAAGTATCTTTTTTTGTAGTATGCTTTAGAGTTTACGGAACCGTTTAGAAATGTAATAAATTTTGACTTTTAACGTATTTTTTTTTCGGTTGTACCCCTCCAATTACCTGTATCGGCGACACTGCTATTCAGAAAGAAACCGTTTGCACATTATTCTTAACGCACAGTTGATGTTTGCTCGTGTACAAATTTTGACATTTTTATCCTTAGCCGATTTAAAGATAATTAAGAAAAACCATTTGGAAAGTAACAACTATCTCGAAAAGAAAACAACTTTACATGAACTACCCCTATTATTTTTCCATGAGGAACTTCCACACAAGTTTTTTTGAAACATGAACGGGACACCCTGTATGTGTACTAGGAAAGCCCTTGAAATTGAGCATACATAGTAAGTGGTGGTAATACAATTAATTTCAATAATGCTGCTAATAACTTGAAACGGGACCGAGATATTATTTAAGTGAAAAAAGTACTGGGTTGAATCATGTGATTTGCAAATGATAGATGATAATTTATTACTACTTTGCGCTGCTTAGTACTCCTGTCTAAAGTACCATTTTAAGTAATTTATATTAAATTTTATTAATCTGCAGATTGTGACGTGATGTAGACAACTGCAGACTGTCACTTTTATTTCAAACGAATTTAACAAACTGATAAATATAGACCGTGCGTGCTAAGCCAGTGATGTGAGAGTTAAACTATTTATGATCTGATTTGTTCTTGCTCGTTGTTTTCCGGAAATAAAGATCTTACACCAAAAATTATGTTCCAAGTTTGTCTTGGTATATTTTAAACTGAAAAGAACTGTTTTTGTTGTGAGTTCACCAAAAATGTGCAGTGTCCTTATTATTCCAGGCATGATGAGACAGAACGGGCTCATCCTGAAGCCGATCGTGAAGAAGGAGTACGGCGAGAGGGAGATATGGTTGTACAGGAAACTAGACGACACGGTCGATAGGTCGTTGATCGAATTCAGAGAATTTGTGCCAAAATTTTACGGGACTAAGACCGTTAACTTTATCGGGAAGGATTACGAATGCATCGTCCTGGAGGACCTAACGAAATACTACAGGGAGCCCTGCATCATGGACATCAAGATAGGGCGGAGGACTTGGGACCCGAAAGCTACGTACGAGAAAATCATAGCCGAAGAGGTAAAGGGAATTATTTTACCGTGTTGAAAAGCACGGGTGTTTATCGTTCTTTATGTTGCAGACCAAATATCTCGAGTGCAAAAGGGACCTCGGCTTTTGCATCCCTGGCTTCCAAGTTTACAAGCTCCACAACAATCAGCTAGTCAAATTCGGGAAAGATTTCGGTAAAAGCTTGAACAAGGAACGTGCGGAAGACGGTTAGTGTCCATTGTTTCATATTCTACGTCACCCTCATCCCTGGATCATTTTGAGGAAAAAGTTTAAACGTCCCATTTTCAGTAACACGTTGCAATGTCTTCTTATATAAACACTTTTAAGAAAAACTTTCTACACAAAAGCGATTTGAGAGGACATTCGAGGGTGTCTTTGACCTTGACACAAAGGTAGAGGTTATTTGAAGATCAACTTGGATTTATAGATATGATAGATATATTGCTGACACCGGAAATGAATAGAGATGCATATTTCACGTATTATGTATTTATGTTATGGGTCAAAGTGACCCTAAAGGATTATTTTAGGGTCAATTAAGATTCTGAATACGATTTAGCGATATTTTTCGGGAAAATACTTATGACAACGACTTCTGGTTGAAAGTTTTATGGTTTGATGGGATTATATGATAATGACCTTGACCATGACCTAGAGGTCAAGCTTGAAGGTTCTCTGAGGGTCAAATCAAGTCAAGGCAAAGTCACTATGACCCGGGTCGAAGCGAATCTTGCCTTGCTGGTCTGTAACGGTCTTACCGTAACTAATGGGGCTGCAAACAGGATTCTCCTAATTCGTAACTTGATTTGACCTTCAAAGAACCTTCAAGTTTGACCTCTAGGTCATGGTCATCATCATCGTATGATTCCATCAAACCATAAAACTTTCAACAAGAATCCTTCGTCTAAGCGCTTTCCCGAAAATTATCATAAAATCTTATCTAGGACCTTATTTGACCCTAAAATAACCCTTTAGGGTCACTTTAATCCATAACATAAAGACATCTGAACATAAAACTTTCCTCTCTATCCATTTCCGGTGTCGGAAATATATCTCTCGTATCTAAATATGCAAGTTGACCTTCAAATTGCCTCTACGGTTGACCTTTGTGTTAAGATCAAGGTCCCCATCTTCAGTCCTAGTCAGGATCCTACAACGTTTGTCTAAAAAGCTTTTCTTGAAAGTGCTGCCCTAAGAAAATATTGTAATGCGTTATTTAAAATGGGACACCGTGTATAATATACTATCAAACATTTTAGAGTGCATATAAACTACAACGGCGTACTAACAAAAGCAATTCAGTTCAGGTCCCATATTTTCTAACAATTTCTCATTTTACGATGTAGTTAAAAAATCGAAACCACCCTCTTCAGTCGAATTAGATTTTGATCGTAAAAAATTATTACCTATGTAGAATTATAATATCAAAAAAGTAACTCGAAAGAAGCGACGCTAAGTTGGCAAATTGCAAATAATAGGCCTTGAAAATAAGCTGGGAAAAGACCATTTCGCGACTTTTTGTTTCGGCAAACTAATGAAGTTACAATCAAAATAAAATGATTGGATCTTGATTTTTGAGAAAAAAAAAATCGGTTTTAAAATTAATGACGGAAAAAAAATTAAACGTATTCCTTCTGCAATTTATTTTATTTATGTATTAACAGTAGATTCTGGGAATTTGAACGATTTTAGAAGCTTAAATTTAAAAATATTTTTCATTTACTTTTGAATAAAATTTTTTAATTTTTTAAAAAATCGCCTTTTTTCAAAATATTTCAAAAACTAACAAAGTTATAAAAAAAATGTAACAATAAGAAATTGTAGGTTTTTTTCTTACTGAACAATTTGCTTTTTTTTATTTTTGTAGGACAAAATTTGACTAAGTTATGACCGTTAGAAGCTCAAAACTAAGCTCCAAGATATTTTAATAAAAAAATATTAAGAATAAATTCAATAAAATAAAAAAAAAATAATTGTATTATCATACTCGCATATAATTTTTAGGAAATTTTTCTATAAGGGGTAGGGTTTTTTATGAGGGGTAGGTCTTCATAAGGGTTTTTTGGGTGGCTGAAAAGTTGCAATATATCATAGATCATTTGAAAACCAATAAAAAGTTTATAATTCAACATATGCATACCATTAAAACATCTCAAGCTTTCAATAATATTTTATTTTATTATAAGGGATGGTTTTTAAGGGTTGCAACTTTGTAATGAGTCGTAAGCTGTCTAATGAATAACAAAAGAAATGCAATACACTGTGAATGCACCAAAAGAATATTTTAAAGTGTTAAAAACTTTTTTTTTCTATTTTTTTGGCCATGGAAGGGTAGTTTTTAAGGATTTTTACGGGTTGAAAAGTAATTAAATTTCATAAATTATATTAAAAAACATGAAAGGAACTTTATCCAACATATTTGAATATGAATTGAAGCTTTAAAATACGTAAATCTGCGATTTTCGCATTTCTTTTGTCGTAGTTTTCACCCCCAAATAGAAAAAAAAACACACATTGAGTGTGGGTACACATGTTCGCAAGTGACCCATTTTAAGCATTACGTCAAGAGCGCCAGCAGGACGCCGCCGGACGCACCAGTGTTCCAGGAAGGGTCTACGGCGGACTGGCACTGGCGACCGGATACGTACTCATATACCTATAGACTAGTGCTTAAGTCTTCAAAAATGGCAAAAAGTGAAAAAAAATAATAGTAGGATGAATCCCATTGGAAAAGGGAGAGAATATAACAGAAATGAAAGGAAAAATAATTTACGGGCGATCTGAGGTCGCGAAGGGGAAGGGGGCGAGTTTTTAAAAGTAAAAAAACGGTTTCCCTTGATTTTTGGAATAACTTCAAGCTTTATGGAAAAAAGTTAAATGGCAAAGTTGTGAGTAATAAAAAGATCTACAACTTTTGTATTTACACTTTTTTCACATAACCTCAAAATTTATGTGAAAAATTCAAATAACCAAGTTTTTGGTTTTTTATTTTTCTTTTACAAATAAAAAATTTTCACGAAATTTGGTGAAAACTTACCTATTTATGTCCCAAACACGCTGTAATTTTTTTGATTTGAAATATTTATTTTTTCACCTTATTTTTACTTAATATCGAAAAAGCACCCTAATTTTCAATCGAAAATTCTCACGTCAAAATATCTGCTTTTTTAAAAACGTCGGTGGGCTTTTTCTTCGTTGAAATCTCTACTTTCTGATGGTGTAAAAAAATATATACATTACTATGGTAAGTTTTCTCAGGAAATGCAAAGAAACGAACTAGAATCCGAAAATTTTTTTCTAATCATTATGTACAATTTTGAGCTATTTATTAAAATTTACACTTTAATTACTCGAAAAACGTAAGATTCCATGTTACATTGATAAACAAAAAAATTACAAGTCGAAATATACTATTATAATTAACAACCAAATAAGTTAATAAAGTTAATATTTAATAAGACATCTACAATATTTTGAGAAAGTTGTAGAATCTTCTTTAAATTATATACGTAAATGCCTATTTATTGCTATTTTAACGTAACTTATATACCTGAGTGACCTACGGGAAATTTTAGCCCATCATAGAGAATTGGGGGGATGATAGGAGGGTCTGGGAATGTTTTTAAAAATATTATAATGAATAATAAAAGTATATAAATTCAATAGTACGATTTACATGTATATTTAAATATTATGAGATGTTCTATGACATAAATGTAATTAGAATTTAATAAATCAACTTTTATAACTGAAAAAAATAGCAGCAGTCACATTTTTTAGATAAAATCCCCTTTAAATTATGTCTTTAATATTTAGAACAATTATTTTCGCATGTTTTATGGATTTGTAATTTTTTTGTTAATCGATGTAACATGGAATCTTACGTTTTTCGAGTAATTAAAGTG
>NW_019416299.1:253029-256055 GCF_000390285.2 Anoplophora glabripennis
AAATTTTTAATAAATACATTTATTACTAAACCTTTTGTTTTTGTAGCTGTGCTTGGTGTGGTTTCTTGCTAGAATATAGAACCGACTACGGAGATAGAGTCTAGAGCTAGATAGGGCAAAGATAGACAATATACAATACACCAATCTAATCAAAATTAATATCAAAACTAACAAAATTTATTTTGGCGCTAACATATAAAACCATACACACATACAATCATAACAATATATATATATATATATATATTTTTACACCATCAGTAAGTAGAGATTTCAACGAAGAAAAAGCCCACCGACGTTTTTAAAAAAGCAGATATTTCGACGTGAGAATTTTCGATTGAAAATTAGGGTGCTTTTTCGATATTAAGTAAAAATGAGGTGAAAAGACAAATATTTCAAATAAAAAAAATTACAGCGTGTTTGGGAGATAAATAGGTAAGTTTTCACCAAATTTCGTGAAAAAAAAATTTTTTTGTAAACGAAAAATAAAAAACCAAAAACTTGGTTATTTGAATTTTTCACATAAATTTTAAGATTATGTGAAAAAAGTGTAACTACAAAAGTTGTAGATCTTTTTATTACCTACAACTTTGCTATTTAACTTTTTTCCATAAGACTTGTAGTTTTCCCGGAAATCAAGATAAACAGTTTTTTACCCTTAAAAACTCACGCCCTTCCCCTTCCCGACCTCAGATCGCCCGTAAATTATTTTTCCTTTAATTTCTGTTATATTCTCTTTCTTTTCCAATGGGTTTCATCCTACTATAATTTTTTTTTTTTGGTTTCAAAAATTATCGACCCTGGTCTACTACGACCGACTTCACACAGAGGGACTCTCCAACAAACATTCGAATCGACAACACGTCTTTTTTCACAAGCTTAGTTTTCAATAAAAATAGTTTATTTGTACCGTTGAGAGAGTTTTATTTTTGCTGTACAGCGAAAGCAACCCTCACTAGACAATACAACTTTTGAAGTGGGGGCTCAGAGGAGTTTGTATCCAAATTTTCGGGAAAATCCATACTATCCGAAAAAATTGGGAGCTTTTACTTTATTTCCGCTTTCAGTGACTGGACTATCACTTCTTTTTAGTTACATTTTTATTATTATCATTCTACATACTGTTCCCCGTCATCAAGTGCAATAAAAATTAATGCTGGCAACTGAAACCGGTTTTTTGGATAGTCGGTTAACCGGTTTCGGATAATTCGGATTTTTATGAAATCCGAAAACCGGTTATTCGGTTATTCGATTCTTCAAATATCCGAAAACCGGTTATTCGGTTATTCGAATCTTCAAAATCCGATTATTCGATTAACCGATTATTCGATGATCTACTTCCTTTTTTTGCTCGATTTGCCCGATTGTAAGATTGTAATTGACCTTTTTTTTTTTGTTTTAGAGATCGATTTCTTCGTAAACAAATTTGACTTCCTGATTTTTTTTTAGACAATTAACCGGTTTTATCTGAAAATCTGAAATCGGTTTTTACCGAACCCGGTTAACCGGTTTCACTTTTTTCCGGTTTTTGCCAGCACTAATAAAAATGTCTACTAGCTTTTTAAAATTTTCACGTTTTATGATTTAATTCGACTGGAGTACCTAAATGCTTAGCCGTACTTAAACATTTTCCCTTTTTCGACAGCCATCAAGGCGTTTTTGAACGCCGAAGGTGGTATCTACTGCCGCAGCCTCATAGTACAATTCCTAGCGGCCTTGTGGCGTATTCAGCACTGGGTGCGCAACCAGAGACGCCTCCGACTGTATTCCTCCTCGATCCTGCTGGTGTACGACGCTAGACGGCTCCGCGAACACGTCAAACATATCAAAGTCAAGTCGCCCCTGAAGCTTACCAGAAACAAGAGCCTGTACAGGCCCATCAGCTTGGCCGTGCTCAATAACGAAGCGGAACGGATACAGACTGGGTGAGTGCGCGGCGTATTGTAATATAAAAGTAATTATTTGAAATTATGACCAATCCCTGCGACAGTTTCTAAAATATTAAAAGAACTACGTGATTTATGAATTATATTCCGATATTTTTGGGTTGTACATGAATTATACAGGATGTAAGAAGTTTGACTGCCATTACTTAGCACGATTAGCATGATATAGACTATTAGGCCAGTCATTATAGCTTTTTTCGGGGAAAAAATACTATTAGAAGTTTCTCTGCGGAATATTGTTCGGAAACCTGTTATAAACAAAATATCAAAAAATCGACTCGAGACTAGTTGGGAAACTTTGTTAAAACAATGGTCAAAGTTATGAAAAAGTGTTTTTTTGACTCGCGTTATTCATAGAGAAAAAGGGTTTATACAAAAAAGGTAGGTATTAAATAAATCCCTAAAATAAGACAAGTCCGATTAAATTCCGATAATTTGTTTATGCGCAAGAGCTCAAAAATGGTCGAAATTGTCCGCTTTTTTCAATTGCTAATAATTAATGCAATTTTCATCGCAGACACTTGTAATTCAGGATTTTTGAGNGCTCAATAACGAAGCGGAACGGATACAGACTGGGTGAGTGCGCGGCGTATTGTAATATAAAAGTAATTATTTGAAATTATGACCAATCCCTGCGACAGTTTCTAAAATATTAAAAGAACTACGTGATTTATGAATTATATTCCGATATTTTTGGGTTGTACATGAATTATACAGGGTGTAAGAAGTTTGACTGCCATTACTTAGCACGATTAGCATGATATAGATTATTAGGCCAGTCATTATAGCTTTTTTCGGGGAAAAAATACTATTAGAAGTTTCTCTGCGGAATATTGTTCGGAAACGTGTTATAAACAAAATATCAAAAAATCGACTCGAGACTAGTTGGGAAACTTTGTTAAAACAATGGTCAAAATTATGAAAAAGTGGTTTTTTGACTCGCGTAAAAAAACTGTTATTCATAGAGAAAAAGGGTTTATACAAAAAAGGTAGGTATTAAATAAATCTGTAAAATAAGACAAGTCCGATTAAATTCCGATAATTTGTTTATGCGCAAGAGCTCAAAAATGGTCGAAATTG
>NW_019416299.1:257023-269493 GCF_000390285.2 Anoplophora glabripennis
TTCGGAATTACAGCCCCCTGAAATCTGCCCCTAAGAAGTCTTTTTTATATCTTAAAACCATGTTGTACGAGAAACACTAAATTTGGTATACAGGGGTTTTATGAGATGTGGAATCTCACAGTGCTACGTTTTTGGCGAGAAACCCCCTTAAAACACTTTTTCGTGGGCCCCTTTGTCTTTGGAACCAGAAAAATTTTTTGCTTCTTGATATTTGTTTCGTAAAACGCAAGGTTTTTGAGGAAAATGGCGAATCACGATATATGAATGAATATATGCATTCGATCACATTTTGACATTTTTCACGAAAACATTGCGTTTTACGAAAAAGTATAAAGAGACAAAAAGTTTCTAAATTTAATGGCTTTCTAGTGGACTGATAATTTTTAAGAAATTTAAATATGCGACCAAATTTTTTTGGCTTCAAAGACAAGGGGGCCCACGAAAAATTGTCTTAAGGAGGTTCCCCGCCAAAAAACGTAGCTCCATCAGATTCCACGTGTCATAAAATCCCTGTGTACCAAATTTAGTGATTTTCGTACAACAGGGTTCTAAGATATAAAAAAATGATTATTCTTTTAATTATTATTTTTTAAATTAAGCATACAGAAGTTAAAAAAGTTGTATTTTATGGTATTCTATGCACACAGTTATGTCAATATTCCTTAATTAATCGAACCTTTGTACATCAAGTAGGAGATTTTGATAATTTTTTTTCTCGGAAATGGTTGAGTTTAGGACCCATATATGTCAGATAAGGTTTTTTTTTGTTTATTTTAATAAATTCTATCGTCTGTTAAAATTAAGGCAGTCAAACTTCTAACACCCTGTATAATATTAATCCACCTGATGGGATATGACAACAGGGCTTTAAGGCAAGTAAAAAATAAATGGTCAAAATTAATTTGGCAAAATGAGAATGGACAAATACATCACCTCTTCATTTTACTACATTTTTTTAAATTTTAAGTTTAACATGGTTTTACGTGAAAGTTTTTGTAATACAATGGTCAATTTTGTGACTCTCGAAAACAAAACAAAATCTGTTTTCAAAACGGGAATTCAAACTTATATTTGTTTCTGAAAGTCAGAGGTGTTTCATAAACAACTACAGGTTTGGCGTATTACTAATCCGTGAGTAATTTTCTGACATCGTTGGGGTATTAGCTGACGACGTAATTGTTATCAGACAAATCCATAAGTATCCATGCTTCATCAAGATTTCATCTGGAACAACGCGGATTAGTAATTCGCCTAATATGTAGTTGTCTATGAAACATAGATTAGTCCATGTCAAGAGCTTTCTTATCTTGATATTTGCATTCGTTAGTTGAGTAAAGTTCTCCCCAAATATTTCCTTTGAAGTTATACGTGTATTTTATTGTCTTTAATTTGATTAATTAAAGTTTCGGATATAAAACATTTTTGTTAAAGTTCCTCTTTTATAAATAATCGCGATTATCTTCGAAACCGTTGAATATAAGTATAGGAAACCTCTAGTCTATATCAATGGACGCGGAATTTAATTCTACATAGTCCTGACTAATAAAATTCTTGGGGTTCTGTTTGAAAAAAAAAAAGTTTTCAACCTTTGAAGGTTACTGTAGTGGCCGCAAAATTTTGAGGACGCTGTGCATAGCTGGGTCAAATGTGGCACATTTTCTATGAATATATAACATTTAATATCTCGCTTATTGTTAGAGATGAACCCAACAAACCCTATACGACTGTGATCGATATGGACCGTTCACCGTTCTATCCAAATATGAAAAAATATACAGGGTGTTCACTTTGTTTGGACTTCATTTGTTTTTCTACTATCATTTTCGAAAACTTCATAAAAAGTCGTGCATCTTTTGTATTTCACATTTTTAAAACCATTTATAAATTTACAAAATATGGAGATCTTTAAATCATTTTTTTATGCTATTTACATTTTTTTTCTAAATCTTTTTAAAATTAAAATTTGTATAAATAAAATTCACAAAAGCTTATACCCATTTGGAAGCTATGGCATACATTGTTGCAGAATCCCATCTTGTTTTTTTCTTGCACATATGATTAATCGTATACATACAATGAAGATACACAAACACATCAAGCCATCAGTAAATAATAGAACCTACAGACTACTTGTTTTTTGTCTGCCTAGCTCCTTGTTGTCATATCTCATCAGGTGCATTGATATTATGAAGTTCACCTAAACTAGGTAACAAACTAAACGCAGTGCTAAACAATGGTAACAAAAATGATTTTAAAAATTGTTTCAAATCTGTCAGATCAGCATTTAAATTTGTTATGTGTATTTATAAAACATTAGCAATACTAATTTTAAATATAAATTAATTTTCCCTATAGTTACACGTACGAATATTAGTTGATATTTTATAAATACTAAAAACTTTTTCAATGTTTGGCGTTTCGTCAGTATTGACATAAAAAGGTATAGTGACTTTAAAATAATATGTTAGTCCAGGAAAATAGGATATATTTTTTAATTTATTTATAATTAAAAAACAACTTTTTCATTTATTATTTTTAACTATTTTCTATGGACTTCCATATCTGGGTTTCTTATGTAAAACTGCTTCATCGCTGTCGCAGTATTCGTCTTCTTCGTTATCTTCGTTATCCTCTTGAGATTTTATAATAATATATAATATATATCATCTTCCATAAATAAAAACATCAGGTTCAATTTCAATAACTTATTTTCATAATCAGATCTAACTTTATTATTTTCATCTAAAAATGGTCTATCATGCTTTAATACAGAGTCATATAAATTACGCTGTACTATCTTGGGGTTCAGCGGTTAGTAGTCACATTGAACCTCTCACAATTATACAAAAAAGATTTTTAAAGATGATGTTACAAAAAGAATTAATTTACCCTAGTAATGAGTTGTACCTTGAAGCTAAAGTCTTCGATGTAAGACAACTTTATTACTACAACTGTGTTTGTAGGTATCATTATACTAATAATAAGCATGAAATGTCTCATAATTAGAAACTAGAAGAAAACAAAAGTTCTTATCTCCCTTTATGCAAAAAAATTTGGGCCAAAGATCACTACTATATTTAGCACCTAAACTATATAACATTGTACCTGATTCTTTGAAAGTAAGCAATCTATCAATGTATGCATTCAAGTGGAAAGTTAAAATGTACATATTAGAAACTCCTCGGGAAACAATAAGTAAATATTTTTATTAATACAATTTATCCGAATTGACTGATTCCGTAAATATATACATACATACTTTTCTTCTCTCTGTATAATTATGTATTTATTTTTTTCCTGTTTTTGTTTTATTATATACATGTTTGATGTTTTTCTGTGATAGGCATTTTGTGATGTATGTTCATATTTTACTTTATGTTCTTGAAACAAGTGTAAACTTATCAAGTATTGTTTATTCGTATAGCTTTTAATATTGATTTACTTTTTATCTGTATTTTCTACGAATAAATTATTATTATTATTATTATTATTATTATTATTATCTGCTGGATCATCAATATTATCCTCAGTATCATCAATTACTTGGATTGCATTTAAAAAAATATACGGGAAAACTATTTAGTAAATCGAAATATTTCATAGCAACAATTTTTTAGGAAAAATTTTAAATGACTATTCTTTGAAACTTTTTTTCGAAAAAATGCATCTTCATTGAGATATTGGGCAGTTTTTATTAAAAAACTGCGAAAAATCATATACAGGTTTTTACAAAGATTAATTTTTCGAGACAAAACGTCTGAATCTGTTTCGGGCTGAGGCAGTACAGTATTGGGGGTCATTAAGGCTTGCAAAAAATGTAATAAAATTTCCAGGGACGTATTTAAAAAAATAAAGTTGATGATGGTCCTGGAGAGACGAAACGTTACATATAAAAATTGATTATGCCATGCGATAGAGGGCAAAAAGTTGCCTGAGAAAGTGTTCTTCTTTTTGTCCTGAAATGAAACAAAAACGGATTTCCATAATTCCGTTATTTTTTCAAATATCTGGAAAACTAATCATGTTAGCCTTGATTTTTTAGAGATATTATGTAAAATCTCTTTTTATGTCTTAACTTTCCTAGACAAAATTATTTTCCATTGCAGTTTTACTCTCTGCCAGTCAATTAGTTTCATACACATGATTTAAAAACGTAACAACAAGCGCATACAACCGAGTTTGGTTGCTGCCCAGTAGCGACGTAGACAAGAGTTTAAATACAATTTAAAAAACGGATTATAACTTGCTTATTTGGTTAAAAATTATAATTTGGGATGTAATTTTGACGGCTTTCCAGGTTCAGCGGCCAACTAACGAAGGAGGGTCCGATCCTGCGGTCGCCCACATCACCCAACAAGCTAGTCAACCTAGAAGTGCCATGCGTCGTCAACAACAACAACACGTGGCAGAAGTCCATCCACACCTTAAGACGCACGCATTCCTTCCAGAACAACTACGACAAGGACGTGCAGCACAAGAAGCAGAACTACGCGTACATGCTGGAGCAGCTCTGCTCCGAACAGAAATCCGAGTGCTGGGCCACGGCGAAGATGATCGACTTCGCGCACGTGTTCCCGGCCGAGAATTGTGATATAGATAGGAATTACCTGGAGGGCATCGAGAGCCTGGTTAAGTTGTTCGAGGAGTTTTTGGTCGAGAGCGAATAGGTTTTTTTTATATATCCGACTGATAGTTTATTGACGGGCGCAAGCGGTGTGGGTGTGGAACTTCTGATTAGGAATTTTTTACGGTTTACGTCGTAAACTGTATCTTAACTTCCAAATTTTTACATCTTTACACGTTTGGGCTTGTATTTTTTGCGGTATAAGACTGTATTTTGATTAAAATTATAAAAGCATTCTTTTTAATTTTAAACTCCTTTTGTTTGACTAATCCCTTTCAGTATAGGCATTGAAGTTGAAAATCAGCTGTAACCTACGAATTCTTTGAAACAGCATGGATTTGCATGAAAATTTAGAATAAGGCTCATCTTAGGCTCAAGTTCAAAAGTGACATAAGCCCTAGTGACGCTTTTTGTTTTTTAGGGGTAAAAACTACCCCTAAGTGAAAAAAATTGAAAAAATTAAGTTTTAAGCATTTTATTGATAAAAATCTTGTTGAAGCACAAAGATTAAATAATGTTCCATGTTCTCGAACATGTTTTATGATATATTTGATCTTTTCGGCCCTTTATTTAACCCTTAAAAACTACCCCTATGCAAAAAATAATGATAAAAAATTAGTTTTTAAAGATTTGGAATGATTAAATCCTGCAATTATTTAAAATAAAAGTTACCTTATAGCTAATAAAAGAATTTTTCCCTTTCAACCCCTAAAAACCACCCCTGTATTGACAAAAATGATAAAAAATTACTTTTTAAAAGCTTGGAATGCTTTAACGGTGCAATTATTTAAAATAAAAATTCCCTCATTGCTTATGAAAGAATTTGTATCTCATAACACTTTTCAACCCTTATAAATCACCCCTGTGCTAAAAAAATGATAAAAAATTACGTTTTAAATCTTGGAATGCTATAATTGTGCAATAATTTAAAATAAAAATTCCCTTATATTGTTTATGAAAGAATATTTTACTTTTGCCATTTTCAACTCTTATAAACTACCCTTTTACCAATATTAATGTAAAATATTTTTATTATAATCGATTTTTAAATATAATCAATCATAAAAAAATTGCTACGCTGCATATAAATAATCACACTAAATTTTTTTACTTATTTTATTTGTATAATATAATATATAATATATAAAAATGAGAAAGCCTATTTTGCTCCGAAAAAATGTCATTGGTTTTTTTACCATAACTCGGTTAATTTTGAAGCTATAGTATCCTACAAAAAAGCATTTTAAAGATAATTTCAAGAGCTGTAAGATCGTTTGCATATAAAACCTTTTAAGTCCTTCGTTTTTTAAAGGGAAAGGATCGAAGGGCTCGAGACAGGTCGTTTTTTCACTAAAATGGATACTTCAAGCGGCGATATCTCCTTTATTTTTTATGCTATAGGAATAAAAAAAGCAAAATATTTGTTGAAAAAAAAGCTACATTTTTGTTGTCTATCATTTTTTACGTATCTTTCATAGTTTCAGAGTTATTATATAAATAAGGCAATTTTTTTTGAATAATGAAAAATACGTTTTCAACTTTTACCGTACATTATTAAAAAAATACGCATTCTAAACCGGTCTAACTTCAGGATCGTATGAAAAACACTAAAATAAAACTAATTGTAAAGGATCTACGATTAATTTTAATTCTGATGGAAATGGTACAGCGTTTACTGCTTATTTTTCCTTAAAAAATAGGAGCAAACCCATCTGTTTTTGACGATAACTCCTTCAATTTTGCTCATTTTGAAGGTCTTTTTGAGTGCTACAAAAAACTGCAGGAGTGTTATATACAAAATTAATCCTTTTTCCGTTATTTGACGTTGAATACATCAATTCGAGTATTCCCCCCAAAACAAGTCCCCTTCCACTAACCATATTTCGTATAGGACGTACAACACTTTTTAAAAAACGATTTTCTTTGTTTATTTATAAGCTACATTTTTGTTCATTACACTTTTTTTTAATAAAATTCGTAGTTTTATTATTTAGAGTTATTCGCGAAAAATACTTTGAAAAAGTGTTTTTTTTTTCACTCAAAATCCCAAATTTTCAATCGTGATAACTAAAAAATTATCGATTTCTCGAAAAAATTCTTGGAATATTTTTTGCTTAAAATTTGATTATCTATCGATTTCCAGCGTTATTTTTTAAAAAAAATTTCCACCCCCGAGAAGGGGTGTCAACCCCCAACAGGGTGGAAACGTCAATCGGCGCTATGTCACTAATGTTCATTGACCTTTTCTCTAACTATCTGCCAAATTTCAAGTCGATCGGTTCAGTTTCAAAGAATTCGGAGGTGAAAAGCTTCAATGAATGTACTATTTTTGGTGCAGTCGAAAAGTAACCGAAAATGCCACAATATAAAAAAGATTTTATAATCGACAATATTTAATTCTAATCCGCACTGTAGCCTCGTTTATTTTATAGGATTGTCATTTTTTTACTATATTATGAGTAAAAGTTTTTGACTTATTCCTAAAAATATTTTATACAAAACTAATCATAGATCTTTTCTATGTATTTAGATAATTATACAAAGAATACTTAGGAATTTTTACTTTCTACACTTTGGTAAATTTTAAACACCTAACAGGATTTGTTTGCTTTGATATTTATTTTAATTCAGTTTAGTTTTTCTTCAGAAGTTAAGTTTATGTTCATATAATTGCTTGGAGGCAAGAAAAAAATGGGAGAAAACTTATTTTGCTCTTTTGACCAAAATTTATATTATCAAATATGAAAGCCGTGTTGATTTGTGATTAAAACAGAGATCTTTATTTTTGATTGTACTTAATTGTAAAATAAATATATTAATAAAAGTGAGAAAAATTTGATTTTTTATTTTTTCACCATTTTTTCGACATGAACATTTCAAATTCGGTTGAAAAATATCGCGCGCGATGAGGGCGGCGGGTGTTCACGCGCGTGCGCGGGCCTGGCGCTCCTACTCCCTAGTGCAGACCTTTCATTAACGTTAACTTTTACAGCTGTTAGCGCTTTTATTACATGAACTATCAAAGTAAAACTTTTTGGAAATAATTGTCTTAATTGTCTCTAAAATCCCGGTCCGATACATCCAATAGTTAATTCACAATTAACATAAAAAAAAGTTATTTTGGGAACAAAGAGGCGTAGGCGATACCTCTTTTTTTAATTAAAATTTCTATTTAATGCAAAAAGAGCGAATTCCCGAGCGGTTTTTGCCTGACCCTGGGGCATTTGTTTATAACGCCGTTTTGCACATCCTACTTTGTTAGCTGTAAAGGGTTATTTAATTTCAATTTTTTGAAATTTTTCTTTTTCGATACGTTTCTTTGGATCAATTAGAACCTATATCTACGATATTAACTTCTAAAATTAACGTCTCGTTTAGTAATTAAACAATTAATTGCAAAAAAAGCGAACTAGATTAATTAACAAATACCTGGAGCAGCAATTTCACGGCAATTGAATCGGCCTTTGGCGCACATGTTGGTCATTGGATCGACCGTCTTTTCCATAAATTTTGTCAACATCCATCGCTTTTTGCAATAATAATGCTGCAGTTTTCGAAAGCTGATATTTGACAGTAAAGAAAGTGAAAAAAAAACACGAAATATCGCGATATTCTGACAATATTAGAAATATTTAAGAAGTTTCAAACCCCAAGTGACAAAATAAAATAATTATAGAATTCATATATTTAAATTTATAGAACAATAATTGACCTTTATATTAATTAATAAATTAAAATTATATCAATGTTACTGAGCATGCGCATCAAAGATAATTTCATGTAAGCGAATACGCAACAGGATATTATTCAAGAAAAGTTTGTTATGATTAAGAGTACGTCTATAGTAAGTAGAGATGGGCAATACGGATCTTTTTAATGATCCGCATGATGCGAAATGTATCAACATAAAGATCCGCATCAAAAGATCCGCATCAGGGAATCGTATTCAGTGCGGATGTACAAGTACAATATGTACTTCCTCACTCATTCCCGTTTCATATATTGTATCCCGTATCACACTCTCTGTCGCGTATATTTTCTAATTAAATTCCAATATAAGAAAGAACTATCGCATTACTTTTTTAAATTCTCTTTTTACACAGTACAGCAGCAGTCAAAGCACAAATTGCTTTTGTGTTTTATTTATTAATTTATAAATTAATTTAAGGCGAGGTAATTACCTGTCAATATACCTGGGCTAGATTTGCAAATTTTTTGCAAACATCTATAAATTCATTTCTTAGTAGAACCATGAATANTTTTGTTTAAATTACTATGAAATTGACCAAAGTGGGATTAATTCAAGAGCGATTTTCTCAGAAACCGTTAAAGATAACGATTTGAAACAAGAGTACCTTTTTAACGTAAAACAGTTCGGGAAAACGGAATTTGCTGTCCAATTTGTTAAAAAGTCAAAGATGAAAAAGTTACACATGCAAAGTACCAAGGGCCATATGAACTTTTTTACTTAGTTTTGATCATAGAATCGGCCTGTTCAGGGTTGGCAGCTAATTATGAGAGACCCTGTATATTAGTACGTATTCGGAAAGCTTTGTTAAAAAAAAAAATCGTCAAGATTCGTTGAAAAACAACGGGAGTTACGGACTGTAACCACTAGTAGTGGTTTGGCATTTTCGGTAGAAATGATATTTACTCGGTTTGGTCAAGTTTGCCAAACCAGCAATGTTTAGGTTGGTTGACTTTGATATCTCTACCTTTGACTAGCCAGGTTATATATCTCACATTAGTTTGTCGGTTTGTCTGACTGTCTGTACATTTCACAAAACTATTTAATTTAAACAAGAACTTGAGGTATACTTGGTGATTACCTATTGAGATTTAGACACCTAAACCCAAACCAAAAGTATTGTTGAGAGATCTGTCAAGTGGCTAACTTTAACTCCTAACACAAGAAAACTCAAGCTAACGATGTTAGATGTGGTATAGTTCACCAAAAATACCTACCACATTTGATCATTATCGAAGAGTCCAGACGACTTTTAGCCGACGATAGGAATCATTGAATTTATATAGATTCTTCCCTAAAAAATCGGTGTAGAAAAACAGAAAAGGGTAGAAAACTGTTAACAAATTACGATGATCCAATTGTTTTTTTTTAACTACTTTACAGAAGATTAGTAGGGATTATTTATCTCAAATATATAGTAGGTATCCCAAGAAATAAATTTATTTTTGTATGCTGGCTCAAAATTTAAATTAATTAATTTCTGCTTTAATTTAAGAATCTGAAGTTGTCGAAAATACCTAAATATGAATGATGAAATTTACCAATCACAGACTAGATTATAATTGAAGAATAATAATGCCATAGGTCCATCTATAAAACTGCGAAAATTTTAGATCTCTTAAAATTGTGAATATAACTTGTAAGCAGACTACGATTTACCAATCGATCAATAATAATAATTAATCAGTAGTGCCATTTGCAGATTTTGAATGCCTTCTAGATTTTTAAACTGTTTGTGTGCCATCGCCGATTTGACAGTATACTGTCAAATCTATGGTGTGTGCGACACATACTTCTATCCTATAAGTATGTGGTGTGCGATGTACGAACGTTTAATCGGCTACTTGATTATGGTTTGGCTATAAACGACCGAATCCACCTTTACAAACTTTATTCATTCATCTTTAAATTACTGAAATAACTGATAGTGCACCTACCTTTCGGGTTGAGGAATAGGATGTGGGTTGTAAGTGTTTAGGACGAGAAGAGAACAAAAGTAACAATAATTTTGACGTCGAATCCAGAGTGACAGGAGTTTAAATAAAACACTAAGGCCCGGTTTTACAATGTTTAATTAAGTGGAGATTAAGGATTAACTGTAAATTAGAGGAAATAAGGTGTTTTACATTCATTAATTAACCTGATTTTTATATTAAATTATCAATTATCTTAATTGCTGGATGAAGGTAGGTTTAACTTTCGATTAACAAATTCTAACCTAAAAAAGTATTTTGTATAACCCTTAACAATAATTAAAGCTACATATAACTAGTTCATAACATTTTTTTCTAAAATGGACTATGAGGTAAATGCGTATTCTAGCAACGAAGAAGTAATGAGGAAACCAAAAATTATTAGAGTTAATACATAAATGTAATAAATACTTTTTCAATATATACTTTTTATTTCAATTCCGAGAAGCCCAGATAACACAAAATATATTTTCTATACAACTTAAAATTAATTGCCTTGTTTGTCTGCTAATTCAAAAGTTTTAACTTTATCTCTGCAATTTTATCTTTTTTCTCGAGAAGGGCCATTTGGTGTTCTTCCATGAATTTTTCTTTTTGTAAATTAATAAAATCAAGTTTTGCTTCAATAAGTTTTTCACTTTTTGATTTATAGTTTTTAGCTACAAAGGATTTTGCACCTTTTTCTGAAAAAATTAACACATTAGGATTCATTATTATTATATTACATATATTTAATTCCGTTTGAATTTGGTTTCCCTATTTTTTTAATACATTATAATCTATACGTGGAAGTAAGAGCTTTTTTTTTATCCATGTTTTCATATATTCATTAACTTTTTATCACCAAAACGGCACTCACAAAACATGTATAGTAGAACAGCACTTGAGAATTTCACATTTTATTAAGGTTATGTCTCCTTTTGATTGACATTTTAGTTCAAATGTAATCAAAATTATATATAATGAGAAGACGCAGGGTGGCCAATAGAACAATAAAATATTAAACTTGTGATTAACTAATCTCATATGAAATGAACATTGAAAAACCCAAACAATTTTAATTATTAGTTAACCAAAAAGTTACAATTACTTAATTTGAAAGTTAACTGTACATTGTAAAACTGGGCCTAAGTAGTTGTCAGCACTAATTTGGAACAATAACTGTTTATACGTAACACAGCAAGTAACAAGTACACAGTCCGAACAGCGAAACGGCATCGATCGATCGATAATTGATTTTTGAGTTCACAATGAACATTAAGCGTACAGTGAAAGATCTACTAGCTCAAAGAGCTTGAGATCGACTGACTACAACCGCCGCGTGAAAGCCCGCCCTTTTCCCCACTCCTCTTTCGCGCGTTGCGCTGCCAGGTAGTATACCGGTCGACCTTGACATACTTAATATACAGGATGTTAACAGACTGAAACAAGGAATAAATCTAAAGCGTGTAGTCTATATAAAAAATTTACGTTATAAATTAACGAAATCGAACTAAGTCTGTATGAACCTTCTGATCTTTCAGCGGAACATATTTTGTATAAATTAATGTACCTAAAAAAAAATTCAAATTACATCCCGCTTAATTAATTAACTATAGGCGAATTCTTTAGCTTGGCATTTTCAGATTACAATGGGAAATCAGAGCAGTTGATTAGTTCAATTTTCACAAAATTTTGTTTACCCCCTATTTTCGATGTCGAATCTGAAGTTTTTTTTTGTGCGGTCGAACTCAGTTTTTGAGAAACAATTTTTTCAAAATTCTAACCTGAATATTTCAGATAACACTACGTAGAACTCTGTATATTTTATGTAGCTTTTAGAACATCTGTAATAAACAATCAACATTGTTTAAGAAACACATTTTCCCAAATTTGAACTAAAAAAATATGTATTTAATAAATAAAATTATAGTAACTTTATGTGGGATGAACAGAGTTGAATGAGAGTGGGGGAACTCAATGTTGTCATCACGAATTACAAATGGTGGATTCAAACTACAAAATTTTTATTTATTAAATACATATCTTTTTACTTGAAATTTACGAAAATGTGTTTCGTGAACAGTGTTAATTGTTCATAACAGATGTTCTGGAAAGCTACATAAAATATACAGAGTTGTACGTA
>NW_019416299.1:270896-330629 GCF_000390285.2 Anoplophora glabripennis
TTGAAATTTAGCTGTGTATACCAAATTTCATTCATTTATCACAACGCGATTGAGAGATATTGCAAAAAAATGATTTCCATTCCTCCCTCTTCAATGGGTCCCTGTGCCCTTAGGAAGCATTTCCGGACCCATGTTCATATGAACTTTTTTACTTAGTTTTGATCATAGAATCGGCCTGTTCAGGGTTGGCAGCTAATTATGAGACACACTGTATATTATCGGCTGGTCTGATTTCAGATCATAATCTAAGGATTATGAGGGAAAGAACTTATAACTTATACTGCTTTGGGGATTTAAACCGAATAATAACAAAGAAACAATAAAACAATGGGAATTAATTATTAAAATGAAGCAATTGCAAAAATTCAAAACACCACTAATGAACTTCATTCACTAGATAAAAGCTAAATGCATATACCACCGAGCCACCGTAGATTCTTAAGGTCAAACCACAACGATTTACGCTAATTTACCTATGTGCAAAAATACACCGTAAGGGCACTAGGGGGCGTCAAAGTTTTTGAAAGAATATCAATAATCAATTCTAAAACGGAAAAGCTTTGAACGATTAAAATGAAATTTAATATGTAAAAATATATTGGTAAAAGGCTTTTCCTGATGTAATTAATGTTAATTACCGACTTGCACAAATGCCTTAAACTGGATACCTCAGTTAAAAAAATATTCATATTTTTTTTTGTATTAGGTATGTTATTATCATCTAACTGTAAGCTTCCAGAAGTCGATGCCATATTCCATTGCTTTGTAACACCGTTATAAACATCGTTACATGCCATTGGTACTTACTTTGCACAGAGTATTTAAAAGAAACCAAATTTTTGTAATATAAAATTTTTAATTTATTCGAGCGAAATGGCTCCAGACAGAAGCTTGATAGCTTATCCGTCGGGGTAGCTTGAGGATTATAACTATACCCACTACGCCCGATATCCCACGGGATCTAGTGCCCGAACAAAAATTTGCAGGTCCTAACCAGACCCCAGACTAATATAAAAAACAATTAGAGACATTTGAGTGTCTTAGAACTCGGTGCAGAATCAGTGAAAAGAATTCTACGGTCAGCTGAAACCCGAATAGAACTGACCAGTGCTTGTCTTGGTCACTTTGATAGAAGAAATTAGATCGTACGAAACCTTTTTAAAGCAGTACAACTCAGCGATGGAAGACAAACGAAGGTCTCAGAACCAT
Organism: Anoplophora glabripennis; assembly: GCF_000390285.2. NCBI lineage: Eukaryota > Metazoa > Arthropoda > Insecta > Coleoptera > Cerambycidae > Anoplophora > Anoplophora glabripennis. The sequence goes on from NW_019416299.1 coordinate 272,106, forward strand.
TCATCCCGATCCTTTGGGGGTAGTGAAGAGGTGCACCCTACGCTCAGTATCAAGCTGGACCCAGATTGTGTCGTGAAGTCAACCACCATCCTTATGCTAATGGAAGAAACTGAGAAGTTAACGCCTGTGCCCCAAAGTAACGCGGTAATCTCAAATGCGTTACGGGGCGTAGATAACGGAGCAACTCAACCGATGGCGGCAGCCAATCGAGTCGTTCCACGACAAATCCACATTTTATTTATGAAATATGTACGTTCGCGCGCGCCATTATTCCATGGCTAGAAATTGGCCTCAATGATTTGGGATCGAGGGGGATTATCCCTCTTTATCCTGCCTCATCTCGTGTAGGCCTGGACAGCCTTCGTAGGTGGGCCCCATCCGTCGTCTACCCCGACCGCAAATGCGGCCGGTGTAGGCGCTTTGTGGGACCTCCTTTTGTCCTGGCTGGGCCCTCCTTTTGTCCTGGCTGGGCCCTCCTTTTGTCCTGGCTGGGCCCCGCCGGCTAGGGCCCTTTCTTCTGGCGCTCTTCTTGCTTCGCCGGCTCGTCTGTGTAAACCCCGGGGGTGATGTCATGTTTATGTGTGGTATGGTTGGGTAGGGTAGTGCGGCTATGCAGCCTGGGATGCGCTTTGCTAAGGTGGCCCTTAGGCTAGGGCGGGAGGGGAGGGGTAAGGAGGGTATGGGGGGTGTGTATGTGTGTGTGTGTGGTGGTCGTTGTCTTCGTTTCTTGATCCTGGCGGTCTCTGAAACAGAAAAGGTTAGCGGGCAGGGGGGAGGATATGTACGTTCGATCACAAGCAAAGGAGAAAATGGCGTTAATAAAACTCTCGGTGTTTCAGTTACAATCAGCTCATATTATTCCAGATATGTGCATACCGGTATACAAAATGAAACCAATTTTATGTTCTAGCGCATAAAGTACCTGCTTACAAACAAAAAACCATTAACAGCAGTTTTTACATAAAAATAGCACCCTTGCCGCAGGAATCGTTGCCGTTATAAACTAGAAGAATCCACCCCACGTGTCCCTGGGCGCCTTTGACTCCCTAAATCGAGGTTGGGGCCTCTTCTGCTGCACCGTAGTCGACGACTCTTCAATCCTCGTCTCCTGCACTTGCGGCGGTGGACTCTTGGGCGGCGAATAGTGGAAGGGCGAGGTCCGTCGTGGGGCCGGCGGCGGTCTGGCCCTGCCGAAACTGCCCAAGCCGGATTCTTCCTCCACTTGGGTGGAAGTGAAGGGGCCCCTCTCTTCGGGCGGAGTCTTCGGCGGGGAATAGTGGAACGGCGACGGCGGCTTCGCGACTTTCCTAGCTCTCGCCCTGCCGAAGCTCGCGACAGACTCTTCTGCGGCCATCTCCTGCGGCGGCGAGTAATGGAACGGAGAGGTCTGAAAGATTGGGACATTTTTAATAGTATCTACTACTTTTTTTTTTTTTTTTGTTACGATATACTAACCTGTCTGGGTGGCTGCTTCTGAGGCGGTGTCTTGATGGGCGAGAAGTGTGGCGATCTGGCTTTGGAGCCTTTGGGCCTCTTGAAGCTGGTGCGGGACGCCGCCTTCTGGGTCTCCGTCGCCACCGTGGTTTTTATGGCGTCCTCTTCCATATCCGCGGCTGTGCTGCTCGCCCACTCCGGCCTCTTCTTCTGGCGCGTTTTCTTCATACCCGCGCCCGATCGCGTCTTGCGAATGGCGCCCGTCGACGGACCGCCCTTGGCCACCTCCATCGCCGCCTTATTGTGCTCCTTGGTAGTTCTCAATTCGTCTCTTATGAACGACTTCTCGACCGAGTCATTCAACTTATCCAACCTGGAAAGAAGCAGAAGTCGCTTTTTGTTGCACACTTTCAGTTGTATTACTCACTTATCCTTCATCTGGATCTCTTCTTGGGCCAGTTCTTGCCTCTTGGTCTCGGCTTCGGCGGCTCGTTCGGACGCCCGGTTCTGTTCCAGTTGCTGCTCTTTCTTCAGTTCTTCGAGACGTCGCATCAACCTCTTGTTCTCCTCGGACATGCGCTCTCCTTCACTCTTCAACCACTGGAGGCGGTGGTAGGCTTGTTGCCGCCTCACCATCTCGAAGGCCTCGTCGCTCATCATTGTTTGGGCCTGGAGGAGTTAGTTAATACAGTAAATACAAAAATATGCTTACAGGTCAATAAGTTTGCGGGCGAGGAAGAGGACTATTAGGATAAGAGAGAGAGCGAACGAGAATCACTCGAATGGTCTACACAGTCTTTGTGTTCTATAATTAAATTATTGTGCTTCACTTTAGATATAAACTCCTTTATGGAGTTTCACAGTGGCATCTGTGAGTGAATTCAACTTAACCGCAAACTTATTCCTGTTACTTAATTTACATCTTCCATGGTCTAACAATTTCCGAGGTGATTGATACGTTGTCGATTTAGACGTCTTGATTTGTTCAGAAGAAACAATTAAACAGTTTTAAATACAACCACTCCAGAAATTGTTCAACCTTGTCCCTTTGAACTGTTCGTAAAACCTACTTCTTTTGGTGGAGGGAACAGCTCCTGCAAGTAGTCATCCTTATTCCTCAGGAACCGCTCGAAATCGAAGTTGGGCGCCATCTCGTAGATTTCGTTGATGGCCCTCATCATCTTGTCGCTCAATTGGCTAGTTTTCTCCTCGTAGTACTGGACCATCTGCAGCTGTTCGTTCACCAGCACGTCGCTGACGTCTTGCGTCATGGTTTCATACACTTTCTTGGCCAGAGATCGGAAGGACTCTAGATCTTCGGCCATGACCGAACGCAGAGCGACGCCGTTGTCGGAGGTATAGGGGGCAACCATGTTGATAAACTCGTGGACGGGAACGTCTACATTTTTCACTTCCTTCAGAATTCTGCGTATTTCTTTTACGTCTTCGCCCTCGGGCGACTGCCTCCTGGCGGTTTCTTTCCTGAGTTTTTCCCAGTTTATCGCTGCGAATAAAAAGCAAAAGTGAACATTTAAATTCCTGCGGGTCGTCCGTTGTCATAAAAAAATTTAGGGTGTCATAAGCGCCAAAGGGTATGTCCTTAAATTCATCGATTGAAAATGAGCTTGCAGATTTGTGGAAGTTATGGAAAATAAATGGTACTGGTAAGTTGAGTTTATGATTTGTCAACGATCTCCGTGTTAAAATTTTATATCAAAGTTTTTAATATCGTTTTAAAAAACAAATATCAAAAAATATGAACCTAACTAAACCCAAAAGTCATTTTAGAATATAGAAAATGTTGAAGTCATGATAATTAATAGTGCAAATCGGAACAGCTGTAAGCGCAAGTATCTAGAAGTCTTAATTTAGACTCGGTTAAATTTGCAAATATTTCAATTTTTTTTTCAAAAATCAGTATTGCAAAATTATTACTCGAAAACTATGGGACCGATTTTAACGAAAATTGGTGTGATGTTTCATTACATCAAAAAGATTTCTTTGGCCAAGTATGAAGATCCTACCTATAATATAAGTATTTTTAAAAAAATCGCAAAAATATAATTTTTTTTATGTTTTTGCTACCTATATGTATTTGCAATAATTATGTTGTATTTTTTTATTTGAAAGGTATATCATGTGTAAAATTGAATTACGAATCTTTTTTTCCTCTTCAATTTTTCTCTACAATGAATAGTTTTTGAACTGTGTTGAAAAAAACAGAAAAAAATGGAATTTTTTCCAATTTTTTCACTATTTGTTTAATAATAAGTTTAGCACACGTTTTGAAGCAAGCGCATAGTGAAATTATGTTTTGTTATATGATTTTAAAGTCATTAAAGCAAAAATTAGCGAAACTATATAAAATATCCATATGGGTATTTTGAAACAGATCCCGCCTGGTCTACTGGTCTACTAAATAAATTGTCCCAGGGTCAGGCAAATGCCGCTCGGGAATTCGCTCTTTTTGCATTAAATAGGGCTTATTTTTACAGTCATTTAAAAAAAAAGAGAAATCACCTACGCCTCTTTGTTCTTTTTTTATAACGTTAATTGTTAATTAACTATTGATTTCTCTTTTCTTTAAATTACCGTAAAAGTTCTATTTAATGCAACAGTTTTACAGTTAACAAACTGGTGAAATATGACTATAGATACCTTAAATTGTAGGTAATTTAATTGCTTACAACATAAGATGATTAATATTCCGATAGGTCGTCTAGATTTTCGTGGATAGTAAAAAACAGTGAAAAAAATACGTAATTTTGCGTCACTTTTTTGATATCATCAAGTGTTTTATGATCTAATTCGATCAGTGTACTTACTCGTAGTTAAAGAACATTACAAGCAGCTAATAGCAACTCAGAATCACTCTGAACTGCCATTTGCCATATTTTTTGCCCGCATCGAGATCTCATATACTCGTTGCTACCCTTACCTTTCTTGTCCTTCATCGGCACGCTGAAGGCGGGCAACTGCCACTCGACGACATCCTTTTTCGCCTTAGTGGCGGCGCTAGTGCCCGGCTTACTCTTTCCCTTCTGCTGCGCCCTGGACACATTTGACTTACTTGGCTGCTTGGGTATGGCCCCTTTGGAGGACGTGGATGGGACGCGTTTCGACATGTTACTTTATCAGTGTTCCTCAGAGACAGGGGGACACCCGTTTGGCTAGACAACAAAGCGCTATCACAAGAACTGCCGTCGCTATGCTTGCATACAGGCATACCATTTTTCAGGCTAGTTGCGCGGGAGCATGGGGCGGCGTGAACTGTTGAACGATATGTATTCAGAATGGGAGAGAGATTATATCACTAGCATTTTAAAAACTGGGCCGAATTGTCAATGGGTTTTGACGGGAGCCTACTTTCCGTCAAGGGTTTGTCGGCGATGACTTAGAATTGGTTTTAGAATGTAGACTATTCAACACTTGCCAAAAAAAAATCCAGTTAATGTGGTAATTTGTAGAAAAATATATTGCTACGCAGTGGCGGCTCGTCGGGGTGGGCAGGGTGGGCAGTGCCCACCCTGAAATTTTCAGAAGAATAAACAAAAATTTGTGTATATATTTATCAAAGTGATTTGACAATTCTTATAAAATTAAATCTAAAATGCGTTACCTCCTTTGAAACTCCCCCTACCAAATTTTAAAATTATATTTTAATCATGATCTCGGCAGCAACCAACATAACATTCGGGCTAGCCCGTGGCCGCTGAATTAAACAACGCCGTACCCCAACCATACCTTGCATGCTTATACGCACCTAGGACTAGACAGTAATCGGAAACGTAAGTCGTTCACTAATTTAGAATATTTGGCCCAAGTCGGGCGAGCCCGCACACCGCACACAGCTCGCATATACCCATTGAGCACCCATCGAGTGTTGTATCGACCACCTAAGACTTTTCACCAGTGGTTGGAAATATATATACGTATATTTATTTGCTGTAATTTTGTTCTTTAAATGAATTTTTAAATATTAGAACAATTTTTCCCTGCAAAGGTATTCCAGAAAACAAATTTTAGTAAACGAAATAATAAACCGTTTTATAATAATTTGTAAATCGCGTAAAAAAATAAATATCTATGGTGCTATGTTGAATGTTCTTTGATAATTATAATTATTAAGGTTATTTTAACTCGTTACTGTTAAACTGAATTAAAAGTGATTGCTGAGAAATTTTCAATATTTGAATAGATTCTAGTTTGTAAACATGGGAGTGATGTAAATTATTTTTGGGATGATCTCGGCAGCAACCAACATAACATTCGGGCCAGCCCGTGGCCGCTGAATTAAACAACGCCGTACGTTGCCTGCTTATACGCAGGGCTAGGACTAGAGAGTAATCGGAAACGTAAGTCGTTCACTAATTTAGAATATCTAGCCCAAGTCGGGCGAGCCCGGACACAGCCCGCACCCGCATACTCATCGAGTGTTGTATCGGCCAGCTACGGCTTTTCGCCAGCCAGCCAGCAGCGGTTGGAAATATATGTATATTTATGTGCTGTAATTTTGTTCTTTAAATGAATTTTTGAACATTAAAACAATTTTTCCCTGCAAAGGTATTCCAGAAAACAAATATTAGTAAACGAAGTAATAAACCGTTTTATAATAATTTGTAAATCGCGTTAAAAAATAAATATCTATGATATGTTGAATGTTCTTTGACAATTATATTTATTAAGGTTATTTTGAAGCGTTACTGTTAAACTAAATTAAGAGTGATTGCTGAAAAATGTTCAATATTTTAATAGATTCGAGTTTGTAAATATGGAAGTGATATAAATTATTTTTTAGGACTTTTAAATTCGATACATATTTATTTATTTTTTCAAATAATAAACTGTTCGATTAAAAAAAATAGCTTCTATTTAATATATTTTTTTTATTTCAATCAGATTTTTAATAAATTATCATTTGAATATACATAATTACCTAAAATAACTCTACTCTCCGGGCAAGCCCTTCGACTTCACTCGTATATTCTTCGGGTACTTACGTGTAATCTGCGGTTTGATGTTAGTTTTATTTCATAGATTAGGAAGGTAGAGATTTGTTATTCCTTGTACTTCACGACTTGGTTGTTTGTAAGTTCTAGGTTAGGGTTAGTATAGTGGTTTAGGTAAGTTTTTAATGTTTAATAGTTTGGAGTAAAGCAAAATGGCAAGCCGAAAATAGCGAATTGGTGAGTAGCAATGGTGATATTATTAATTTTTTATTAAATAAAAAATTTTGTATGTTAACTTTCGATGATAAATTATTTATTTCAAAATTAAAACCTACGCCTGACATGAAAAATTTAATAAATAAAAACAATTGCGGAAGTAACAGATCATTTAGTAAAAATTGGTACAATAAATATGAATGGTTAAAAGGTAATGAAACCAGAAACAAATTATATTGTTGGAATTGCTTACAGTTTAATGAAAAAAGTAAAACTCCATGGAATTATCTAGGATATTCAGATCTGAAACATATAAATGAATCTTTCAAAAAAAACACGAGCGATCGGAGGAGCATACATATTCAACATTAAAATTTAAATTATTAGGAAAACAAAACATTCAAACTTTTCTTGATTCTGCATTTCGTGAGAATATTTTAAACCATAATAAAGTCGTGGACGAAAATAGAGACATTGTAAAGCGCCTTATTGATTTGGTTATTTACTTATTTATTTATTTATTTATTTATTTATTTATTTATTTATTTATTTATTTATTTATTTATTTATTTACTTATTTATTTACTTATTTATTTATTTATTTACTTATTAGAATTTTAGTATAATTTATCGTTAGTAATTTCAGCTATAAAAGTGATAGAGAATTTTACTATTTGTTTAGAGAATTATATAATTTTTTATATGTCCTTCTATGCCATAATCCTTGCCTTATCCCCTATCCCGGCAAGAAATCACTGTGATGACATTCTCGTTTGTTCTTGCTGAACTATTAGGTATACTTTTGGAATAACTAATATAATTTTCAGATATATTTATATTAACTATCTTCATAATTCTTAAGTTTTTTACACTTTCAAAAGTAAATAGACTAACGTAGATTGCAATTATTATATGATATTAAGTTACATGAGAGAAAAAAAATTTTGCCCACCCATCTCAAAAAGTCACGAGCCGCCACTGGCTACAAGCATATTACATCTTTTTCTACAATTTCATTATATTGAATTTTTCTGTTTCATTTTTTTTTATAATATTTTGGCCATATATTTTATATACAGGGTGTCCTGAAATTAATGGGGCACATAGCAAGGGTAGATTCCTTACATCAAAATAGTGCGATGAAGCTAAACTTACCTTAGTCCATTTTAGGATAATAAAAGAGTTACAGAGTGTTATAGTTAAAATTTTGAATTCAAAATTCTTAAAATTTTTAGTTTTCAATGAATTATTTTTTAAAAATAATTGGCGTTGTAATAAATTTAAAATTCGATAAAATTCATATCGAGCAGTGCGACAACGGCGCGGCGGATAACAGGAGGTATTAAGCTGTCCAGCTGTTTTTAAGTAAAATATATTAATTATACTATCTTTATTAATAAAAAATATACAATATATTACATGTTGTGTTCCTTATTCCTCGTCCATATTTTGAAATGCGGCGACGATATAATAGAGGAGCGGTATTTTCGCGGTTTTTGCGTCATCCATCACGCCAAACTTTGTGGTAAGTACGTCCCTGCTCATTTTCTCACTCTTTTGGCCAGACTCTATAAAAATTATATAAAATAAAGTTACAATCGGTATAATTCTAGGCTCTGTCACACTTTGGAGTTATTGTTAATAGACAATTGATGGATTTTTTCACTTTGTCTCGGTTTAGGAGCTAATTTCGAATTTGATTTAAAGAAAATTATTGCACTTTCAACTTGCAACATTTAAACGTAGTTTTAGGTGAAGATAGTTTAGTTTTTGGTAAAGTAGTAGCACTAAAAATGAAATCGTATTTGTTATCTTCTGTTTCACAGCTAAGGTTTCGTAAATGTCATGATTGGAAATGATTGTTACCTACGTTACTCATCGGAAGTTTTGACCAACCGTAATTAAGTATTGTTTTTAGGCCTTATAAACTACGTTTTGTTGCTGTGATAGTGTTTTGTTCTTCCGTACTGTGGATGTTTTACTATTTTGTGCTTCATCTATTTTGTTGTACAGAAAAATCCCAAATATTATGCAGAATAAGAATCCGAGTTTGCCTATTCCAAAAAACCATTGCTAAATTTAAGGGAACAAGAAATATACAAAATGAACGGAAAATGACACGTTTTTCGACATATTTTCCCTGTAACATTGAAAGTAAACTCTAAATTAAAAAAAGTCGTTATTTTTTTTTGTTTATTTGACGATTTTCTGTAGAAATATTTATAAATATTGATGAAACTTTGTGAACAAATAGTAAAACATGTCAATTCTACTCTAAAAATTTTGTAACGATCGATCGCGTGGTTTCTGATTGCCAGGATTTTTTATTAAGAAAATTTCAAAAAGTTTATCGCGTACCGTGGGTTTAAATTAAGAGAAAGGGCACACATTTTTTTAGAGATACTGGTTGCCATAATAAACAATGATCAATACAAAAAATACCTAATTCTTATACTTTTATAACCATTTTTTTTTAATTTTTCAACATTTTACTCTGTAAACAATTATTTATTGTCCAGAAAATTTTCTCTGCAATCCACAAAATCTTATTTGGGATTTTTCTGTACAACAAAATATATTACTTCAAACACAAACACCAAAGCCTACTTTTACTGCTCTACCGCCTGGACTATATTTCTGATTGCCCTAAAGCGTAACAGATCCGAATTCTCGACTTTTTTCATCAAATTGCTGCTGAAATACACTTTTACCTGCAGCTAATACTTGCTCTGTGTAAAGATATCCATTCCAAGTGAGGTACTCCCTTAATAACTCATTTATCAATTTAGTTTCTTCGGGTACTTTCGGGGGTTCCTTATTTTCGATATTCCTGTTCAAAACCGTCATGACAGCTGCCCTTATCTGTCCACTCACCTGACCGAGGGTGCCGTCTTTTTGCAGCGATTCTCTGATGGCTAAAATTTAATTATCGCATCAGAAACGGAAATCTAAGCTTAAAATTGTTTCTACTTGCCATCTAAAAGATCTGCTTCCGTGGGCGCCTCCATTTAAAAATAAAAATAAATTCGGTTTCTCCGCGAGATGTGGCAGATTTGTCAGTTCGTTCGTACACCTAACGACCACCTTTTGTTTGTATCAAAGCCTTAATGATTGTTACCTAGTAACTAGCACCAGGGGCGTGTGCAAGGGAAAGCCCAGGGTGTACTCCAGTACATTAGATTGAACTTGAAAAAATATTTGTAGATATTTTATTGCAGTTTATGATGGGACGCAACATGCAAATAAGTTGCTTTGCGTGTTTGTTCACTTTTTGAAAAAAGTTATATGATATAAACTATGGGTTCAAGCTTCGGTTATAGAAAATGTGCTTAGAATTATTTAGTTAATTACATTTTTCGTTTCATATAGCGTTATTTTCGTCAGTGTTCGTTTGTGGTGGACGAAAATAAAAAAATACCAAGTAGTCTTTGAAAGGATTCAGCAAACTAAAAAACACATTTGTCATTTCTGTACAACTGTCACTGTAACACTTAAAATTCCTGTAAAGAATTAACAAATCAGCAAAATGGGCGAACAGGCTGAAAATTTGAACTATGACTGCAACTACAACATGTTCCTGGCCAAAATAATGCTCTCCAGTCTCCCCAGATCCGAAGGTAATTTGAACTGTGACACTTAACGGTACGATAAAACTATTCATTATTTAGACAGACAAAAGGCGGTTAAATGGATGAAGAAACTGACGACGTGCAATAGATCCTTGGAGGAAATGAAGCTCCGAAACGATTTTATGTACTATTTGGTCGTTAATATTCAGCAAGGAGAGCTCCATCCGCCTTTCACGGAAAACCCCCCACCTAGTCCCCTGCCGAATATAGCCCACCTTTTGGTAAAGTTTAGCATATAAATAAAGCAGTGCTAGTACTAGCGTAATATTGTTTGTTTACACGCGAATTTAATTACTACTCCAGTCCAGAATTAGAGCTTGAACGTGAAAAAATTATGAGTAGACATTTTGTTGCACTTTATGACGGGGAAATAGCTCAAAAGGAGTAACGCTAAGTTGGCAAATTTACGTGATTTTTTCACTTTTTTTACTGCCCACGAAAAACTAGACGACCTATAGGAAAATTAGTTATTTCAGGTTGTAGGCAATTAAATGACCTACAATTTAAGGTGTCTAAAGTCATATTTCACTGTAAAATAAAAGTGGAACGTTGAATAATAAGTTTTCGAAAATTGTACATTATTATTGCAAAAAGCTATAGATGCTGATGAAATTTATGGAAAAGACGGTTAATCCAAATACCAACATATGCGCCAAAGGTACACTGACTTGAACATTTTAAATCTGGTTCAAAAATCTCACGCGCGACAAACGTTATTGTTTACTTCTGCTATTACATGTACATTTATTACGTGTACTATCGATGTAAAACTTTCTTAAAATAAAAGTTTAACCCTTCATTTAATTGTCTCTAAAATCTCGGCACAATACGTCTAATAGTTAAATAACAATTATTAACATTACAAAAAAGTTATCTTGTGAACAAAAAAACGTAAAAATAAGCCCTATTTAATGCAAAAAGAGCAAATTCCCGAGCGACTTTTGCCTGACCCAGGGACAATTTGTTTATAACGCTGTTTTGCACGTCCTAGGTACTTTGTTAGTTGTAAAGAGCTACTTAATTCCAACTTTCAAAAGTTTAGTAATTAAACAATTAGTTGCAAAAAAAACAACCAAATTAATTACCAAATAGCTAGAGCAACAATTTCACGGACAATGGAATCGGCGTTTGGCACACACGTTGGTCTTTGGATTTACCGTCTTTTCCACAAATTTCATCAACATCCATTGCTTTTTGCAATAATAATGCGCAATTTTTGAAAACTGATTTTGCTGCGTTCGACCTTTATTTTAAAGTTAACAAATCAGTGAAAAATGACTCTAGGTACCTTAAATTGTAGGTAATCTAATTGCTTACAACATAAAATATCTAATATTCCGATAGATCGCCTAGATTTTCGTGGGCAGTAGAAAAAGTGGAACAACACGTAAATTTGCCACTTATTTGGCTACTTATAATATTTTACTCTAATTCCATGACATTTTCTCTCATTCCGAACCTTTCAGCAATAAGAATATTTAAACAGATTAATTATACATGAAATTAATAATTATGATGATGACGCTAATAAAGAAACAAACTTTAACTAATATCTCGAAAAGAGTGCATTCCCGGTCTAAGGTTTCTATAATCTTTTTCCTTATATCCACCTGTATACTTTCTCGTAGAACACCATGTATGGTGGTAACTTCCTCTTTGCATAAAACGGTAGAGCATTTCTGTTTTTTTTTTTTAGCCAGGAGGAGTGGCGGCACCGGCTGACGTAGACGACATGAACGATCCATCTTCAGGGGGTGCGAGTGGCGGAGGAAAGAAACCCATGCTGTACGAGCACTCTCCGGACGGGGGGGCCTTCTTGGCCGCCCAGCCGGTACCCAGATGCGGGGCCTTCTGTTACCTAGCCGTCGTAGCCCGAGAACCGAACAGAGATTAATCAACGCAGAGATTCTTATTGATACAATTAGTGAATAATATACCTATAATACATGTGATATGTTATATTTCATGAAAAATCTCACAATACATTAACTTATTTGGTATAACAAGTCGATTTAATGATGTAGTGTACCTACTTCGATATGAAACTAACATTTTTTTGTAGATAGTCGTATTTTTTCACTATTCTCTTTTATTTTCATGGAAATAATTAGTTGGCAGAAGGTTAAATACGTATTTCGTACGTTGATTAAACAATATATCAGTTAAAGTTTCGTATCTTACATAGAAAACTGTGTGGTACTCAGAGGAATAAGTAAACATATTCCTCTGAGGTGTGGTATCTTATATTCTATTGTAGTGACAGCTTGTTTCAAATCATAAAACAAGGTTACATTTGAACTACTGTGGGGAAATCACTGGTACTCCAACGTTTTGTGACGTGTGACGTCTGCACAGACGTATGTTTACAATCAATTTCAAATTTGACGCATGTCCTAACCCTAACCTATAAAATATAACTTAAAAAAATGAATAATTGGAGGTAAATGTATGATCAACTTACGAAGTGCTCTTTTAATTAAAATATTAATAAATATGAAGAGATTAACAAAAACTGGGACCGGGAAAGACCAAACGGTGCGTGTAACCAGAAGCAGTACAAATAATGAAGATATTAAAGATAAATTTTCAAAATTTCAATTCCAAACAAAACCAAAATTTTCTCATGTTTCACCAAATCTAAACGTGGAAGGAAATGAAAAGAGTAATATCCATCAAGAAAATGAAAAAAAAGAGCCAGAAACATCATTACGTAAAAGTACAAGAAAACGTGATCACATCAAAATGGAATTTGAACCTTCAACCTCACGAACTAGGACAGAATTGGATAATAATGTTAACGATAATGAATTGCCAATCAAAGTGAAGAAAGAACCAGGAGATGCTACTGAAGAGAGCAACATTTCTGTAAAAGTTGAGGATCCGAAGAAACCAATAAAATCTGAGACAAACCAGAAGTTTCTTAAGATGCCCTTAAATTGGGAAGTAGTATTGGACAATCTACGTGAAATGAGGAAAAATTTTGATGCCCCGGTGGATTCAATGGGTTGCCATAAATGTTACGAAGAAAACGCTCCCCCGAAAGTAAATATCTTGTATTTATATTCAATATATTCCCTAAAATGTTTTAATTTTACACATTACTAGTGATTATTTACATTTAAAAAAAATCCTTTAAGAAAAATGCAAACAGTGTTACTGAGAAAAGGTTAATTTTAGGTGAGAAGATATCAACATCTGCTATCTCTAATGCTGAGCAGTCAGACAAAAGACCAAGTTACTCATGCCGCTATGCAGCGTTTAATCAGCCACGGATGTACGGTGGAAAATATTATGAATACATCCGACGAAGAATTGGGAAAGTTGATATACCCGGTAGGATTTTGGAAAGTGAGTAATATTTTATGACCTTTGTGACCTTTCATGTTTGTTATTATTATTTTAGAGCAAAGTTAAATACATAAAGAAGACTACTGAGTGTTTGCAGAAAGATTACGATTCCGATATACCGAATACGGTAAAAGATCTTTGTAAGCTTCCCGGAGTGGGCCCAAAAATGGCCCATATTTGCATGAAAACAGCATGGGATCAAGTTACTGGTATAGGTATGATTCTTTACATGTTCTGTTCTATTTATAAATTACAATCATTGTAAAATACAATTTTTAAGACTTACCCAAAAATTTTTATTTTATTTCCTCCACGTTCGTACTTAATTAAATTTATTGACACGTCTTGTATGTTTTTCAGGTGTAGACACTCACGTACACAGAATCTCAAACCGTCTAGGCTGGGTTAAGTCGAAAACTCCCGAGGAGACGAGGAAAACGCTGGAGGACTGGTTACCTCAAGATTTGTGGGGTGAAGTCAATCACTTGCTTGTGGGATTCGGGCAGCAGATTTGCCAACCCGTCAGACCCCAATGCGCGACTTGCCTGAATTACGAAGTGTGCCCTTTTGGTATTAATTACCTCAAGAGCGAGTTGAAGGGGAAGAAAATGAAATAACTTCGATTACGAAATAACCTGTTTACGATTTACTTTTATATATTTTTTTATATTCAATAAAGTTTATGTTAAAATAAAACATTTTATGATCTGACAAAGAAATTCACACTGACCTTTCATTAAATTATTTATGTAAGTTTTATTACATTTTTAGCATGTTTATTCTCAATTTTTTCGTTCCGATGGTACATATTACAACTCGTGCATTACTTTTGTGTTTTCCCACAAGTTTAAATTCTATGTATGTCCCAAAATATAATCACAAACTTATTCATTCCCTTTTTTCCTCCTGTGGCCTTTATCAGACTTATGAAATTTCATCCTCTGTTTCTTCATCTGGAGCGATTTTTTCTTTTGCTTTTGACGTTCCAATTTATTTTTCATTTGAAACACTTTACTCTTTTTCACTGTCTTTGTCGCCTGTTTTTTCAATGCCTTTTTCACGTCCTTTTCAGTCTGAAATTCTACTTTCTCCGTTTGCTTCTCTTTGGACTTCTTCTTAGGCTTCAATTCCATTCCGGGAACCTCCTCGTCTTCATTGTGAGATTCTTCACTGCTTTCTTCTTCGTTTGCATCATATTTTGGTTGGTTTGCTCCAATCCAATGATTCTTGTTAGCTATCTCGCTTGACGCTAACTCCACGACTTTAACAGTTACGTCATCATTCTCATATTCTTCGCTGATAAGGTTCTCTAGTTCTGGTATCGGTCTGTGCGAAACCACTAGTTTTTTGTAAGATTCTTTTGCTTCAGCTTTAATTCGCTTCCTTTCTTCTTTCAGCTCTTTCTCAAACTTCTCTTTGGCATCTTTTTTGCGTTGCAATTTTCTCTTGTGGAAACCAGTTAGGAAATCCCTAAAACAATTTATAATTAGCGCTACATGTGGCGCGAAAAATTGAGGTTAACATTAACATCTTAATTATTTTATTTATTTTACCTTCTCTTATTTTCGTCAAATACTAAAACGACCTTATTTTTACGATTTTTTGGCTTTTTAGCAGATCTCTTGGCATTTCCAGATGCCATATTTGCATTTTTTACTACAATAGCACAATAGAACCGAAGTGACAGATGAATGCAGTGAAGTCGATGTCAGTTTTTACAAGGGGTTAAAAATAATTAAAAAAAAACATGTTTCGACGTGCTGTATCACATTATTTATATTATTTTTTCTTCAATAACACAATGAAATAACATTCTACGTAAAGCGAGTGATAATTTCTTTAATATATTATCCTTTTGATAGAAATTTTGATCGGAATGGTGTACAATTTCTGGACACTATAGCTTACCATTATAAACATAATCATTACTCATTAGATATACAGGACTGGTACCACCAACCAATGACATTAATTTCTATTGAAAATATGTAGTATTCATGAACCTTAATCTGCACTACTTGCTACGACGATGTTTATAAAATTCACACGTCAGTCATTTGCGCAACTGTAATCATGACCTGAAGAAATTATTAGTTTAAATAAAATTTCCGCAAAGATCTTATGCGCTATTACTCTCCAATCATTTATTATAATTTGTGTAGGTGGCTTCCACCTTCCTACATTTTTTAATGCTTCATAAAATTGTATATTATATTTTAATTTGATTTACCCAATCTACTTTATCACACCTTTTGCTCCGAATCTGACCAATCAGAAGCACATCGTGGTATTAAGTCGCGCTCATCGACATCATGGCTGTCAGTATAAATTTGTCCATAGAACGATGAGCTTCCCCTCTGTGAAATCTACATATAAAAAAATATTTATATTATTTATTTTGTTAAAGGGTGTTATTTGTAGCATGAGAAGGTACAGAATGATGTTGGAAATTAAGTGACCACCGTCCAAAACAGGTGAGTGATGATTTAATGAAGAAATCTATTAAAATTTGTCGCTAAATTGGATAAAAAATGAAGTTGAATAATCTCCATATTACAAATAAAACAGTACGAGTTCTTATTGTTGTTGCACGATTCTGTGCAGTCGATAATTCATTTTTTCATATTCTAATTGCATATGATCAATACATTATGATTAAATTCTCTAGTTGTTCAGATTTTGCCTTTTGGATGGTTTTTAACCAAGTAATATGTTTAATAGGATTAGAATGTACAAAAAATTAGGCCAAGTATGTTAAATATGATTTACATAGCCATATGGATGTTTTATCAACATGTATGCAGATATGTTAGAAATTTATTTTGCATAATGAATTCCATTTTTTAAGCATTACTCATTTTTAAAACCAAAAAAATTGTTACAGATTTAGGGGGAAAATAACCACACAACACAATAATGACTTCTAGTAGGTATGTATGCGGTGCATTTAAAATGTGGTTTATCAACTTTATAGATATTTGAGCTTATGAAAATAGATTTATGGTATAGGAATTTCCTCCATGGGTTTTTAACGTAAAAAATTTTCCTTTCTATACCAGTTTTGTAAAAATTTTGGAAAGTTAGGAAAAATAAACTTTAAAATCAAGCAAAGTTGATACTTAAATTGTATTTTTTTTATTTACTTTTTTTTCTCATAGATTAGACCGGCTTTTCCTCCTTCTGGAAACAGGCAGTTCCTCTATAACCAGGTCTGCTGCTGCCAAACAGCTGGGGGAAGTGCAGAGGTTGCATCCTCACGAACTAAACACATTGCTATCCAGAACCACTACTTATTTAAAATCCGCAGATTGGGAGACTCGTATAGCGGCTGCTGAGGCGGTCAGGGCCATCGTTAGCAATGTCCCCCAATGGAAACCGCAGGGGGTCAACGTCAAACCAGGTAATTTTGATTTAATTAATGATAAAATTATATTTGCAGTTCGGAACTTTTTTATCCCGCTTCTGATCTGTCTGAATGAGTCTAGAAATTTTTCTCTGTCATGCCGTGTTTTGCTTGCACAATATTATGATAATGGGTTGTTAAAGTACTTGTTTATTTTTTATTTATAGAAGGAAAGACAAGATAACCTTTGACACGGTGGATAGAAATTCAAGAGCCTAAATACCTTAAATTATCATTTAAAAGATCATATTTGATAATTTTTCAAGGATTTGCAAGATTGGAGTGTATTTCATTATTTTACTAAGAGCTCTACCTTGATAGTGTGTATTAATTTCAAAGCACATGCTTAACAGTTTTTATTAATGTGAAGTGGATTTTTAATTTCATTCCAATTTACAGATGATTGTCAATTTTTTAAGTGTAGTGCTGCATAAAACGAGATATTATCAATAGTTTAATTTGCTTTGCTGATATTACCTCCCACTACAGCTCACAATTTTGATAATCATATCCTAGAAGCGAGCTATTATTACTTTGCTTTTTTAATTTCCCGGAATTATACTTCCCATTTTTATAACGATAAGGCGATAAGCACAATGCGTGAAACGGTTTCTGTTGATTGGATCCACCTACATTTGAAAAATATTCAAGAATGGTCGATTATAATAGTAATTTTATTTGCAATTTCTAATTGAAAATTATTAAATCAATTTTTGTAGGGACGAATATATAATAAATATGTAAGATTTATATTTTCCAATAAAAAAAAAATCGTTTTTCAAAAACTGTCGTCAAAAGTGTCTTTTTTGTCACCTAGCTGTAAAATTCTTTTATGTTCTAGAACGAAAATGTCAAAAGAATTTGTCATTTTCTTTTGTATTAAAATTGTGAAATAATTTTTAAAATGTTTCGAATGTATCAAACTAGTAAATATTTTATAGTTATTTTTTATTAATTAATTCATAGAAACTATTAGAAAATGAGTTATTAATAATCAGTTTTGAAATGAACATACATTTGAACATACATTGGAATATTCGTATAAAAATACCCAGTACGGCAGCTGTAATATTTTTTTTTTGTGCAGTTGACCGACCAATAATTTTTTTCACCGATAGAAATTCCAGTCTAAAATAATCGTCCCACAAACACATTTTAATACTGCTCTCTCGGAAGACAAGGAATTTTTAGATTTCCTTAGATGTAGCAGCCCGTATCAATGTGCGAAATACACAAACAAGTGAAAAGAGCCTATCCCTCGTATTTATGCATCTAAGTTTGAGTTCTAGCTGTCAGTGCGGCAAATATTATTTTTTTTCTTAGTAAATGTACACACGCTCATCGCGACAATTTTTTCGCAGAAGACGGGAACCAGGTGCAGTCTCTGTCGTGCGTGGGAAGGTTGCGATTCGAACATTTTGATATGGCCAAGGTTTTGGCGAATAGCACCCACCTGATGGCTTCGGAAGGCAAAGAGTTCGATTTGGAAGAGGATTCATCGCTAGGTAATAACGAAAACGACATGAATAATTCTTTTTTTCA
Organism: Anoplophora glabripennis; assembly: GCF_000390285.2. Taxonomy (NCBI): domain Eukaryota; kingdom Metazoa; phylum Arthropoda; class Insecta; order Coleoptera; family Cerambycidae; genus Anoplophora; species Anoplophora glabripennis. The sequence goes on from NW_019416299.1 coordinate 290,627, forward strand.
TTTAAAAATCGATTCCGCCATTTCAGGCATAGACAATAAAGAGAGGATGGCCAAACAAAGACAAATGCTCAACGCTAGGCTAGGTTTAGACGTAGCGGCGAAATTAGGGATGGATACGTCGTCTTTATTCAGTAACGAGGACTTGGTCGCTAATAACGGGAAGCCTGAGATCTCTTCGAATATTGTAGACTTAAGGGTGCGTATCGTCCGAGAACTCGTACAATTTTTTTATGCCAGTTTTCTTTTTTTGTTTTAGAAAAACGTTAGAGAAGTGATATCTCCTAACGAGGGACTGAGTTCCAGGGAGATGAATCGGGCCAAGAGGAAAGCGCGGCAGGCCGTGAACAAACAGAGGTCCCGAGAGGCCATGGAAGACACTAACGGAGAAGAAATAGAGAAGAAAAGAATTAAGACTGACGTTAAAGAAGAGTATATTATACAGTACGGTAAGTTCGGCATTTTAGTGGCTCGCTTGTAGAAAAGAGTGTTAGGATTACCGTTTTTTTTTTTATTTCAGATTTGGAGGCTGGAGATGCTGGCGACTGGCCCCTGGAATGGTTCTGCGACCAGCTCAGTCAGGATCTCTTCAGTTCTTGCTGGGAGACGAGACACGGGGCCGCGACTGCACTCCGCGAAGTGTTGACTGTACAAGGCGACGGAGCTGGACGGGCCACGTACATACCCTCGTGTCAGGTGAGTTTTTTAATAAAAATTGTTCAGCGTACAATTCCTTTGTTTGTGAATTTATTAAATTTATATACACTTGATTATTTTTTCGGTAAGGACTGGAAACTTATCCACATTTGAATTTATGTTTTAATCTTTAACAGTACCGGAAAATAACCTTGACTTCACGTCCACTATATAATTCACAATCATCAATTGTGAAGTAAAAATGGATGTGAAGTAATTGAATCCTTGAAATATTTTCAGACAATGAATAATGAGAATAATAACTGCTTTTTAATGATATTAAGCATAAAGCAAATACCATGCCCATATTAAGTGGTCATCTACTGAGGTCCTACAGCATGTCTTGTTTGATATTTTACATTATCATTTACTTGGTAGTTCCATTATAAGCATATCAATTTCACAAAAGTATTTTTGTATCTTCATATGAAAAAAAAGTCGAATAAAAAAAAGAGATTTTATTACTATAGCTCCCTGAGGGAGTGTAGAAGTTCTGTGAGTGCTTTTTCTCAAAATTTTTGCAATTGAAATCAGATCTCTAAAAATTCTCAGATTCAATTACTTCACATCCACTTTTACTTCACAATTGCATTCTGTCTCGATTCTAATGGATGTGAAGTAATTGAATTTGTGGATGTGAAGTAATTGAATTCCTGAAATATTTGCAGACAATGAATAATAAGAATTGCTTTTTAACGATGATACTCATCTACTGAGGTCTTGCAGCATGTCTTATGCAATATTTTACAGTATCATTTACTTGGAAGTTCTATTAGAAGCAAATCATGTGACAATGAATGAATCTGTGGATGTGAAGTAATCAGTGAAGTAATTGCGGACGTAAAATAATATGACAGCTAAAAAGTGACGTTAAATTAAAAATATTAATCAACGAAGTAAAGCTTTCGCTGAATCCTGCATTTTATGGCAATTTATCAATGTAAGAACAAGTTAAATATATAATTATTTTCATTCTAGAATATTTTCCAATTCATCTATATTTTGCTGTGTATAATAGGTATAATGATATTACAGTCGATATTAAATCGTCGCTCGTTTCACAGATGGAAACTTACCATCAGATCTGGCTGGAGGACATGTCCATAAGACTATTGTGCGTCCTCGCTTTAGACAGATTCGGCGACTTCGTCTCCGATGCCGTTGTCGCTCCGGTGAGGGAAACGTGCGCCCAAGCGTTGTGCGGTGTGCTGAAATTGATGAACGTGCCGGCCTGCAACGGGGTGCTGAAAATCCTGCTGCAGCTGCTGGATCACCAGGAATGGGAGGCGCGACACGGCGGTCTGCTGGGTTTGAAGTACCTGCTGGCGGTGAGGGAGGACATGATAGACGTTTACCTGCCCGAGAGTTTCCCCTTCATCTTACAGGTGATGTATCGAGAAGTATTTATATAGGGCGTTCCAATGTTCCGTATATCACAGTTTCTTGGGGTCAAAATGTGGCGACATTTGAATTTAACTCTAGAGTTGCTTCATTTAGCCACCAGAGGGCATTGAAGTTGACAAAGAACTCTAGTTTTCTCCAAATAATTCCAAAACGTTTTATTTGGATGTATTTTTTTTTCTAATTATTTTTCACTAATTGAGCTGAAAAAAAATAAAAAAGTCGGAAAAGGAAATTTAAAATGGACGTATGATATTGATGTTGTTCTTAGTCAAGGATCTGCGGTTTCACCTACACAGAACATTGGACAAACTGTTTCCGTTACAGGGTTTATCGGACGCTGTGGACGACGTCAGTGCCGTGGCCGCCTCGGCTTTGATCCCCGTTGCCGAGAAACTCACCAAACTCGTACCCGGTTCCGTCCCCCTCGTCGTCACCAAACTCTGGGACCTCCTGTCCGAGCAGGACGAACTGGCGGCAGCCTGCAACAGCTTCATGGGCCTCCTAGCCGCCATCTTGAACCTACCGCAGGCCCAGGCGTTGCTACCGCCGCAACCCTTGAATGAGGTGGTCCCGAGGCTGTGGCCTTTCCTGTCGCACAGCACGTCTTCGGTGAGAAAAGCCACCTTGCAGACCTTGGGGACCCTGACGGAGAAGCCCAAGGACGGCACGTGTCTCCTGTGGGACGCGCAACTGCTGCAGGACGCCATGCGCCACGTCTACCAGAGGGTGCTGGTGGAGCCCAATAGGGACGTGCGGGACGTGGCCGAGAAGGTGTGGAGTAATCTGGTGAGGAACTCGGGGCTGGTGGAGTTGTTGCACGCCGCCTGTCCCTTCATAACCGTGTGGTTGTTCCTGGGGATGCAGCCGGTGAGGGTGCCGTTCGACGCCAACCTCCTCATCCTGGCCAAGTCGCACGGCCACAAGAAGAAAGGGGGGATCGACGGGTTGCAGAATTTCGATCACACGGTCGTTCCTCCCAAGTTGTACATTGCCGGTGAGTAAACGTTAAAAGGTACTATTTTTACAGGGTGTTTTCAAATCCATGTCATAATTTACGGATGTTGTCCCTTCAGATCGAAAATGTTTTTGGTGATTTCAGAGATTTCAGAGATTTGTCGTGATAGAAAAAAATTTCAAAGGAAAAGAGTTGCGCAATATTCTTTTTCTTAATCGACTGATAGGAATACATTTTCTTTTAAATGACAGCATATCAGATTCTCCTTGAAGTAAAAATATAGTGATTTCAGAGATTTCAGAGAATTGTTGTGATAGAAAAAAAATTCGAAGGAGAAGAGTTGCGCAAATATTTGCGCAATATTTGTTTTTCTTAATCAACTGATAGGAACACAGACATTTTCTTTTAAATTCTAGCATATCAGATTCTCCTTGAAGTAAAAATATAGTGATTTCAGAGATTTCAGAGAATTGTTGTGATAGAAAAAAAATTCGAAGGAGAAGAGTTGCGCAAATATTTGCGCAATATTTGTTTTTCTTAATCAACTGATAGGAACACAGACATTTTCTTTTAAATTCTAGCATATCAGATTCTCCTTGAAGTAAAAATATAGTGATTTCAGAGAATTGTGATAGAAAAAAAAATTTGACGGAGAAGAGTTGCGCAAACATTTGCGCAATATTTTTTTTTCTTAATCAACTGATAGGAACACATTTTCTTCCAAATTTTAGTAAAAATATAGTGATTTCAGAGATTTCAGAGAATTGTGATAGAAAAAAATTTTGAAGGAGACAAATATTTGCGCAATGTTTTTTTTCTTAATCAACTGATAGGAACACACAATTTCTTTTAAATTCTAGCATATCAGATTCTCCTTGAAGTAAAAATATTGTGATTTTAGAGAATTGTTGTGATAGAAAAAAATTTCGAAGGAGAAGAGGCGCAAATATTTGCGCAATATTTTTTTTCTTAATCAACTGATAGAAACAGACATTTCCTTTTAAGTGATAGCATATCAGATTCTCCTTGAAGTAAAAATATAGTGATTTCAGAGATTTCAGAGAATTGTGATAAAAAAAAAAATTCGAAGGAGAAGAGTTGCGCAAACATTTGCACAATATTTTTTTTCTTAATCAACTGATAGGAACACACATTTTCTTCCAAATTCTAGTAAAAATATAGTGATTTCAGAGATTTCAAAGAATTGTGATAGAAAAAAATTTTGAAGGAGAGACAAATATTTGCGCAATGTTTTTTTTCTTAATCAACTGATAGGAACACACATTTTCTTTTAAATTCTAGCATATCAGATTCTCCTTGAAGTAAAAATATAGTGATTTTAGAGAATTGTTGTGATAGAAAAAAATTTCGAAGGAGAAGAGTTGCGCAAATATTTGCACAATATTTTGTTTCTTAATCAACTGATAGGAACACACACATTTCCTTTTAAATTGTTGCATATCAGATTCTCCTTGAAGTAAAAATATAGTGATTTCAAAGAATTGTTGTGATAAAAAAAAATTTCGAAGGAGAAGAGGCGCAAATATTTCCGCAATATTTTTCTTCTTAATCAACTGATAGGACACACATTTTCTTTTAAATTCTAGAGCAAGGGTCGGCAACTGGCGGACTGTCCAAATTAAAATAAAAAATAAGAAATATGAATTTTTTTTCTGGACCTCGTTAAAAATTTTCAAAAGTATCCGGACCCCACCTAAAATTACTTGCCGACCCCTGTTCTAGAGCATCAGATTCTCCTTGAAGTAAAAATATAAATTTGTTGATAATAGGTGACATAATTACTAGAAAATTATACCATAAAAATACTGTTATATAATTTTTTATTCTGATGACGAAATAAAACAAGTAAACATTAAATTATAGCAAATGCAAAACAGAAAGTGGGTAATTAAAAAAAATATCCTTAATTAGATAGGAAGTCGAACAGAATAATTTGTCGAAGAACTGTTTACTTTTTGTTGGAAAACGGTGTCTTGAACCAAAATGGATCTTGTTTTTATTTTTTCCACATTGAAGAATTATTGAAATACTTAAATAATCAGGATATAATAAAAAAAAAACAACTAAATATACAGGTATAATTTCATATTTACACGGAACTACCTTTGACCTTCAGAAACAAGTATAAATGGTATATTTTTTCAAATTCCGTCGAGAAAGCTTGATTTTTTAAATATTTTTTTACTAATTTTCATACCCTACCGCTGAACAAACTAATGCGATCTCAAACAACAGCGCGCTTTAGTCGCAGAGCGTGCTCAATTATGAACTGGGCTGTGCATTGTTGTCAAATCTCATATTTAAAGGAAAGATTATTAAAAAGCAATGAGTGAACGCAAAAAACCTGTGCTTTTCGCCGGTTTTTTCACAATTCGCAGAGAATTTAAAAAAATACATAAAAATATATTTTTGGTCGCAAATTACTTGTCGTAAAAAACTGAAATGAGCATAGCTTTTGATATTTTGAAAATTTAAAAAATCACCCCTACTTAGGGGTTGAAAAAATGCCAAAAATGAAGAATTTGAATATTACCAATTGATATAAAAACTATTAGCTTGTGAATTATATTAATATGTTTTTTTTGTTGGAATTTTTACAATTATTTCTATTCTCTATTTTTGAGGATGATTCCACCCCCTGAGCGCGCTTAAGGGTGGATTTTCTAATTCAACATGCTTATTTCAGTCATGAGAATAAATCTTTCTTTGTATCAAGAATCATCCGATAGAAAAATACACATGCTAGTATTTTTATATTTATTGGTAATATTCAATTCTTCATTTTGGGTGTCTTTTCAACCCCCCAATAGGTGTGTTTTTGAAAATTTTCAAAAAACTAAAAGCTATGCTCATCTTAATTTTGTACGACGAGTAATTTGAGACCAAAAACATTTTTATCTATTTTCTTTAGTTCTCTGCGAATTGTGAAAAAAAAAGGCGATTTTTGCGGTCACTCTTTCCATATCACTCGCCGTGAGGTACCACTCTTTGATGTGCAACTTTTGCTGAGTGGGTGTTCGTTACGAGCCTTATCATTCCACAAAAACAAAAATTTTATTCGTTTAAGCAATATTCTCGTTCTCTGAATTTGTTCCCGTCCAAAAATGTTCTTATTCGGTACTTATAAATCTATCTGATACCGTCTTCTTTGTTCCTGACAAAAAGTGGGCTCTAGTCATATCCACTCTTTCTCCATTCGTATACATGTTTTTCATAATGTCGTACAAAAACTTGCAAAAGTATGATAACTGCAAAATAACACGTAATATTAAACAATTGCTTAAAAAAAAATTAATTTACAATTAATAACGCATCTCCATGCCAATATTAGTCAATATTTATTAATCGTATAAAAATTTTTAATTTTTTAAATGATAGGATGTTTTTTTTTACTGTTCAGCGCTTCGACCACAGTGATATCAAAAATACATGATGACTTTAAAATGACACGTCACTAAGTTATACAAAAGCAATCGGTTTTACAAAATTATTTTTCATTGTCCCTTCTCACAATGTATGTTAATTTGAAAACAACTGGTAGTGCTGATAGTGCATTATTAAGCAAATTCTGGGTACATAAAAATTTAACTCGATCACGATCGAGGTTGTACTCTATAACTAAACAGTTATTTTTATGTATTATAGGTAGCGAGACCACCCCAGTAGCCGTCCGCGAACTGAACGCCATGCAGGTGCGCTGCATGGCGGCGCGTATGCTCGGCCTCCTCTCCTGCTTCATAATCAAACCGGCCCCCGGCGTCGATTACTCGGCCGATCTAGAAAAACCCGTAGACTGCTACGTCAAGGTCCTCCTCGTCCACCTCAACTCCAAATCCGCCCTGCAGCGCATGATGACAGGCCTGGTGGTGGCGGAGTGGGCCCGGCTCAACGACCAACCTCAAGACTGCCCCGAGGCGCTCAAGCAGCGCCTCCACACCTGCCTGAACGAGTGCGTGTACTTCGACGAGATCGCGCACAGCTTCACCCGCCTCGCTCAAGAAACCAGGGATTTCGTGGCTACGCTGAAGCACTACAAGGTGCCGATAAACATACAGAACGACAGCGTGTTCACGCTGCAGCACATCGAGCAGTTGACGGGGGCGGAGACGCAGCAGGTCCTGGTCAAGTTCAAGCTGAAAACGAAGATACAGGAGAGCCTGGAGGAGAGGAGGAGGAGCATCCAGGGGTCCGCCACGCAGACGAGCAACGATCAGCTGATGCTCAGCGTCAGCACTTTAGGTAAGAAGTTTTTTTAAGAGGTTTTTTTTTCTCTTTTGAAGCGTAAGTGTTCAGACTTTCATGGAAAGTGTATGAATAAAGGTGAGTTATAACAGTTTCTGAGGCAAACGTAACAGAAGAAGTAAAACAGATATAAGAAATAGTTTATTTGGCCTTGAAAAACATCCAGATTTGGCAAAAATAAAAGTTGGGGTTTCTTAGAAAATCAATTTTGAAAAAGAAAAAAAATTTTCTCGTTTTTCTCATTTATCTCGGAAAATTTTAAAGCAATTTGAATTTAAAAAAACAAAACAGGTGAAAACTGATGAAATTCTGCACATTAAGAAAAAAACTTTTCGATAGGTCAAAATGGCGGCCACTTGAAAAAAATATGCATTTTGATTTTCGGGATAACGTCATCGCGATGTAAACTTTGAAGTGGCCCACAGAGCTCCAATAACTTTTTTTCGGAAAAACAAAAAAACGCGTCACAAAAAATACAAAGTAAATTAACATCCCAGTTTCAAAAAAATTGAAGAGGTCGATTATTTTTGTTCGTTGCATCCATACGCAAACTACCATTGATCAATGTGAACTGTTGAAATTAATTTATACAATTTAGTATTAGCTACTTGCAAAAAATGTGTTCTTTCATTGAAATGCTTTTAACTTTATTAAAAGGAAGAAACTATCTGACTTCACTTGTTAAAAATGCAGATATACCAAAAAGAAATAATTTTTGACATTTTAAAGCAGACTTGTCCTATGGAAAAAATGTAAACAACTATTTTTGTGAAACATTTAGTAAATTTCAAGACAATTGTTTTCCAGTTTTTAAATAAATAAAATAAAATGTATCGATTTTGTAGTACGAAGATAGTGTTGTGCTTAAATTTTAGCTCGAATTTTAGTAATTATGAATTTCTTAAAACAGGAACTTAACTTTTAATCAAATTACGTATTTGAAAAATATATAATTAAAGTACCCAAAGATTCACGTCGTCCAAATAATCATACGTATTAAAAATAACTTAAGTTCTTACCAAAAAGTAAAATCGAGTAATTTTTAAATGCACAAGTACAAAACAAACTACAACATATGTTCAAAATGTCCACCACCGTTTTTGATGCACACACGATACCTTCGAATCCAATATTCGCGCACTCGCTGGAAAATGCTTCAAGAAAAGGAAATAGTGGTATGCAAAAAACACTCATACACAGTCCAATTCCAGATACCAACTGAATTGCGTATTGCAGCATTGCTCGATATGAATTTTATCGAATTTTACAAGGCTAATTATTTTTTAGAATTAAGAAGTTCAAAAAAGTGATAAACATTGTAGTTTATGGTATTCTATGCACGCATTTATGTCAATATTTCTAAATTATCCGAACTTTGGTACATCAAGTTGGAGATTTTGATAATGTTTTTCTCGGAAATGGTTGAATTTAGTTGAGTTGACCCAAGTCATAAGGGTTTTTTGTTTATTTTAATGTATTCTATCGTCCGTTAAAATTAAGGCAGTCAAACTTCTAACACCCTGTATAAACAAGGAGTGTTTCTTTAGAGTATTGTTTTTTTTATACAGCTGCGCTTTCTGGTGCCATCGTGATGTTCCGAGCCCTCCCCGACAAGCTGACGCCCGTCGTCAAACCGTTGATGGAATCCGTGCGTCGCGAGAACGACGAGAACCTGCAGAGAATCGCTGCCCAGCACCTTGCCATCCTGTTAGACCAGTGCAGGGGCCGCACGCCTTGCCCGAACGACAAAATAATAGCGAACCTCTGTACGTTCCTGCGGTGCGACCCCGAGTTCACGCCCGTCGTACACAAAAATCACGGGGAGCACAGCAAAGACATGCACAATAAACCGGGGAATTATAACGGCATCGTGACTCTCAATAATCAACAGAGAAACGCGGAACGGGCGGTGTTCAAACGATCCAATAGCACGGGGAGGGGTCCCGGTAGGCCCCCGGCCATGGATATACCCTTGGAGGAGCTCCTGAAAGAAGAAGATGATTCGCAGAGGATAAACGGCATTCAACGTCGGGGCGCCACTTTGGCTCTGACCGCCATCACGGAGCATTTCGGTGCGGAACTCCCCAGCAAAGCTCCGAAACTGTGGGAGTTTATAGTCGGGCAGCTGTCCGAGGCCATAGATCCGTACAATTTCGACTCGAACGTTTTGTACAACAGAGAGGGCCAAGCGGAACAGCTAGTTTGGGCGCTGCAAGTACTCGAAGTCAACAGCGCCAGCCTACACAAGTCCCTCCTACCCGAAGTGATGAACAGGAGCTTAGTGAGGCTATGCGTGTTGCTGTCGCACCCTTACCGCGCCGTCAGACACTTAGCCGCGCGCTGCCTCGCCGCTTTCGCCAAGTTGGATTCCGTGAAAGTAATGGAACTGATCGTTAGCATAGTGCTGCCCAAACTGGGCGCCACCGACTGTGATATAGACAGGCAGGGGGCCGTGGAAGCCGTCGCTTGCATCGTGGAGGCCCTCCAGTTCGACATCATACCCTACGTGGTCCTGCTGGTGGTTCCGTTGCTCGGCCGCATGTCGGATCAGAACATGTGCGTGCGTCTCATGGGGACCTACAGCTTCGCTACACTAGTCCAATTGATGCCGTTGGACGGGGGCGTACCCGAGCCCCCGACGCTTCAAGGCAGCTCCCTCAACGAGAGACGCATCAAGGAGAGGGAGTTCTTGCAGCAGCTGCTCACGCCGTCCACCATTCCGGATTACGTGGTGCCGGTGCCGATCGCGGCCCAGCTGAGGAGCTACCAGCAGGCGGGCGTGAATTGGCTGGCTTTCCTCAACAAGTACAAGTTGCACGGGATACTCTGCGACGATATGGGGCTGGGGAAGACGTTGCAGAGCATCTGTATCCTGGCGGGGGATCAGTATTACAGGGACCAGAAGTACAGGGAGACCAAGTCGCCGGACTGCGCTCCCCTGCCGTCGTTGGTCGTCTGCCCGCCTACTTTGACAGGTATGTTGCATTTAAGAGTTTCTTTTATTCAGCCAAGCGTTTTTTTTACAAATACTTTTTATATCGGTTGAATGAGGATCATATTTTTGACCTTTTGAAGTGCGTATCATAATCTCAAATTCCAATCTTTAGACAAGCTGTAATCTTTCTTAATTCTTACACACATGTTTTCACATCTCAAAGAAATTTAGCAATGAAGACACACAAACACATTCCATCACTAAACACTGACCCAACTTTATAAGATTATGGACTTGCGCGAGGCATATCGGCAAATACCATTCACTTTTACTATAAAATTAAACTTCAGCACAACTATACTGCACTGTACAACTAGGCCAAGCAAATACAATTTTTACTCGAAAAAAGTCGTATCCGCGAGATTATTGTAAAATTGTCTTAAGGAACATAATACAAGACATCTCTCATCTCGTTAGTCAAAAACTTTTATTAGCTAACTTTTCTATTTAAACAAATAAGTGAGGAAAACAGTTTTTTCACTTTGCAGGGAAAACCATCGATTTTAGCGAAAAGTGATTATCTACAAAATGAGACTTGTAAAATTAAAATCGGTTAATAAACAAAAAAGTTATTGCAAAAAAACTAGAAAAGTGCCAATTTTTTAATTTGTTTATAACTATTGCATTTATTGTTAAAATTTTATAAAACCTATGACAAGTTGAGGGATTTGTCATACTTCAAAAGTGTGCCAAAAGTGGGCGCTGTAGGTGCAATAGTTTTCGCACATTCTATTCGTTTATAACGGAGGTTCCAAAAGTTATGAAGTTTAAGCCTCTGTACAGGCGTTAATTTTCAACCAAACATGATTCTGAAAGCGTCATTGTAATCTTAAAGACGCAATTAAGCGACCTATTAAAAAATATCACCGTTTTTTTGACATTAACATTCTCAAATTGTGCATTAAAAAACCGTGCGTTTTTCGCTTATAAACAATTTGAATAACATTGTTGCTATTTATGCTATCTCACCGAAAATAGGTGCAATGGATAGCTGGAAAAAAAATACAGTTTTAAAATAAAAAAAGTGCCCTCTACGACCAACAGGAGCCAAGATAAGAATCTTTTTTTAAAAAATCGTAGCGCAATTGTTTATAAATATTAAGACTTGAATTTTTCGCAAAATAAAGTTTACGACGTAAACTACGATTTCCCGTGAATTGCATTGAAAAATGTGGAAAATTAACGACTCACGAGCCCTTTAAAGAGAAGGTACTCGCTAAGTAAACTGTCCGGCGGCCGGCGGCGTGGTGGTGGGGGAAGTGCGCGCTGTAAATTTTGCAATATCTCGGCTTCTATTCATCGTAGAAACTTTTTTTTTTTTTAAACTGGGGTAGCTCGACGAAAAAATAACAATGGGCATATTTACGAATTCGTAGAATAGCCCTGAACCCCAGAAAAAATGCATCTTTTATTATTAATTTTTTTTAATTTACAAAAATGTCACAAAAATTATTGTTAAACGAAATATTAATTAAAATTTCAATTTCGGAATTATTTTACTATTATTAAATAAATAAATGAAGCTATCGTTCATTTAAAAAGTTATTTCTTTTACATATTAAGGCAAAGTAAACTTGTTTTTTCAATATTTTGTTAGCTATTTAATTACGATTTAAATGTAAAATTAAAGTAAAAATTCACAAATTATTTTCAAATTATTATTTATTGTTAAAAGATTTAAAAAAGAATAAAAAGCATTTGAATTTATTGCAAAATTCTCAAAATTAAAAAATATTAAAAATAACGCGGTCGATAAAATTACAATTTTAACTTCCTGAAATTTTAATATATAAAGTTTTTTTATTATATTTATTACTAATTTTATAAACATAATCAAAATTAATTCAAAAAATATTAATCACAACCATTTTCAATAATAGATATAAATAATGCAATATAATACAATTTAAAATTTAAAATTTTTTCTATTTTTATGAGAAATAATAATTTGAAAATAATTTATGAATTTTTACTTTAATTTTACATTTAAATCGTAATTAAATAGCTAACAAAATATTGAAAAAACAAGTTTACTTTGCCTTAATATGTAAAAAAATAACTTTTTAAATGAACGATAGCTTCATTTATTTATTTAATAATAGTAAAATAATTCCGAAATTGAAATTTTAATTAATATTTCGTTTAACAATAATTTTTGTGACATTTTTGTAAATTAAAAAAAATTAAGTATAAAAGATGCATTTTTTCTGGGGTTCAGGGCTATTCTACGAATTCGTAAATATGCCCATTGTTATTTTTTCGTCGAGCTACCCCAGTTTAAAAAAAAATTAAGTTTCTACGATGAATAGAAGCCGAGATATAGCAAAATTTAGAGCGCGCACCTATTTAAACTTTGGATTTAACTTTTCTCGCCAGCGCTACCGCTTGGACGAGCTTCCCCCACCACCACGCCGCCGGCCGCCGGACAGTTTACTTAGCGAGTACCTTCTCTTTAAAGGGCTCGTGAGTCGTTAATTTTCCACATTTTTCAATGCAATTCACGGGAAATCGTAGTTTACGTCGTAAACTTTATTTTGCGAAAAATTCAAGTCTTAATATTTATAAACAATTGCGCTACGATTTTTTAAAAAAAGATTCTTATCTTGGCTCCTGTTGGTCGTAGAGGGCACTTTTTTTATTTTAAAACTGTATTTTTTTTCCAGCTATCCATTGCACCTATTTTCGGTGAGATAGCATAAATAGCAACAATTTTATTCAAATTGTTTATAAGCGAAAAACGCACGGTTTTTTAATGCACAATTTGAGAATGTTTATGTCCAAAAAACGGTGATATTATTTAATAGGTCGCTTAATTACGTCTTTAAGATTACAATGACGCTCTCAGAATCATGTTTGGTTGAAAATTAACGTCTGTACAGAGGCTTAAAGTTCATAACTTTTGGAGCCGCCGTTATAAACAAATAGAATTGTACGAAAACTATTACACCTACAGCGCCCACTTTTGGCACACTTTTGAATTATGACAAAACCCTCAACTTGTCATAGGTTTTATAAAATTTTAACAATAAATGCGATAGTTATAAACAAATCAAAAAATAGGCACTTTTCTTGTTTTTTTGTAATTACTCTTTTGTTTATTAACCGATTTCAATTTAACAAGTCTCACTTTGTAGATAATTTTACAAGCTGTCTGCGAGTCACTTTTCACTAAAATTGATGGTTTTCCCTGCAAAATGAAAAAACTGTTTTCCTCACTTATTTGTTTAAATAAAAAACTTAGCTAATAAAAGATTTTGACTTACGAGATGAGAGATGTCTTGTATTACATTCCTTTAGACAATTTTACAATAATCTCACGGATAGGAATTTTTTCGAGTTTCTCTTTTATTTCCGCTAATTTTCCTGGTGTAAAATTCTATTTTGAATTCAGTGAAAACTAATGCTTAGCACAGAAAGTCGCGAAAACTAAAATAAATGTAATAAAACAAAGCAGTGACAACAATTCTCGTTTCACAGAAATAACATTTCTTCCTTAGTGTCATGTTGTCATGTCCCCTCAGGCACTTCACCTTAACTAGATCAATTTCAGTGGTCATTGGCAATGAGATTCGCATACTAAACAGTGTGCTTTAAAAAAATAGCAAATGTTTACATTTTTTTTATTTTAAAAATTTTATTAAAATCTTTATTAAAATTATGTTTGAACATAATGTTTAAGATTTAAGAATAGCATTCAGTGGATTTAGTGCATTATAAAGATCTTATAAAGACCAAACTTATGCATCAAACCTTGAATTTTGACAATATATTACACAGTTTGTCTAAATATGAATTAACGCACAAATAACAGACTTTCCTCCACTCTAACGCAGTTTTTTTATAAAATGAAGTTAGTTTGAATCTCAAATTACTTTTTGTTGCAAAGAAATTTGTAATTTGCCGCTTTTGAACATGCGGCATCGTAAATTCACACAAAATTAACCCGGAATTTCCGTCCTTCTAAGGCCACTGGGTATACGAAGTCGAGAAGTTCCTGAACCAGAAGTACCTGCGTCCGCTACAGTACAACGGCTCTCCCACCGAACGGGAGAAACTGCGCCACAAATTCAAAAAGTATAATCTCATCGTCGCATCCTACGACATCGTCCGCAAGGACATCTCCTTCTTTGCCAACATCAAGTGGAACTACGTCATCTTGGACGAGGGCCACATCATCAAGAACGGCAAGACGAGGACGAGCATAGCCATCAAAGCCCTCGTCGCCAACCACAGACTGATCCTCAGCGGAACGCCCATCCAAAATAACGTCCTCGAGCTGTGGAGTCTGTTCGATTTCCTCATGCCCGGTTTCCTCGGTACGGAGAAACAGTTCACCGCTAGATATTCCAGGCCGATTTTGGCCAGTCGCGATCCCAAGTGTTCGCCGAAAGACCAGGAGGCCGGGGTGTTGGCCATGGAGGCGCTGCACCGGCAGGTGTTGCCGTTCTTGTTGAGGAGAATGAAGGAGGACGTGTTGGACGACCTGCCTCCGAAGATTACGCAAGATTACTACTGCGAATTGAGTCCGTTGCAGGAGCAACTGTACGAAGACTTCTCCAAGTCGCAGGCCCATCAAACTTTGCAGGTTTGTACTTTTTTTTAAGTAAGAAAATGTATAGTTCGTAACAATTTTTGTTTTTTACAGGAGTCTATTTCTTCTGGAGCGACAGTGAGTTCCATGCAGGGCAACACGCATATATTCCAGGCCCTAAGGTACCTGCAGAACGTCTGCAACCATCCCAAACTAGTTCTTAACCCGTCCCACCCGCAGTACCAGCAGATCGTGGCGCAGCTGCAGCAGCAAAATTCCAAACTGGAGGATATCCATCATTCCGCAAAACTTCCTGCTTTACAGTATGTAATTTTTTAAATTTGTTTCTCTCGCCTTAGATTTTTAAATCCCATGACCACAGCTCCACGTTTGCGTTGTTCGTAAATGAATATTCAGTATTCGTTCAGCTTAATGCATGTATGGATAAAAATTTGTATTCGTTCACAAATATTCGGTATAACCATAATCAACACAGGTTGTGACTTGTACTGTTCGTATACGAATATTCAGTATTCGGTCAACTAAATGCATGTAAGGAAAAAAATTTTGTATTCGTTCACAAATATTTGGTATAACCATAATCAACACAGGCTCTGACTTGTACTGTTCATATACAAATATTCAGTATTCGGTCAACCTAATGCATGTATGGATAAAAATTTTGTATTTGTTCACAAATATTCGGTATAACCATAAACAACACAGGTTCTGACTTGTACTGTTCGTATACGAATATTCAGTATTCGGTCAACTTAATGCATGTACGGATAAAAATTTTGTATTCGTTCACAAATATTCGGTATAACCATAATCAACACAGGCACTGACTTGTACTGTCCATATACGAATATTCAGTATTTGGTCAACTTAATGTATGAATAAAAAATTTGTATTTGTTGGTATATATTCAGTATATATTGCATTTTAAGAAAATAAACAGCCCCAGCTCCACGCTTATGTTGATTGTGTAAAAAAATTCAGTTTTGGATAAAAAATTTGTATTCGTTCACAAATATTCTTATGGTATCTTTAGAAAATCAACAGAACTGTCTCCACAGTTGTGCTGGTCATGTATGAATGTTCAGTATTCAGTCAACTCAATGCAAATATGGACAAAAATTATGTATTTACAAATATTCAGTATATTATATAGCATCTTGAGAAAACTAACACAGTTTGTTGGTTGTATAGAGGTATTCAGTATTCGGTCAACTTAATACAAATATGGATAAACATTTTGTATTCGTTCACAAATATTCAGTATAAGTATATAGCATCTTGAGAAAATTAACAGTTTGTTGGTTGTATAGTATTATATACTTATGTTGTTTTTGGACGAATATTCATTACTCGATCAACTTACTGCAAGTATGGATAAAATTTTCTATTGGCAGATATTCTTTATATAAGGCATCTTGAGAATAACAACCAAGCCCAGGTTCATATTTGTGTTCATAAAAGATAATCAGTATTCGCTTATCTTAATGTAAATATGGATAAAAATTTTGTATTCGTTCACAAATATTCAATGTATCTTTAGAAAATCAATGCTGTTCTTGCACTGTTTGTGTACGGATATCCAAAATTTGGGCAATTTAACGCTTGTATGGGTAAAAATTAGAATTTGTTGGAAAATATTCAATTTTCGGGCCACCTATTTGACTTAAAAATTCATATTTCTCGACAAGTATTCATTATATTTGGATGAATATAAGTGTGCAAAATTCACCAATATCCGTTGACGTAAGTGTGGGAATAGTCTTTTAGACTTTATGAATCGTTGTTTTCAGACAACTTTTGCAAGATTGTGGCATAGGCATAACGGAAAGCATCTACAAGGAGTCCACGGTAGTCAACCAGCACAGGGCCCTGGTCTTCTGCCAGCTCAAGGCCATGCTGGACATCATAGAGAAGGACCTATTCAAGAAGCACATGCCCAGCGTCACGTACCTGAGACTGGACGGCTCGGTTCCCGCCGGTCAACGCCACACGGTTGTTACAAGGTAAACGCCGCTCGTCTAACGTGCAATCGAACGAATATCTCACAGATTCCCCGTCTTAGGTTCAACAACGATCCCTCCATCGACGTCCTCCTCCTTACGACCCAAGTCGGGGGCTTGGGTCTCAACCTGACGGGGGCGGACACCGTCATCTTCGTCGAACACGACTGGAACCCCATGAAGGACCTTCAGGCCATGGACAGGGCACACCGCATCGGCCAGAGGAAGGTCGTCAACGTTTACAGGCTGATCACCAGGGCCACCTTGGAGGAGAAGATAATGGGGTGAGTCGGGAGCCCGTTTATTGTTAACGTTCACGAATCTTGACGTCGCCACCTTTTCAGATTGCAGAAATTCAAGGTGCAGACGGCCAACACTGTGATCAGCGGGGAGAACAGCCAGTTGGAGACGATGGGCACGGACCAGTTGCTGGACCTGTTCTCGCACAAGCCAGGCTGGAGCGGGGACGGCGGTTCGTCGTCCAGGTCGAACGGGGGAGTGCGTGCCATTCTGGAGTCGTTGCCCGAGTTGTGGGACTCGCGGCAGTACGAGAACGAGTACGATCTGTCCCAGTTCCTCACCAAACTGCAGTAGAAAGGTAAGTTGTGGTCGTGTGTGAGGTTGCAAAGTGAAATCTTTGGCGAAAGGCGGTTTTCGATCGAGAAGGAAATCGTAATATTTTTAGACGTCCAGATTTGTTTTGAAAATAATTATTTATGCTGTTTTATAAAATATACATAATAAAAAAATAAATAAATGCATTTACTGATCCGATAAATTCGAAATATTTTTTAAATCAAGATGTTAATAAAAACTATTTTTTACAATTTTTTAAAGCACTGCGTTTAGTTTGTGATTTTCAGTGTTAGTGATCGCCGACATTGGACCCGGTTTGGGTGAAGTTGCAGAAATTACCTTGTTTAATGCTAACAATTAATATGCATATTTGGAAACTAATTTTTTTGAAATTGAAAATAAGAACTTTGAAAAATTGTATAGTATTTTTTTTATTGGAAATCTATTAAAGCAAAGTTGTAAATGCTCCCATAACAACTATAAAAATCTATTCTTTTTAAATTCTACATTCCGATATATTAAGAGCTGTGGGTGGTTTTCACTCTCGCACAGATCTCAAAAAAGGGACGTTTCAGGGCGGGAAAGGCTTTTTTCGCGAGCCGCGTTTTTTGTCGCTTGGGGCAGGCATTTCGGTGAGGTTTTTCCGCGTTTTCCTAGATAAATTTTCATTTTCCCGAGGCTCCTCGGCGATAACGGCAAATTTTCGCTGTGGGAGAGAGACAGAACCCGATGGGAACGCCCACCGACGAACGTTTAAAGAGACGATTTGTGACACTAAAGGCTTTTTTCCGAGCATCGATCAGGGATTGACTCAGTTCTTACGCGCGTGTTTCGTCGTTTCTTCGCCGCCACGGGACGTTTTCGAAAGGTATTTTGTACTTTTTAATGCCGTTTGCTTTTTAAAAAAAGGTTCTGCACCTTGCATCTCTCTTGCGAAACCCCAATAAGTATTCTCTCTCGTCTATATCGCCCTCAACTTTTATTAGGTTAAATGTAACAAAATTTAAGACGAGATTAAGAATATTTTGACACAAACTGTCACCGCGGTTGAAACGTCAGAATTGTCAAAACCAAATTTTCCGATCCCGACGTTCCCCGCGGCGCCAGTAGAGCGATAGGCGATTATTTTTACGTTTTATATCGTTCCGAGCCCTTTGCGGACGATTTTACGGTAGAAAAATGAAATTTTTAACATTACGGAAATTTTTATTTGCTTCGGCTATGAACGGGAGGCGATGATGGCTCAGCGGTAAAAGTGTCGTGTTGCNGGAATTATTTTACTATTATTAAATAAATAAATGAAGCTATCATTCATTTAAAAAGTTATTTTTTTTATATATTAAGCCAAAGTAAACTTACTTTTTCAATATTTTGTTAGTTATTTAATTACGATTCAAATGTAAAATTAAAATAAAAATTCACAAATTATTTTCAAATTATTATTTATTGTCAAAAGATTTAAAAAAGAATTTGAATTTATTGCAAAATTCTCAAAATTAAAAAACAGGGTTCGTAGTGGCTGGGAAAACTGGGAATACCGGGAAAAGTCAGAGAATTTGTTATTCTTCATAAAAAACAGGGAATAGTCAGGGAATTTAAAAAATATTCATGAAAGTCAGACAATTTGATGTTTGCAACTCGAAATTTTGTGAAAGCCGGCTCTGGGTTCTTGAAAGAGAAAACTATTTGTGGTTTTGAAACCTTTATAAGAGGTTGTTAGGTTATAAAAAAGATTATGGAGTCCAGTCGAGAAAAAATTTAATGCATAAACACCAATTGGTATGTAAAAATNCAGAAAGGTTAACTCCGCGTCAGAGCAGTTTGCCGACCTTTCTAGTAGTCTTTAAAAGCGAAATATTTTCTAGTATATTTAGTGCAATTTTCTTATTTTTTTATCATTTTTTTTTCTGAATTGCATGAACAAATCACGTTTTTTTGGGTACTGTCATATTAGATTTTGAATAAGAAAATTGTTAATACAATTTTTTACAAAATATTCAGAGTATTGTATAAGTGTGTACAATAAATTCAGGACTGCATTCCTTGGAAAATTTTAATGGGGGTTTTTCACAGGAGCGGCTGAAAATAAAATTTCCACCTGGGTGAGAGGGTAATTTGGCGCCCAATCTCCCATAAAACCAAAAATCACCATGGTGGAGAAAAATTAAAAAATAATTGATAGAATTTGTTTATTTGTGAGTATATTATACTTCTGTTTAGTTTATATTCTATGGTTGACCCCCAACTTAGATTTCTGTACCTACTGTTATTACGGTTAGTTGATCTAGGGATAGATGGCGCTGATATTAGTTTTGTAGATGATCAAGGCTGCCGGACTGTAAATAAAATAGTTGATGTAAAATCGTTGCTAATAAACAGTACCCCAAGTAATACCCAAACCTTTAAATAAGTCTTTTATCAATAATCGTTTCACGGTAACGATGTAATGTATATATTCTACTATAGTGTAGCCTACAATATACTGTGTAAAATTTATTTATTTAATTGGGGTCTCCTCTAAAAACTTACAGTCTACAGTCTATTAAAGGGAGTTGTTGTAAACTGGTTTTTTAAATTTTTCTCAAAAACTTGAATATAAGCAAACGAAATTTGGTGTAATTATAGTGCTTATGGAATCACAATTTACGAGCATTTTCCTGGTTTGCTATAAAGGGGTCCATGTTTTTTCTACAAACTTTTTTATTCTTTCAGATTTTTTAAGCAAATTATATTTTAAGATGCCTTTGTTTATTCAGAAACTTTTTTGTCAATTTTTTTTTAATGGTAATTATTTAAATTAGTTTTTTATTTATGTACTTCTTTTTTTCTTCTTTTGATCAATAATATGTGGTAACTCTTTCTAACTGACTGTTAAAATTATCAGTTTGGTAAATATCTAAAAATGTAAGTATCTGCTTTTCAAATGATCGGGAGTCCTACAAAATAAACATGTGTACCATTTTTTTCTGTCATTCAAATTCATAATTTTCAATCATGGATCATTAATTTAAACCTGTTATTGTTTTTGTTTGACATTTACCAAAAAGTGTTGCAGTGACAACAGACTACTACGAATAAATTACACGCAAGCTCAGAATAAGAATTCATACTGTATTTTGCAACGATCTAAAAAAATATTTTTTTCTCAAAAACAATACAAAAGAGACAAAAAAGTTTCTGAATAAGTAAAGGCATCTTATATTATTTCGCTTTTGAAATTGAAAGGAATTAAAAAGTTTGTAGAAAAAACATGTCTTCACTCCTTTTTAACAATCCAGGAAAATGGAAAATATGCTAATAAATATGATTCTCTCAATACTATAACCACACCCAATTTCATTTGCTTATATTCAATGATTTTTGAGAAAAATTGAAAAAAAAAACAGTCTACACCACCCCCCTTCAATAGACTGTAACTTTTTAGGGGAGGTTTCAATTAAAAGAAATTATATGAAAGACCCCCATTAAAATTTTCCAAGGAAACCAGTCCTGAATTTTTTGTACACACTTATGCAACACCCTCTATATTCGATTATTAAGTCTTGTATTTTTTTAAACCCTATTTTATAGGTATCACACTAATTTATACAAATTCAAAATATTTTTTCAATGGTCTCTATTACCAGAAATCTAGATATACAAAATACAGGGTGATTCACAAATGGTGACCAAAAATGAAATCTCGTATTTTTTGGTGAATTTTAATATAAAGTTTTTATCTAGGACGCTACGTTAAAAAGATACAGGGTGTTAAACTAAAATATTTTCAATTATTTTAAATAATTTAAAAACTAGTAAGTAAAATAATTTGAAATTTCATGCGACAGGATTTTTTAGAAGAAATTGCTTAAAGTTTCAATACCTTTAAAATAGAATTAAAATTGGCACCATAAATAAAATCGTGGAAGGTGCAGTTTATGGTCAATCTAATAAAAAAAATATTTGATTTTTATTTATTTATTAACAGACGTAAATACTGGAAAAGTGCAATGCCAATTTACAATTTATAGATTATCGCAAAAATTGTAACAAGAATACATTTTTGTAAAGCCTTCAGTGATCTATCATAATTAGAGAAAAAACAAAAAATGTGAGCCCTGTAAGTAAAGGAAATAGTGGACAACGAAAAACTAAAGTGATCAAAGTTTCATAAAATCGTTTCAACTTTTTTTTTTAATTTTAACAGTCTGTATCTTGAAAACGCAGCTATTTTCATTAATTTTTCATGTAGAGTCCCCGATTAGAGCTTGACCAAACGTGTCAGTTGTGCCCAGTATAAAAACCTTTCACTTTACTATTAAACAATTACACAATGTTATTTTTCACCTTTTTCATTCGTAAATATAAGAATTTGAAATTCACGTAGCGTATATATATTTCCAAAGCTCCTGTTGTCACCTGATTCGACAAACTGGGTCGTGCCGGGCCACCCGACCTACTTGTAAATTGTGCCAGCTGGTCGTGGATTATTTGGGCCAGGAACACGCCGACCTTGGCCCACTGGCCGCCACATTGATTGGCCCATTTTCCAGGTTATGGGTGAGGAGGGGGGGGAGGGGGAAGAGCGACCTGGAAAGGCCCAGCTGCCAAAGGGAATTCTGATGTGGAATTAGGGATGAGGGAGATCCTTGGAAATGCTCGAGTTCAGACTCGGATGTTTAATTTGCTCTGTCGATAGAAAACTTCAAGCCCGCATTTTTTTATTACTAGGTCATGTAAATTTACTTTACTTTGAAGTTGATTTAAAATAAATCTTTAGACTTTGGAACAAATAAAAATTGGGCTAGTATTTTTGTATTTTTTTCGTCTTAGCAGGTACTGATTGGGAAAAATTGAGAAAACTTGGAATTTCCTAAATTTTCTTGGAATCTTTTAAAATTCCAGTAATAATCGGTCCTTATCTACCAGGTGCTGCCACTGGATATCTGTTCTCTTTTTTTATTATATTCAGGATGTTCCAAATTCCATAAATTAAGCTTTATTTGTTGATAAAACTTTTCAAAATAAGAAAAAGTTTTAATTTTCTTTTTATGAAGAATATTAATAATCAGTAAATTTAATTTTTTTTGTCTGTAAGTATTCAAATTTATAAAAAAAAAATGTTTTCAGGAATTTCAACTTGAACACCCTGTATCTCAACCCACAACCTATTACAATTTAGTCAAATATTCCACAAATTTTTTGAAAAATATGCCTTTAATTTTGGTTGATTAAAACAATGCCATTTGCTTTTAAACTAAGGATACAAGGTGAAACAGAATTTGTCCAATAAATAAATTTTGAATGTACAGGGGACTGTTACAAATACAATTTTGTAAAAAAAAACGGACAAAAAATTGAAAGAATTTCATTCCCAACAAAAGAAATAAATAAAATTTTATAACACCTATTTTATATTGGCAAATTCACCTGCTTGTGCCGCTATTGTTATTATTAATTAATAAAATTAATTTGTTTTATTAATGAATAAAATATTTGACATGCCTGATGTTACATCAACTGTTCAAAATTTTGTTCACCGACATGTAAACACATTTGGGCCCGTCTTACTTAGTTTTTACGAACCACAAATGCTTCACCATAACATCAATGTTGTCTTGCTTCATCATAAATTAAAACGATATCCATCAACTCCGAGTTGCTATACAAGTAAGCCATTTTCGACACTTGAAAAACTAATGTAAACACTATCGCAACAACGATAATACAAAAATCGGATTTCAGTATTCGGAATCGCATGGAGAACGCATTGTGTACAGCGCACAACGAGAATGACTCTAGACTACAGTAGGCCAGCGATGTAAGGGTTGTAAATACTATAACTTCAATAATTGTTTTTCTTGGAAACTATAAGGATTTTACAAACAATTTTTACGATATTGACCCCCTTTGTGAAGTGGACCAAGAATTTTGATAATGATGTTGATTGAAAGACGGTAGTTGATGAAGAACTTACCTATTGCTTGGAAAATTTGTCAAATTTTAAAATATCCTGGAAATATCAGGGAATTTTTTGGTCAAAATTTGGTCAGTTTTAAGGTTTTTTACGCTCTAAATATTTGAAGATAATGGTACAGAACACTTACTTTGGGCAGAGAACAACATGAAACTGAGCCATGATGGCAAAGTTCAATCATTTCTGTATTTTTTTTTTCTTTCGTCGAGCGACTTCAGTTTTATAGTTAATTTGTTTGCAGATTGGCATTCAATGAATAAAAAAAATGCCCATTAAATTATTAAAAAATTATATATAAAAAAAACACTAATCAGATTGGTTCTTTTTTATTTAATTTTAAAAGATATAGAAAAAATAAAGTTCCTATAATTGTAATATTAAATTCTGTTTAGAATTTTGCTGTACTTTTGAGTAACCAAAGTTTTTGATTTGGATATGTATTGTCTTAACTTAAATTTCATGTGAATCTTCTTGTAAAAAGCTCTTTTGTATTGGGTATTCCACAAGGATGCCCAATAGACCCCTTTTTAAGACAAATACTATTTACCTTAAAATATTGTCTTCGGGGTCTTGTTAACTTTTTGCAGGGCTTTAATAATTATTGAAGGTACATATAAATATATGTTTTTTTTTTTCAGATACCACCACATCGTCGGAGAGCAATAATATATCTGTAAGTAAAGTTATGATTGTCACACGATTAGAGAAAACTACCAAACCAAAGAATTTTTCTATTTATTTATATCTTAAATAACCATATTACCTACCTTGTAGATGTGTTATTATTTTATTATCCCGTTGTAAGAATAAAATTCTGGGTAATCTGTAACATGGTAGTTTTTTTTTGAAATGGGAAAAGAATCGTTTCCAAATTAAATTACATTCAATTATCGTTTGTCGAGGACAAGATTTTACATTCTTCTTCTCATTTCTATGCTGCATTGTTGAAAATAGTATCGTTTATGTATGAAATGTCCACTTTATTTCGGATAGTATTAATTTGTGAAAGTTAATGTTTGATAGCAATAAATAAATATTTCATAATGACTAATATTTCTCCATACCTGGTTTGATGCTGCTTTTTTTTCTTTTTATTTAATTATATTATGGGAAACAACTACTCTGCGGACTACAGCCCCATCCAGCATTGAGTAGTTATCTCCCACGATATCAGTTAAAAAGTTTATTTCACCTGGTGCGAGACAAGTCGTGCTTTGTGCCAGTAGGCATTAAGTAACAATTACATTTAAAATTTGACATGCACTTCATAGGTTATAATTCATAGTGCGACCTATGCGGGTAGGTATGAAGTAATTCTTTGCGTCAGTAGGCGTTGAGTAGCAATGACATTTAAGGTAACATACTATGTAGGTTATATCTCACAGAGCGACTTACTGCCAAGTAGGTACAAAGTAATGCTTTGTCAGTAGGCATTTATTAATAATGACTTTTAAGACGACAGTAGGATTGATGACAACTACTTTGTAGGTTCAAAAGTGACCTATGCCAGTAGGTACGAAGTAATATTTTGTGTCAGTAGGCATTGAGTAACTTTGACATTTAAGATGACACATACTTTGTAGGTTATAATTCACAAAGTGACCTATGCCAGTAGGTACGAAGTAATGTTTTGTGTCAGTAGGCATTGAGTAACTATGACATTTAAGAAGACATATACTTTGTAGGTTATAATTCACAAAGTGACCTACACCAAGATGTACAAAGTAGCGCTTTGTGTCAGTAAAGTTGAGTTTGTTGGTAGAAATGTTTGAAAGCATGTGTTAGATCGTAATAAAAAAAAAGCTTCGAGGGGTTGGATATTAAATGAAAACCAGCAGTAACCTTATAACTTTTATTCCCTGTAAATAGTAAGTACATCAAAAAGGTATATTTAATATATATTTCATTCAGTCAGTAGATAGATAATAAAATAAAATATTCTAACTCATCTACGAGATCTACAACAATACTATTATTTCTCTTTGATATGACAGATGATTACATAGTGTCACTAGAGGCGTGTATGACGTAGCTTGTGATAAATAGCATTCGCCTCTTCCACACACAAAAATCAATACAACTCTGATATTAATACAAAACAGTTTGAACCTTACATTCTAACAACTTATATTAAGGGCTCTGTTCTACTCTGAAGGTTATAATATACAACAATTTTCTATAAATCACAGCATTTTTCCTCTTATTAAAATGTACAGCATTGAAGCTTTCACGCGAGGTGGAAACTACGCTAGCATTTTGATCCCTACGATCTAAGGTCTACTTATTGCATAAGCGAACACCAATATTTGCGTTGAAGCAGTTCTCTTGTGGGTATAATCACATTTTTACTTGATAAGCATCGTATTATATAACTTTATAGGTATGGAACTATTACTATACAAATAAAATCGCAGGGGGTGGAAGAATCGTTTCTTATTCCAAATTCCACAACGGAATAAGCAGGATAACGATCCCAGTGGCTACGTTCTAACAAATAACTAATTTTCTGGAAGTTAGGGCGA
Source organism: Anoplophora glabripennis (assembly GCF_000390285.2). NCBI lineage: Eukaryota > Metazoa > Arthropoda > Insecta > Coleoptera > Cerambycidae > Anoplophora > Anoplophora glabripennis. Next base: position 316,543 of record NW_019416299.1, read on the forward strand.
TTATTTCACTTTTTTCTTAAATCTATGCCACTTTCGGTATCTTTTTGCAGTAATGTAGCAAGGGAAGACGTTCTTAAGCTAGTCACGATGTTAACGACGAGTTACACATCAATATATTCCACTTATTGCTTCAGGATTTATCAACATGAAACACTAAGCTCGTGGTTTGAATTTTTAAACATTTGATACATTGCCTTAACAAAAAGGTGAGAGAACATTACAATTATTCCTCTAAGCAACGATCTTGAAAATTAGGGTTTAGTAATAATTAAGATTTTATATTATTTAACTAAATCGTTTTAATGTTATACCGATTCGATCTGTTTAAAAATTAAACCGATAGACCGAGATATTGGTAAAAAATGGATTATTTTAAATATTCAGTTCCTTGGGTAAATACTGAATTGTCTTAAAAATCTTATTTTACCAACCTTACAATTACTGTACTTGGTAGGTCTTACACATTACGACACGGTCAGTGTCAAAAACTACACTTATTTCTGCGCTTGCGGGTTCTTTGGTTTGTATGTACAATCCAATAAAAATAATTGCCATTATTAAACGATAACGATGACAAAATTAATTTCATACGTCATTTTTATAACATTTTAGTAGTTTGCCATTAAATTTTTCCCTTAAACTTTCTTTTCTCACTTGTATTACTACTGTTCACACTACCCTTTAATATACTCAACTACAAATTTAAATTTTTTACGTTTATGTAGCGCGAATAGATTCAATTTGAAATTCTGCTATAATTGATTTGACAGATCAACAAGTGTATACATATTAAAAAATACATCGAATTAATAATGTATTTGTACGAGATGGTGACATAATTTGCGGGACGTACTGTCTCGTTACTATAGCACCAAAGAAATGGAGTTTCATAGGGCCTTTCGATTTGGCAAAAATAGAAGCTATTAGTAGCTAATAGGAACTTAGAGTTACTCTGAACTGATATTAGTTGCTAATAGGTACTATTTTTGCCAAAACGAAAGCCCCCCATGAGGTACAAAAGAATTTGTGAACCATTTTGACTACAACTTTGTCTAATAATGACAAAAGATCTTTCTAGTAAAATTATTAACTAAATTATTCCAAAAAATTATTTATGTTATGTAATTTACTAAATTTTCAAGAATTATAACAAACCTGTTTTACATTTGCCATTTTTTAATCCAACTCAAAAAATTGTCAGTTCGCCAATTATAGGGCTTACTAATTGGTAGATTACTTTGCCAGTAGGTACAAAATAATGTTTTATATCAGTAGGCTATTAGTAACAATGACATTGAAGATGACCTACACCAGTAGGTACAAGGTACCACTTTGTGCCAGTAGGCATAGAGTAACGTTGCTTACGATAGGTCTGTTCCAACAAGAGTCAGGGATTGGTTCCGAACCGTTTGAAATGTTTGGCCAGCTAAGTTCTAAATGTGTCTTCAGTGAATATATCGCAAGAACTAGTTGGATGCACATTTCTGACGGTTTGGAACCAATCCCTGACTCTTGTTGGAACAGACCTGATATGACATTCTTGTGTGTATAATATTTTTACTGTGCAATTAACAATTTGTATTTTGTACTTTATTTCAAATCTATATATGAAAAGAGGTAACTTAGCAACAAATATGAATACAATACTGTGCAACCAATTTGTTGTGTTTTAAATTATTCGTCATATAACTTGACCGATTTATTGAGTTAAAGAATTGGTAAATGTTAAACAGGTTTTAGAAACTTCAACATATTGTTTAACCGTCGGGAAAAAGAGAAACTTCCAAACCGTTGGCACGGAAAGACAGCACTAATCCCGTAACGAATAGAACCCTGATTATATCCGAAACAGTTGAGCATATCCGAGAAAGAAAACCGTTCCCGCAACTACACTATTACGGCACGTCGAAGAACAGACAACGAATTACAAGAGATAAGGTCCCGCCTTGAGGGACGAATGGGCCCCCTTGTCGTGGCACACAATATGCACGAGCTTCAGATTGCCGGTGGTGAACAGATCGTTATACATACCCTTCACGTCCAAGCTAACCCTACCGCTACCTAAAACGCTATCACTATCGATATCTTTATAAACTTTACCGTTCTTAGTAACAGCGATATCACAAGCTCGAAGCGCAGCGCAAATCGCGGGCACGACGCTGCGCGTCCTCTCCCTGCAGTGATCCAGGTTCCACGTTTGGAAAATGATCCTGGCCTCCCGACTTGTATAAGGATTGATCCGGTGGGGGGGCTCGTACAGGCAGACGTCCTTGTCCCACCTGCCTTCGCAGGTGAAGCGTCCCGACGAGTCGCAAATGCATTTCATGTTCTCGTCTCCAAGGTGCCGCGCCCTGTCGAAATAACACCCGTGATATTTATTTAGTTTTAACCTGTCGCGCAATTCGTTTAGCAAGGACTGCAGTTGAGCCTGCGGCAAGCCTTTAGTTCTCAACAGCTCCTCCTTGGTTTTGTAGAAATACGTTCGGATGCGGTCCTGTGCCCTCCGAAACATGTATTCCTCTTTGGTTTTTGAGGTGGTGTCGAGGCCTGCATCATTTAAAGCTAGTTTATTCTCGTGCGGCGCTTCGGGGGAACGGTCTGAGCCCTCACAATGATTTTACTCTTGCCAATGAGGTTTCTAATAAATGTCTAAACTTTTCGGTCGCCTACGTTTTGTACCCAGTTGTTTATAAAGCAACTGGGCGTTATACAGGGTGTTTTCTAAGTCTATATCATAACTTTATGAGGTTGTTTACTGTAATTATTTATACTAAAAAGATAATCTAGGAAAATTTCAGAAATTCCTATTAAAAAATTGAACATGATTCTTTTAACTTTCAAATGATAGTTTTATTTAAAAATAAAACAGTATTTTATTTGTTTTTTAACCAATTTGTACTTTTGTTTTATTAATATTTGTTAGAAAATACATTTTTCTTTAGATTTGCTGCCACAAAATTTGCATCAAATATGGAGCACTAACTTATGGTTCTTCTAATGATATTGGCTTGTCCGAATACCATATAAAGGAAATCTAGTTCTATATGAAAATTTTTTATTTAAGGGAAAATGATTAAACCTCACTCATGCATTTCTCTTATTTATTTGAGTGGTACTTGAGCGATTAATTATTAATGTGGGTATTTAAGTGCATACATTTTTGCCAACGGTTCCCATCGATATAAAATCAGCAAATATTATTTCTTTGGTCAAATTATTAAGAATTTAGTTAATATTTACTCTATTAATAATGTTGATAAAGTTGTACTCAAATAAAAAAAATAAATAAGGAGCCCAAGTTAAAAATAAAAACACAAACATTAAAAATAAATGAAAAAAATAAAAAACTTACATTTTTCGATTTATTTTAATAAGTATTTTATTTCGATTTTTAATCAAAATAAATGAACAGTTAAAATTTAGTCAAAATGCATGTACTATTTTCAATTTTGATCTATAAAAATAACATTATTTTGTTCTAAACTAAAGAATTACCAACAAAAAACCTTTTTTTCCTCTAAAATTACACAAAAAATGTTTCCACAAAGTGTCAACTTTTAACCAGTCTATACATACAGGGTGTCCCAAAATATGTGGGCAATAACTCGGATTTATACAGGGAACGTTAAAATAACATGACAAGTTCCTATAAAAAATTTCCCTAGAGGGCCTCCCTATAGAGGCCCTTAAAGGACGCCCCTGGAAATCGATTTTTTTTAATAACTTTAAATACTTTGTGTAATTAATTATTTCTTGAAAAAATAAATGTAGCATTTTTTTAGATAGGTACAAAAAGAATGCAAATTTCATCAGTTTATTTCTCTTTAAAGATGTAAGAAAAATCATCAATCATTAAACAAAAAAAAGTTTTTTCTCTAAAACATTTTATCAATATCAACCAAGACTGCCTTATTTTAGTTTAAGGTTCAAGCTATCTAAAAATATTATTTTTGTGCTTTATTGTAAAGCGTGTAAAAAAAATTGACACTCCAAGAGATCTCGGGAACTATTAAATATACCGAAAACAAAATGGCACAGAATTTAGTATGTACTTAGTACCATTCCACTGAAATAGTCCAATTAAATAGGTCTTTAAATCGCAATTTTGGTCAACCTGCCTGAATTTTTTATATAAGTTAGTTTGAGGTACATAATAACAATAAATGACAGTAATTTCTTTTCAACAAGAGCTAGAAAAAAAAGTTTCTTATAAAAGTTGCAGAGCATAAAATTCTACATAAAAATGGTCAATTGACTTTCTCTTGCCATTCGATTGATTATTTAAAATAATGAAAAGCTGCTTTCGAAATTTTGTTTTACGACAAAGATAAAAAATTAAGTTCGCTTTGTGAAATTGTTATAACTTTATTAAAAATTAAAAAATCTATTTTTCAATTTCTCTGAAAAGACATTTTTTAGAATAGATTGAAAAATAAAATTATAAAATTCAATCATTTTCTGCTTGTTATGATTTTTTCAATTTCTAAAATCATCCCTTAAAGGCCCATTTAATTGGACTAAAAAGAAATACTTCCTCTTCGGTTTAACTTCATAAAAAAAATAAAAAAATAAAAATTGCATTTAGTACATTTAGTTGAAAAATTTTGTTTTTTTCTCCTACAGAAAAAAATTTTTAACCATTCCTCGTAACTTTTTGTTTTTTTTTTTATTGGCATAGTTAATCTGTTTTTTTTTAACAAATATTTTGGAGAAAATAATTTTTTCATACAGATGTCATACTGGATCGTCTCAAATAGAAACAAATGTTGTAATTTCAAACAAATTAAACGACATTTAAAGATTCAGACAAAAATTTTTTAATTGGTCTACAAATAACGAGGTCTCTGTTTCACACCAGAGGATTTAGATGCAATGAAACAACCTCCTCAAATTATGACACAGACTTAACGAAACGTGTACAGGGTGTTGGAAAATTCAGTTCACATTAGGACGAAATTATACCAACATTTCATGGAATTTTCGGACACCCTGTATAAGTCAACAAGCGAAAACCCACCTTCGAACCACTCGGGGTGTTCAGTCTTCATGCTGAGCTTCGCCTTCTCTCCATCGATCCCCTTGAGGACTTCGGCCAGCTTAAACACCTTATTCTTCATCTTCTCCGTGAAAAACTCCTGGACCTTCTCGCCCGCAGTCAGATACTCGTCGTTGACCTCCCTTATGGTCTTGTAGAGGATCTCGGCGTCGGTTTTCGCCTTTTCCCCCTTCTTCACCCAGATGAGCAAAGTTTGGGGTGGCAGCGTCTGGAAATATTCCTCGTTTTCTATCACGACGCCGTCCGGTGTCTGGAAATCCAGCTGGCCTGGGGAGAATTTCAGTTTGAACTTGTCGATTGTTTTCTTTTTTAGTTCCTCGAAATTCTTCACGGCTATGCCGACGCGCGTCTTTCTTTCCGCGTCGGTTACTTTGAAGCCCTTCGTCGTGGTCATGTTACACTGAAAAATTGATGAAAATGACGTGAGGTAAGTGTCCCAAAAATAGACAGGGCGATTCGAAAATATATAGCCAAGATAAAATCCAATCTTTGCTAAACTACAGTAATATGTAAATTTAAATTTAAATTTTTAAATTAAAATATATACTTTTTATTTTAGCACCTGCATATTTAAAAATAAATAATATGTCGATATTAGGGCTCAATTTGTCTATATTTTTAGTTACATTAGAAAAAAAATGTCAAAATCAAGTTTGAACCATCTGCTTCATTTTTTCCATTATAAAATGACTAATATATATTTTTTTATTTAGAAATTTTCACCGCCTTTTATATTTTAAGTAATATTCTAACAATAAGCACATAAACTTTAAAAAGTAACAAAGAATTGCTTGATTTTCATAATTTCTACCACTGCCTACTCCAAATAAGCACCTATCAATATAGCGACAAAGGATCTGGGTCAAAATCAATGCAACAGTCGTAAAACAAGAAAGTGCGTATTACAAATCCTATAAAAATATTAAAATCACCTGAAATATTGTCGGTAGGGTGTCTGCCTAAGCGAATCTAGGAACTGTGGTTCTGCAGAGACGCAACCAACTCGACGTGAACGTAGGAACTGGGTTTTGATGGTTGCGTAGTGCATTTAAATGCATGCCGCTATCCGAAAAAGTGCAAAGCAACTAGGCCAATGTCAGTGTCAGGTGAATTTCCCTTTCTCCTGGGTTTCCGGTTCCGACAAACCGGCGCAGGCTTGTCAGAATGGGATCAATAACGAGCAAAACGAGGAACGGGTAGACGAGAGACCGAAATTACAGGAAGTTACCGTGTCAACAAGTGCCTCTCTCGAAAAGATATAATTATGCCATCTTCCGTCACCAAGATCCTACAGTCGTAAATGTATTTAATATAATAATTATTTCATAAAATTGAGGAGAAAGAATGTAGAAAATGTTATCAGATAATTATACTAAATACTACGATTAATAAAAATAATTATATGCATCGCTGATATAGGCAACCTTGAATACTCCAAAAACGTAAAGCCCAGTTTATACATCATTCACACATATAGTCTATTCTTTATTTCATACACTAAAACTGATTTAAAATACAAATTGCACATACAGTTACTGATAGTACAATAATTTAAACCCGTGTCAAGCTATCAAGTTTCTTTCATCAAAATTGTTGGAATATGCCATTTTTACGTCACAAGGAATTTTATAAAAAAAACTTCATTGTATGTAAATTGAAAATGGGTAGAAAACAAAATATTCGAAAAAATAAACTTTTTCCTTACAATAATTTTTATTTGCATTACTTGCAATAGAATCACAACAAAATGTTTAAAAATTTAGAAAAAGGTTATGTGCAATACATATAAAAATTGATAAATTATCTTAAAAATCAGTAATTATTCATATGAAAATGCAAATAGAGGCAAACACCAACTATTTATAGAAAAAAACCGATGTTTACGAAAATACAGTGTCTGATAATTAAAAATATTCCATTATAACTTTTATATGTATATGACAAATTCAAAGGGTACAATATAAGAAAAAAAAATTCTAAAAAGCTTCATCATATTAATGTGAACCAGCAGGTGTAGATACATTGGTATGGTCTAATTGTGTTACAAATTTAAAAAAAACTTGTAATTCCAATTTTTTTATTTATAGAAGAGTAAAATTTAAAATTATAGTGGAGGTTAGGCTAGGTTGAGTTACCAAAAGCGACTACATAATTTGACAAAATCTCATCTACTCTCAAATAAGACAGGGATTGAAATGAAAAATTAATATTAAAAAAAATTATACATACCATATACAGCGAAAAAAAGGACACGGATTAACTCAACCTAACCTCTAACTTCTAATAAGAAATTTATTGAATAAAAAAATAAGAAATATTAAAAAAGGCAGTTTCATTACATATTGATTCAAATCAAGGCAGCAATTTAAAGAAAAAACTGATTTAAAAAAGTAACCATTAATTTATTAGACCCTAAATATATTTCTGACGATACCTATAATGAAATTAATCATTTCTCTATCTCCGTGGAACCAAACATAATCCTCAAATAGGACTTTCATATTTTTTGTATTGTAAGTTTTTCCTAAGAGGCGTCTAAATTTTTTTTTAATAAGAATCTTTTATAAACTTGCAATTATTACATTTTTTCGTGAATGCATAATACTCATGAACTTTGTGTAAGACTAGCTTTAGCAACTAAATCGTTTTGTTTACTACACAAGATGTGTGCGGTTTGTGTCTTTTTGATGATAGAAGTACATTCACATAAATTAATAGTATTTTTTTTTTAATAAAAGTGAATATGCATCGGTAAATAATTATTTTTTACATACCTGTCTTTTTATAATCTTAAAATTATGAAAAGTCTTGTACTTCGTGTCAACTCTTTGTTTACTGTCACTTTGTCTTTATTGTATATAGTAGTGCCATCTGGTGCATTGTCAAGAAAATGCCTAATTCCAACCTCTATTTTTACTTTTCGCGCGATTTTTCATTTGTACGTCAGCTCATTAATAAATTAATCAAGGTGTGATTTGTCCTGTAATTGTGTGATTTCTGCGATAATCATTAATTTTCGTTGAAGGATAATGGGTCCCATCAAACGAGGAGCTCTCATAGTTGTAGAAGGTGTTGACAGATCAGGAAAATCTACACAATGCAAACAACTTGTGCAATCTTTAGAAAACCTCGATATCAAAGCCAGATTGTTGAGTTTTCCGGATAGATCCACACAAACGGGAAAATTAATCGACGAATATTTAAGAAATAAAGAATGTAAACTCAACGACCACGCCATACATTTGCTTTTTTCTGCAAACCGATGGGAGAACGTAGAGAAAATGAAGTCATGGCTCAACGATGGTATTACATTGATTGTGGACAGATATTCGTACTCTGGAATTGCTTTTTCTGCAGTAAAAAAAAGTAAGTCTGTACTCTTATTTGCATTTTTAAAGAATAAGTAAAGTCTAATGTTTATGGTTCTCATATAGACATGGACCTAGATTGGTGTAAACATCCCGAGGACGGGCTTCCGAAGCCCGACCTGGTTTTTCTGCTGATGTTGAGCCAAGAGGAGATGATGATGAGGCCGGGATTTGGTAAGGAGCGTTACGAGAACCTTACGGTACAGGCGGAAGTCGCCGATATGTATAAGAGGTTGAGCGAAGAAGATAATAATTGGACGGTGGTTGACGCTGCGAGAAATGTGGATGATGTCCACAGTGAGCTGTTGGGGAAGTGTCTGAAAGTAATCGCGGAAGCCAAAACCGCTTCCCTTGGTAGCCTGAGGTTTTGCAGCAATAAAAAAGTTCTGTCTTGATAAACGAGTGAATTAAGTGTAAATAGAGGATTTCTAATTTAACTTTAATTATATATTATTTCTGCAAAGCAATTGTGTTTAATTTCTAAATAGTAATAACAATCGTTGAGCTGTATACTATACAAGGTGTTTCCTAAGTATGGTCCGTAATTTCATGTCGCAATTTCTTATGGTATTCAAAGGAAAAACGTTCCTATAAACATGTGGCTGGAAAAGCTTAGATTTCGAGATACAGGGTGTTGTAAATTAAAAAAAATATGTTAATTTTTTAAATAAACTTGAAACAGTCAATGTTAGGTTCTTAAAATTTGGCAGTTATTGTACGTTGGTAGAGACCTGAATTTTTAGTATAACGACAATTTTATTCTGCCGCCAGTGGCGTGGTTAGGCGTGAGTCAGTTGACGTTTCCGTCATAAATTGTAGAATGCCCATGGATTTTTAAAGATATTTATTAATTTCGTACCAGCCTAACATTTTACAACAAAAGAGGTGTCTTGAAATTTTTGCCTAATGTTAACCCATTCTTAGAAAAAAAACTTATTTAATTCAACGGCAACAAAAATAGGTAATATGCTATGCCTTTTTTGTTGTCTTATTTACTTGTTTGGTACCGAGATAGTTGGCATTTTGCTAGTTATAAGTTGTCAATCAAATCTCCTGTGAACTATAACGGTCTTGAATATTCCAAAACTGCATTCAGTCCCTCTCTAGCTAGACTAGTTTTTGAGATTTTTAATTTGGTTTCTAGACGGAAATGTTAGGCAACCAAACTTACACTGCTAACAATAATACGTATAAGTTACAGGATCTTGGCGACTGCAAATGTTAGGCAACTAAATTTACAATATAATATTTACATATATATACATTACATTATTATAATACAAAAAAAAGGTTAAGACAAAACAGCCTTTAAATGAGTACTTTCATTTTCTGACAATTTTCATGGACCATCGATTTTCTCAAAAACGGCCCTGACCAATCTAAAACTGCAGTTAGGTTCTCTCTAACGTCTTCAATTTTCGACATTTTCCATTTTTCTTCAGGAGCGGACGGAGGCATTTGCGCAAAAAACGACCAGCACAGCGTCTTTAGCGACCCCAGATGCATTAAGAGGGGAATAAAGATATTTTCTGAAAACAGACCTTCACCCAAGCATAGTCTTTTCAAAAACTACACTATTTTCTGAGAAAATTATATGTGGCCTATATAGATAAGGTATTGAGTTGAGCTAGGAGTTGACATATTTTTTATTGCAAAATAATTTGTATTATTGAAGTTATGGATAAATAAAGTATAATAACAAATTGAAATTTTATGTCATAGATCTTTATTATAATTTTATATCTCCTTCGTACAGATTTGACGAACTGACCTGCAAAATATTAGACTGAATTATGCAGTATTACCAGCAATGTATAGATTTTTGAGAAATTATTTCTTTGGCAGCCATTTATTTAAATGTCATTAGTAGAGATACGCACCAAAGAGAACAGAACAACAAATATGAATGTTTGGAGCTTCTAGTCCAGATGGAGCCAGTATCAAAACCAATGAAATTTTTTGGCTTATAGAAAACTGTAAAACATTTTAATTTTTGACTTCGTTTCGCCGTGACTGAATATATATCGCAGTCACAAAATGCTCTCATATTTGAAAAATAAAATATATGACGGAACTAAGGAAATACGTCTAGGTCTAGGTTTGTCAAATAGATCATCATATATCATAGTATGTTACCATATCAGTAAGAAATACTTAAAGTAATAAATAAATAATAAATACAGCCCTACCATACCTAGGTTTGTTTTCTGAAAAAGAAATTAACTTGGAAGAGCATAATGAACAGTAGATAATTGCGCCCGGGCACAATAAAGAGATGCCGACTTTTAGTTTTTATACGGTTTCAACTATCTTCGTAAACACCATACCTATATAGGCATATATTGTTTTCTGAAAAATAAATTATTTTTTTGGAAGAACAATAATGAATATTAAATAATGTTTGAAATTCTATGCTTTTCTGTGTGGTTTTTTGTTTGACACCTTATGTGCAGGGGTTGATTTATTAATTTTTTTTTTCGTTCAGATGCGGCTAAATTTTCAATAAAATTGATGTTAATAGCATTATATAATTATCTTTTAACAAATAATCAAATAAAAATAGAAATATTCTCTTTCTAGTAAATAAAAAAGCAATAATAATAATAATACATTCCTTTATTTATCCATATAAAACTACAGAATTTTTATACATAGTTTTAATGTAAGTAAGTTAAAATTAGTATTTAACAAAAAACTTAATTTATACAGTAGTAAAATTTTACAATTTTTTTAAATTTTAGCCAAATACAGATTGTTGATTGTGGATTGGTGCTTATGGAAAGAGAAGAAAAGGGTAAATCTTTATGAATTTAATTGCAATAGGTACTGGACTATGCTTTTACACTTGACCCAACGCAGTAACTTCACGCCATATGCAACATGCAACAAAAAATGTATATGCAGTACAATGTAATTATTTTTTGTCTATATGAAGGTGCATAACGGTGACCATATCTTTTTTCAGAAAAAATGTACAAAATTTAGAGAAATAAAACGTAAATGCAAAAATATTTTACAATTGCAAAATATATCTTTTTATTATCTGAATGCACAGTGGGTCAACGTTTAAGTAAAAGTGCCAAAAGAAATTAACTGAGAACAATATATTCGTTTAAAAACAGTAAAAAAATAAAAAGCTTTGATATTGCACAAATAGTTAGCTTTGATAGTCCTTAATATGCGATTAAAATTTCAGACCGATTCATCCAATAGTTTTTGAAAATTCTAAATGTTTATCCCAGAGGCATTATTTTTGCAATAACTTGACACGCAAAAATACCAAGATATTTTAATTCTGCGGGTGTCATATAAAACAGAAACACTTCTTTTATTGGAAGAAATAATTTTATTGCAAAAAAATTGTTTTTTACCACTGCAAAAACATAACACAAAAACACTGTAATTTTAGTCTTATAAACAACTAGAATAAATTTGTTGCCAGTATATTTAGAGAGATTATTTTTCCATATTCGTAAAACTGGAACTGAAACTTTACACAAATTAAAAAAAAGAAAAAGTTGCTCTAACTTAATTTGGGGCTAAGTTAGACACTTAAAAAAAAATCACAGCTACTTTGTTTATAACAATTAAGTATTAAGTATGTAAGATATGTAAATTAATTATTCCTATGACTTCCTGAAAAAAACTTAAATATTGACATTTTGAAATGTTTGAATGTTTAAACAAATNTTTAGCCAAATACAGATTGTTGATTGTGGATTGGTGCTTATGGAAAGAGAAGAAAAGGGTAAATCTTTATGAATTTAATTGCAATACTGGACTATGCTTTTACACTTGACCCAACGCTGTCCCTTCACGCCATATGCAACATGCAACAAAAATGTATATGCAGTACAATGCAATTATTTTTTGTCCATATGAAGGTGCATAACGGTGACCATATCTTTTTTCAGAAAAAGTGTACAAAATTTAGAGAAATAAAACGTAAATGCAAAAATATTTTATAATTGCAAAATATATCTTTTTATTATCTGAATGCACACTGGGTCAACGTTTAAGTAAAAGTGCCAAAAGAAATTAACTGAGAACAATATATTTGTTTAAAAACAGTAAAAAATAAAAAGCTTTGATATTGCACAAATAGTTGGCTTTGATAGTCCTTAATATGTGATTAAAATTTCAGACCGTTCCATCCAATAGTTTTTGCAAAATTCTAAATAATTATCCCAGAGGCATTATTTTTGCAATAACTTGACACGCAAAATTACCAAGATATTTTAATTCTGCGGGTGTCATATGAAAAAGAAACACTTCTTATATTGGAAGAAATTATTTTATTGCAAAAAAATTGTTTTTTACCACTGCAAAAACCTACCACAAAAACACTGTAATTTTTGTCTTATAAACAATTATAGTAAATTTGTTGCCAGTATATTTAGAGAGATTATTTTTCCATATTCGTAAAACTGGAATTTTTACACAAATTAAAAAAAAGAAAAAGTTGCTCTAACTTAATTTGGGGCAAAGTTAGACACTTTAAAAAAAATCACAGCTACTTTGTTTATAACAATTAAGTATTAAGTATGTAAGATATGTAAATTAATTATTCGTATGACTTCCTGAAAAAACCTTAAATATTGATATTTTGAAATGTTTTAATGTTTAAACAAGTTATTCAATTATTTAAATGTTAATTTATTAATAAGAAAAATATTGAACCTATATCTATAACTTCCCGTCAAAATAACTACAAAATGTTGATAATTTAGAATTTTTTTTTTAGTAAAGTTTAAACAACATACTTAGTTAATTGCAATATTAATTTATTAAAAAATGATATTTAATCATTCCTATAATGTTCCATTACAAAAAATTACAAAAAATGTTATTTTGCAAAAAAAAGGTTTCGTAAGAAGGTACCCCAAATAAAAAAAACATACAAAATTGGCCAACAAGCTCCAGAGATATAACTTGCTCTATCAATTTGCTCGTGGATTTGTAGGTTCCCCCTCCACTGACGATTATTTGGAGCATTCTCAGAATTGCTGTCGTCCTCAAAAATTTCCCACTAAACACGAAACGTAAATGAAACGTTGCAAATGAGATGTTTTACTAAACATTTGAAACATTAACTAGAAACGTTTCTGTTTCATTACAGAAATGTAGCACTTGAAAACTTATTTAGTGAAACATAGCCGAAACGTTACAATTGAGGAGAGTTTGAAACATAAACATAACAGACGAACAACCCTTTGCTATTTTTGCTTATCTTACGGAACAATCAGCATTAGTTAAATTTTGCTCTCAATCCCCAACCCTCAGGCGTTAGTTCATTTGCCTTTGTTTATATAAAGACAATTAGAAAAAAAATGTGGTAGCATATTTATGACACAAGTCTAGAAAAAATGTATGTTCGTGACTTGCGTAGACTGCGCGTAACAGCCCGAGTTTATTTGTTTCCCGTGTGTCGTTTCAATTCGTATTATGTTAGGTTAGGTTTGCGGTTTGTCAGTTTGCTTGGTTTCGTTGTTATTCATCTTTACTTTGACGCTATTTTATGTGATAATTTGTAGTGTGTGCAGTTGTGGTTATTGTAAGGTGCATATAAAATAATGAATATTGATGCAAAATGTTTAAAACGATATGTGTAGAGATTTCCAATTTTGCGTCACATCTACCTAAATATAGTTATACCCACTACC
>NW_019416299.1:331535-366169 GCF_000390285.2 Anoplophora glabripennis
GGTATTGCAAAAATAATGCATCTGGGATAAACATTTAGAATTTTGAAAAAACTATTGGATGAATCGGTCTGAAATTTTAATCACATTTTAAGGACTATAAAAGCCAACTATTTGTGCAATATCAAAGACGTACGATGACTTTTGCAAAACTTATTGTTTATTTAGCAACAAATTATCGTATCGGATTTTAAAAACCGCCATTTTAAAGGATTTTTTATTCCCTACAAGTTGGCTATTTTCACATTATAATAAAAATTATTGGTTTTTTTTTCTGGTAGGCAAAAAAGTTATATTTTGGGTTATTTTAGTCCTTTTATTGTTAATTATTAAAAAACCTCACCTGATTGTGTGTGGGTTTTGCACATATTATACTAAAATTCACCGAAATTTTATGAAAAACTTTACAGATCCTTGGCTACTCAACAGTCACGGCATTTTCCTCATATCCCTGGGCTAAACGTACAGGTTATATTTTTGAAAAAAAAAATCTAGAAAACTATAGTCTCGACCGCTAGTCGCTAGTATACTAGTCTCGAATAAAAATTATTTGTTCATTAATCATTATTGATGTAATACTGTACTTACTATTCTCTGAATTATCTCTCTCTCTCTCTAAATTCTGTAGAAGTCCTATATCTAAAAAGAGTAAATTTATGCATTTTTACCTATTTAAAACTATTTAATACTATTTTACAGATTTTGGTGTCTTTCTTTCCAGATTAATTTAAGTGATTTAGCACGTTTTGACTTTTTAGTTTTTCCTAAGCTTTTCGGCATTGCGAAATAAACACACAATAAATAATAAACACAGTCAATATAGTTCACAACACAAAGGTCACTAATAATAATAATAACTAGGTAATATATAATAATAACTAATTAAGAAAAAAAGTAATCAGTATAATACACACACTAGAATAATATTTACAATGTCAAACGACGCAGGACACATCAATATCATAAATGAAATAAAAATGAAATAACCAAACTTCATAAAAACACGGTTCCCGTTTTTTGTGCAAATTGTATGGCGTTTTTTTAAACTTCTTATTGCCGATGCCATGCCGTGTACGAGGACATCTATAATGACATGTTTGCATTATTTAATGTATGCTAATCAGTACCATCTACTGGCGAATGGCTAGATTTTATTAATGGAGAGTTACCGACGAGTAGATTCTCGTCTGAAAATTGGGTTCTCAAATTTATGCAAGAAATTAGGAAAAGGGCATCCAATCGCCATCTAAGAAGTGTTACGACTTTAGCTCTCGTAATCCTGCTCTTAATCAAGCTGCATTAGATAGTTTCAAACACAAAACATGTTTCAAATATCCTTACTGCCATCTATCGTCCAAAAACTGCACTAAACTGCGTAAGAATTCTTTAGCAGGTAGGCAACTGTAACTGTTTCACATACGCTGGAAAATTAATTGAACGTTTATTGAATAGATGGCGCCACCATATTAATCCACAGCAATTTTCAATTTTGATCGAGACTTTTTAATGTGCGTGGTACCTGATTGAAATTTAGTACACACCCTGTTTAAAAGCTAAATACAATTCTGAAAAAGTAGAAAATGTCATTTCCACCTTCCACCGCTGCCAAAATCCTTGTAAGTCTGTAGGTTTTTAACAATTTTTCAAACACCTCTGAAAGAGCAAAAAAATAATAATAATTCAAACAAATTGTTTTCTAAAAATATAACATTTTATTACACCATTGTCAGCATCAATTTCTCTGCAAATTAAAAAATATGGTAGATATCTCACTGATTTGGTTTACAAGTTTAGTTTAGCTTCTCGTACTTATTCAGCTTCAATTACCTACCTACAAATTTGTAACCGGTCTTTTCTATTTATTTACAAACTAAATAAGGCCTAATTGTCGAAATACATTTAGAAGAATTGCCAAGATAATAACTGACGCCGAAGAAGGCGTGATTCTGTCGGAAACGTTGCAAGCGTTTGAGTAGCACTGACACTGCCTCTTCTTGATGAAATCCGTGTCAGCTTTTCGGCAAAAGTCCTTCATCGTGAAGTTCCCAGTTCGGATCCATCCGCAGCTCCTGTAGATCCTGGCGCTGTCCTCCACGTTCATGACTGGAAAAAGGAAGAAATTCTAGGCTACAGTTAAGCCAATATTGAAAAGTTCTTTTTTTGTCATTAGAAGGAGTTTTCGATTTTATTAAGCGGTCTAGTTAGTTTAGAGTCGTTTGTGAATGTGCAGGATGTAATACTACCATGTGTAAAAATTAAGGGGTTTTTCTCTCTTGTTATACAGGGTAATTCACAAACGTTGACCAAAAATGAAACCTCGTATTCTTTGGTGAATTTTAAGGGGAATCTTTCCTATAAAGTATTTATCTAGGACGCTTCGTTAAAAAGATACAGGGTGTTAAACTTCAAAAAATATTTTAAATTTTTTTAAATCATTTAAAAACTAGTGAGTGAAATAATTTGAAATTGGGCACATGTATGTATGTAAACATTGTCCAAAATCTGCGGGCTTTTCCTAAAATTTACATGCTCCAGTGGCGGAGATACAGGGTAACGGAGGCATATTTTTCTAAATAAAATAGTACGCCACNAGTGAAATAATTTGAAATTGGGCACATGTATGTATGTAAACATTGTCCAAAATCTGCGGGCTTTTCCTAAAATTTACATGCTCCAGTGGCGGAGATACAGGGTAACGGAGGCATATTTTTCTAAATAAAATAGTACGCCACTGCTTTACGGTAACAATCATTATATTTTCGGATTTGTTTTTCAATTTTCTACAAATTACTACTGTCTTAGATTTTCGACAAAATCCTGATTTTCGAGTAAAACTTAATTCGATATTCGAATCTAATACTTTTTAAAATTACATAGTGGGCTGCGATAGCAACGTTGACATTCTGAGCAGTTAGAAGAAAGAATAAATAATGCTTTCCATCAGATTCAAGCAACAATAAATTTCGAACAAATTACATTTTCGTTACTAAAAAGATGTCGGGCCTGTATTCGTGGAAATGGAGATATTTTTGAGTATTTACTCAAATAAAATCATTGAAATGATGACTAATGTTATTAATTTCTTTATTCGAATAAATAACCGAATTATTAGTGCGTCTCTTTTACTCGAAAATCAGGTTTTTTTCGAAAAGAATAAGAGAGTAGTAATTTGTAGAAAATTGAAAGACGAATCCGAAAATATCATGGTTGTTACCGTAAAGCAGTGGAGTACTACTTTATTTAGAAAAATATGCTACCGATACCCTGTATCTCCGCCACTGGAGTATGTAAATTTTAGGAAAAGCCCTCAGATTTTGGACAAAGTTTACATAAATACATGTGCCCAATTTCAAATTATTTCACTTACTAGTTTTTAAATTGTTTAAAAAAATTAAAAATATTTTTTGAAGTTTAACACCCTGTAGCGTCCTAGATAAATACTTTATAGGAAAGACTCCCTTTAAAAGTCGTCAAAGAATACGAGGTTTCATTTTTGATCACCGTTTGTGAGTCACCCTGTATATCGAAAAGGCAAATGTACATTTTGGGTGAATTAGATACACAAAAAGTAGTTTACTTGTATGTAATTTTATATTACCTATTGTGGCATCAAAATAATTATAATTTTACACAAAATTTTTATCGGTGTAAGTTTAGTTAAGCCTGCTTATTTTGATCGCAGGAAACCGTGGAAACTGCATGCACGCGGAATATTGGCACACCCTGTTTATATCATTTCTTTAAATTTCTACACCTATAACTATTATTAATTATTTATTACGTTATTAATTATTATTAAGTGATCTTTATTTTTTTGATACGTTCTAGTGTTATACCCTGTGTTATAAATACATATATACAAAATGTATAGTTATATTTAAAACACAAATCAATGATTACGAGAGTAACAGTACCGAAAAGTTCTCTAGTTACAGACACAGAATCGACGTGGATCCCCGACGGATAATTGACACACGTAAGACCGAGATATTGAGAAATTTATTTTATTAAATATGTGATAAATATCAGCTCTCAATAAATATTTGTTTGTCCTTTAATTTAACGCTTAATCGCATATCTACGCCAATTACGTAGGTGCAATCAGCGGGCTTAGTATTTTAAGGACTTTTATTTATACATTATTATTTTAATAAAAATACGTTCATTAAAAAAAAAATAACGATAAATCATTAATTTCTCACTTTTAATCCACCTTAAACATGTTTACTATCGAAAGTGAGACCCAGTAATAATATATTTTTGGAGCGCGCGATTGGAATGATTTTTTTTAATGTTTTCCTTTTAAAATTCGCTATAGAAAAAATCTAGCACAATAAGTAACTATAAGTTATGAAATGATATAAAATAGTTATATCATTATTGAAAAATCTATATTGTTACTGTCAGTAATCATTGTTTGTGTCCGTGGTGTGTGTACAAAACCTTTTATCTGCTCCCACTATAGTAAATAGACTATTACATACATTGTTTTTATGGAGGTAAGTGGATTTTACCGTAGAAGTGGTACTATTAGAACCTGGAGCTGAAGTGTCATTGTAAAGAATCCTGTTGGCTATTTCATTTTTGTTACTTAAACTGTCAGCAACATAACTTTCTGCAATTGTGGCTGATTTCCACCCACCATGTCTCTTGATTGCTAATACATCAATTCCTGTATTAGCCAGTAACGTTGCCGATGTTCTTCGGAATGAATGGCCTGTATATGTTTCAGGATGTTCTAGTTTCCAAAAACATTAAGAAATGTCAAAAAATAAAACCTAATATTTGTTTCATGAGTCATGAAGAACTGTGGGAGCAGATAAAACGTTATACACCACGCAGCATGGTGTAAATAACTATTTGGCATTTATTTTAGGGACCCCACATATGTGTTTTATTAATTTTTTTTCTTACTTTCCGTTTCTACTTTCCTACAAAACGGCTCCTGCTTCTGGTAGTCCCCATCGCATTTTTTGTAATACTGGCTCTTTGTGTCGTTCACCTTCAGGTCCTCACATCCAGGATGCTCCACCGAGTTGCACTGGAAGCACTCGATGGTGAGACCTTAAAAAAATTCGAATATCAACTAAAGTTAAACACTCAACCGTGTATTAAACAATGTTTTTTCAGAACTCGTTTATTTGACATGTATACAGTCTGTTTGATTATATAAGTGCCGAGCTCGGGCTACCCATTTTTGGACACCCTGTAACGTATATAAATACATATTTTTAAATTGTGTATTATTTTCTTTATACTGATGCACAATTTTTCTTTTCTTCACACTGTAAATGAGTGGTGACGTCATAGATATTTTTTTTAAATGAGATTGTATATATGTTTTTGCAGGTCTTGATAGATTTTTTTATTTTCTTTCCAACCATATGAAATTTGTATACCTTTGCATCAGTTGAGACTGTTGAGAGACAGAATTAGTACTGTAATAAATAATATTCCACATAACGTTAAATTAAATGTAGTTAGAAGTGTAATTCGAAGATGCGAATTACGTATCGAAATAGATGGACAACAGTTTGAACAGTACTTTTAAATTTCACTATTCATTTTACATTTTTTGTTTGCATTTAATATTGTTTGTACAATTTTTTGTTTATTAATCTTGTTATTGTTACATACATATTATTTTTCCTGTACCTTAACTGTCTTAGATTTGCTTTAAGTTTACTAAACTACTAAAATAGCTACATCGTTTTTTCTGCAATCGTAATAAACCCGCAGTATATCAACTAATTCATTAAAATCATTCATTTTGTTATAAGTTGATAGGTGAGAGCAATTCAAACAAATCGATATGTGACAGATGGCAGTATGCAAAATTGTTTCTCCAGCGCCTTCTATTTGATACGAGTTAGAAAGCGAGCACCGCAAATGTCAAAGGCTGAAAGTTTTCTCACTTTTTCTCAAAAATTTCGTTATTCAAAAGCATACAAATTTTATATGGTCGGAAAGAATATAAAAAAATATCTATGATGTAGATGAGTGGTGTCGACTCATCTACAGTGTGACAAAAAAAATTGTGCGGTGGCAGTATAAATAAAATAACATCCCATTTAAAAATATATATGTATACGGGTGTCAAAAAACTACTAACCGGACTAACATAACTCTGCAGTTATGTTAGTCCGGTCTAAGTTATAAGTCTGTCATAGTAGACCAGTGCTTAGGCCTTCAAAAATGGTAAAAAGTGAAAAAAAATTATAGTAGGATGAAACCCATTGGAAAAGGAAGAGAATATAACAGAAATGAAAAGAAACATAATTTACGGGCGATCTGAGATCGGGAAGGGGAAGGGGGTGAGTTTTTAAGGGTAAAAAACGGTTTATCTTGATTCCCGGAAAAACTACAAGTCTTATGGAAAAAAGTTAACTGGCAAAGTTGTAGGTAATAAAAAGATCTACAACTTTTGTATTTACACTTTTTTCACATAACCTCAAAATTTATGTGAAAAATTCAAATAACCAAGTTTTTGGTTTTTTATTTTTATCTTTTACAAACAAATTTTTTTTTCACGAAATTTGGTGAAAACTTACCTATTTATGTCCCCAAACACGCTGTAATTTTTTTGATTTGAAATATTTATTTTTTCATCTTATTTTTACTAATATTGAAAAAGCACCCTAATTTTCAATCGAAAATTCTCACGTCAAAATATCTGCTTTTTTAAAAACGTCGGTGGGCTTTTTCTTCGTTGAAATCTCTACTTTCTGATGGTGTAAAAAATATATACATTACTACGGTAAGTTTTCTCAGGAAATGCAAAGAAACGAACTTGAATCCGAAAATTTTTTTCTAATCATTATGTACAATTTTGAGCTATTTATTAAAATTTACACTTTAATTACTCGAAAAACGTAAGATTCCATGTTACATTGATAAACAAAAAAATTACAAGTCGAAATATACTATTATAATTAACAACCAAATAAGTTAATAAAGTTAATATTTAATAAGACATCTACAATATTTTGAGAAAGTTGTAGAATCGTTTCTTTGCATTTCCTGAGAAAACTTACCATAGTAATGTATATATTTTTTTTACCATCAGAAAGTAGAGATTTCAACGAAGAAAAAGCCCACCGACGTTTTTAAAAAAGCAGATATTTTGAAGTGAGAATTTTCGATTGAAAATTAGGGTGCTTTTTCGATATTAAGTAAAAATAAGGTGAAAAAATAAATATTTCAAATCAAAAAAATTACAGCGTGTTTGGGACATAAATAGGTAAGTTTTCACCAAATTTCGTGAAGACAAAATTTTTTTTTGTAAAAGATAAAAATAAAAAACCAACAACTTGGTTATTTGAATTTTTCACATAAATTTTGAGGTTATGTGAAAAAAGTGTAAATACAAAAGTTGTAGATCTTTTTATTACAACAACTTTGTCATTTAACTTTTTTCCATAAGACTTGTAGTTTTTCTGGAAATCAAGGGAAACTGTTTTTTACCCTTAAAAACTCACCCCCTACCCCTTCCCGACCTCAGATCGCCCGTAAATTATTTTTCCTTTTATTTTTGTTATATTATCTTTCTTTTCCAATGGGTTTCATCCTACTATAATTTTTTTTGGTTTCAAAAATTATCGACCCTGGTCTATAGTTTGTGGTTTGCTATTATCATTATTTTTATTCTAAAATAACATATTCTTTAAATTAGTCAACATGACAAAAGGTGCCACAAAGTAGCGCCAATCCCATGACCAATTTATTGACACAAGAATTTGTAAACACAAAACCGATTTAAATAATTTGTCAACTGACGATAAATCACTTCAATCGTTCTGTTTTTAAGAAAATTGAGGACTAGTTCCTAAAAGCTCTTTCTGATGACAAAAAAGATACATTATCTTAAGACGCGATACATATGCCACTTGAAATTATTTTCTCGTATTCCAGCTGTGACTGTGTGACTAATTTTTTAAAGAGCGACTTACCCAAACTGAATAGTGAAAGGAAAATTGCTGAGTGAACTACATAGTTGAGGTTTGTGCTGGTGGTCATCTCGTACCTGTAAAATATACATTATTTTTTTAAAATAATATTTAATGGGGTGATGTCACGTTAAACTTTCGTTTAATAAATATCTAGAAATATTTTTCACGCCTTTGTCTCGAACTTATCCCCAATAAATTCGACTGCATGTTTCTTATCGCGGTTGAGTCACATCCCTCCGTTTATTATTTTTAGATTTTTCGAGCTGATTATTTCCAAATAATCCTCGCATCAAAAGCAGTCTTATCTCGGGTATTAAGCGAAATAAATAATGATATTGGTTTAGTTAATCAATATTAATCATCTGCACTTAAAATTAAAAAAACACCTTTTATATACCACTAATGTTTTGTTTGCCTCAGCAATACTTATTTTCGCGGATTTTAAAAGTTTACGCGTACATATCTTTTACCTTTGGTTTAATTAATTTAATAATACGTAAATGAATATATTTTGTATATTTCACGTTTCTCATGAATTCTTTTAAAATGTTGCAGTCGCTGATGACGAGCATCGGTTATTTATAACAAAAAGCACACTGTGAATTTCGTATAATAAGTAGAAAGAAACTTAAAAAATAATCATTACATCTTTACTGGAGCATTTGTACAAGAAACATCCTTACCTGTAGAAAAAAAAAATCTAGAGTAAGACTGTAGAAATATAATAGATAATAATCCGTTGGAATTTTAAAGAAGTTACAAATAAAATTTAAATACAATATATATCATTTTATCTAATGTTATTGACCATTACAACTTGTTTAGTCAACTTGTAGTATGCTTGTTAAAATTAGTTAAATATCATTGGGATGATAAGACATGACCTTTTCTAAGAAATAGATTGTATAAATTTATTCAGGAGAGTTGAATTAGTCCACAAAATTTTTAATTTTTTGTTATTCAAAGATTTGTTAGTCAATAATTTTCTTATATTTGTGTTAACCTTAGAAAAACCAAATTTAACTGTGTATATCTGCGTTTTTTTTTAATGTATAAAAAAATTAACTTTTATTAAACTGTTTGTGTCTCAAGAAAAAGTATTTATATAACAAAACCATATTTATTTTGAAAATTTTTGAGTCTGGCGTTTCTGTTTCACCCTGTATAGATTGGTAGGAAATTACAAAAAATGTTCCTTTCACATACAACGGTATGAATCTACTACAATTTTTGTCAGTGTTATTCTCAAAACACATTTTTTACTATAAATGTAATGAATATACAGGCTTTTAACGTGTCTAATTTTTTGGTATTCTATTTACATACACAGGTGTGAATCTACAAGATATTGCATAAATGTTTTGGCAATGTTTTTTTCTGGTCTACCTATTAGTTTCTAAAATACGCATTTTTTGCATAACTACAAGTTTTTAACAGTTTTCAAACTTTTCGTATTTTTTTCACACACATGGGTATGAATCTATTAGAACTGTTTAAAATAAGACATAAAAATCTATTTTCTTAATTTTATAAACACATTTGTTGTGTATAAATGCAACAAATATAAAGGATTCTAAGAGTTTTTAATTTTTTGTTGCTCTATTTACAAACATAGATCTGAATCTACAAAATATGTATTTTTTAAACCTTTTTTTTGGACTAGTAGTAGTTCTCAAAATACATACGTATTTTTTGCTCAAATATAACAAAATTACAGCTCTTTAACAATTCTTAATCTTCTCTTGGTCTACTTATGCATTTGGGTATGAATCTTTTGTGTTTGTTTTTATATAAATGTATCTATTAGAACTGTTTAAAACAAGACTTAAAAAAACAATTTATTATAAACACATTTATTGTAAAATAAATGTAACAAATATACAGGACTTTAACAGTTTTTAATTTTTTGTTTCTCTATTTACAAGTACAGATCTGAATCTATAAAATACTTTTTAAACGTTTTGGTTCGTTTTTGTTGGTCTATTCGTTTTCAAAATACGTATTTTTTGGATATAAAAGTAACAGAATTACAGCTCGTTAACAATTCTTAATAATTTCAAGTTCTACTTTTGCTTACAGGTATGAATCTATTAGAATTATTAAAAAAAAAGTGAAAACTCTATTTTTGCAAACCGTTTTTTCAGGTTTATTAATTTTAAAAACACATTTTTTGCGATGTAGATATAATGAATATACCGGTTTCTAATAATTCAAATTTTTATTGTTATATTTACATACACAGGTATGAATCTACAAGACATTTTTCAAATATTTTTTCCCGGTCTATTAATTTTCAGTATACATATGTTTTACATATAAATGTGGCAATTTTACAGTTTTTTTTAACAGTGCTCAATCTTTGTACGTGTATGAATCTATTGAAATTGGTCAAAAAACACATGAAATATATGTATTTTTGTAAAAATTGTTTCCAGTTGATTGGTTTTAAACCATATATTTTTTGGGAGAAATGTAAAATTATAATACAAGTTTCTAAATTATTCCATTTTATAAATATTCTTTTCACACACATTTTTTTTACATATAAATATAAAAAATATAAAATATTTTTTAATAATTTATAAATCTCCAAGATATTTTTTAAATATTTTGGCAATTTTTTTGGTCTATTAGTTTTCAAACTATATATTTTTACATACTTGTATGAATAAATGTAACAAAATTCATATTAGGTACTTTTAAAATGGCATTAAACTTTTTCGAGATAAAAATAATTATTTGTAAACGGCAAATATTTTAGTTTAATTTAAATCATTAAAATAAACCTCCTTTTGCCTCCAAAGATATATTTAATTCGTCAAATACAAAGAAATGATTTAAATTTTATTTCTCCCAGTAAAATTCTTTTCTCGGTGTAGGCATCTTAGCACCGAAGTTTACAAAAAAAAAAAACGAGAAAAAGCAAAATTGACGAACTTATGGCATGGTTTGAGCGTAATTTATTTGGGATTTAATAAAATTTAACCAAGAAATTAATTAAAAAACGACTTAGATAGTTAAACCAGCGAATTCACCATTTTATATAACAAACTGGCACTTACCTGTGTTGTTTACCGATAAATCTTCCTCACACTTAACACCGCTAACTTCTTCCGTATGGACCTAGGAAATTCTTACCACTGACAAACTCTTCGAATAACTTCTTATCGTCTGCGACTGATAACAAGGGTCAGGTCAGTCTCTGCCGCAATCTTCCGACGTCTACCACGAGCCCAAGTGTGATTGTCGCTCCATTAACAACATTTTGAAAACTTCGACCTCTCTCAGGGTTCACTCAGTCTAAACCATCTCCGTGATCAATCGGTGAGGGTTGAAAAAAATTAGAAAGGGTATAGTAATACGATCGACAGTATTGCTGGAGCGAAAATGCCTAGACTGACCTTTTACCAGGATATTTCCTCTGGGTATCGATCTGTCCAAGCGAAAATAAATAGTTTCAGGATAATTTAATGTTTGCTTTTTGTGCTAGAACAAACATTTTACCCTGATGAGTGTTTACTAGAATGTGTCTCCAAAGGATGGCGTTTTGATAGGAAATTTGTTTATTGTTGATTTTTCGAGAAAAGCAAAATGTGATTATTCTTCTTTTTTGACTAAACAACGTATTTAATAAACTGTTGAGTTCTCGAACAACTTTGTTAAATATAGTTTTTAACGAAAACGAAAATTAAAAGTACTTTGCCTGGGGGAAACTTCACATTTTGAAATTTTTTGGACGCCTTGCATGTTTTGATACAGATTTGATTACTACCCATGGCTTCCCAAGATAAGCAAAACTTTTTATCAACAATAACTTTTTCTGGAAAAATCGCACGGATTCCTATGACTTACTTTATCGCTCTCACGTAACAGCTGATGAACCATGGGGACTTTCCGACCCTGTATACTACAAACAGTTATAAATGTGTTTTTAATTCGGTAAGTAAATATTTATTTTCTTTTCTACCTAGTTTCGACTACTATTTTCCTTCTTTTACTTCTTTATTGAAAGCTTCGTTTCAAAATTAGGTTTTAGGAATTAAGAATAACTAGTAAAATCTAAAGATCTCAGTATGATCTCATGCGGGTGTACTTTGATGCAACATTATGACATTTTCGTCGAATATTTTATATAAGGTCGATATTTATCATCAGCTGTAAAGATAAAATTATTTTTGAAAACTCGGTTTCACAATTTTTCATAAAAGTAATTACTGTTTACAATAGTGATCAACAAATGAGAAAGCTGATGTTGAAAGAAGAATATCTCATAATCCCATAAAGTTTTATTACCTATTAGTTATACTTCCTTAGTATGCTTTGGCAGGTACTAAGTCTAGACAATTTTGTAGAAAAAAATGTACGTAGAAGTAATTTATATTTGTTTTATCAAATTTAGATACTTACCACATAAAAAACGCATTTGTTGCAACAAGAATATATTTATCTGCTGTTAAAATCATGTAAAAATCATTTAATTTATTTTGGTATGTTGTAATATCACTTAGGGTTCTTTGTAGGGTTGCCAGATTTCGTGAAAACAAATTCGGGACGCTTGGTCGCCACTAGAATGCTCGTGCGGTACCTACGATTTTTCTAGGTACCGGTTTTTCTCATTCCGATACTCGATATTTTGTACCGGTATTGCAACTTACGACGATACAATACGATCCGCGACATATTCTGGCAATACCTATCAACAGTGAAGTGAACCTTAAAGCATGCAATCTAGTGGTGGTAAATAGATAATATAACGAGCGTTCAAATAAAAACGTGGTCGAAGTTGGCTCTGACACATTGGACGTAGGGAGTAGCTTATAGCGACCAACTTAACCTCATTTCTCAACGAGCTGTATAACAGTTGTCAGTTTCAATAACGTTAATGACTATATAACTTTATTTTAAAGAATAATCGTGATAACAATAACAAACAATTAAAGGAGCTGCGGAAAGTGTCCCCCTCCTTGTTATAACAATAAATTAAAGCAGCTGCTGAAAGTGTCCCCCTCCTTGTTTCAAGCACTTTTCACACCTGTTCCTCAAAGAATTAAAGACATTTTCTAAGATGCTCGGGGTATTGTTAATTTCACGAATCTTTTCTATAAGTTGAGCCTGCAGATGGTTTAAATCAGGAATAGGCAGTTCAAAAATAGTGTTTTTAAGGTAAGGCCACAAAAAAAAATCACACGGCGTAATACCACATGACCTCGGTGGAAATTCATGTTCAGCATTGAGACTTATTAGTCGATTTTGGAAAACTTCCCTCAACATATTCATCGTCTCGCCTGCCGTATGTGCCCTTGCGCCATCTTGTTGAAAGTAAAAGTTTGTAATTTCGTTTTCTTCCATCAGCTGGTTAACAAAAGGAGCGATAATTTCTTCTCTATACCTTTGTACAGTAAGAGTACCATTAAAAAAAATAGGTCCATAAATCCGCCTTCGATTGAGAGCACACCAAACTCCAATTTTTTGAGCGTGTAGAGGGCCCTCGACAAAAAAGTTATCTAGTGTTTCAGAAGATCACATTCTCATATTCTGTGAGTTTACGTAACCACTTAAATGAAACTAGGCTTCATCAGAAAAAAAGGTGATATTATGAAGTTCACCGTAGTTGTTTAAAAACCATTCACAAGATACAGCCCGTCGCGGAAAATCAACTTCATGAAGTTCTTGCTGCTGACAAGTTAAACGATAGGAGAACAAACGCAAATCTTTTTTTAACACTGTGTGGCAGGTACCGACTGATACTCCCACCATTTGTGATAAAACACGTACAGAAGTTCTTGGCGCATTTTCCATTATTTGTTGGACATTTTCTTTTAATTCTTCAGTCAGCTTTTTAGGTCGGCCGCTTCCTTCTTTTCTTGTTACCTAGAAATTCTCAAGAAATATATCAAGATTAGATTGGAAATTAAAACTGAAATTTCACGCTTTTTTATGCGCTATCAATTCGCGCCATTCATTCCGAAGAACATCGGCAACGTTACTGGTTAATACAGGAGTTGATGTATTCGCAATCAAGAGACATGGTGGATGGAAATCAGCCGCAATTGCAGAAAGTTATGTTGCTGACAGTTTAAGCAACAAAAATGAAATAGCCAACAGGATTCTTTACAATGACACTTCAACTCCAGGTTTTAGTAGTACGTCGCATCGTGCTGTTTTAGTGGAACAGTCAGATAATTTTGAGCCTCCGATGAGTGAAATGGAGTGGTCAAATCCTTTTAAGAAAAATGTGACAATTAGTAAACGCGAGGGGAATAATTATCCAGATTTTATAAATGTTACTAAATGTAATAACTGTACAATTACTATAAATATTCATTCATAATAATTAAAAAAATTTAACGTTCATCAAATAATATTTCTATTTTTCCCTAGGGAGGCTTCCACTTCTACGGTAAAATCCACTAACCTCCTGAAAAATAATGTATTAATAGTCTATTTATTATGGTGGGAGCAGATAAAAGAAATTTATCCATGAAGTGAAAAGCTCGCGTGTTTTTTGGCAAAATAAAAACGATAAAATACGTGAACAAAAATAAATATCTTTACTTTATAGGCCACTCTAATTTTGAAGAAACGTCCTGGTTCCTTGTGGGTCACACAGTATGTATAGTTAAGTTAAATGCGATTTTAATTCAACCCAATTTATTTGCGTGCAGGTAATACACTCCGATAACATAAATGTCAAATAACCTTGAACCTCTGTTCTGGGTTAATGCATATTTGTTTTTTTTTTTGACATTTAATCTCTAGGGGACTAAGACTGAAAATATATTGTTTCCAGAAATTAGAGACTGAAACAGCACATTGCTCGTGGTTATTATAATATTATGGTTTAATTTTATGAGTGATAATATTTGAATCTGATTCATCAGTTCCTTTTCTTAAGTGTATGACTGTATGATATTGTAACATCGTTATAGATAAAATTTATTTTACACTAATTTTTTTAGGAGTACTTCTAGTTTGGAAGATATTGTTGTCGAACGTCGCTTCGCCAGTGGGACATCCACGACGACTGACATATTTACATAAGATCATCGATAACGATAAATATCAGCGAGAATAATGTATTCGCCAAATCGATTCAGCAGGTGTATGGAAATATCTATTTATTATAGCAGCACTTTAGAATTTGGCTGTCGAACTTTATCGGGCATTTCTGTAGGTGTAATAGTTTTCGCACAATTCTATTTGTTTATAACGGAGGCTCCAAAAGTTACGAACTTTAAGCCTCTGTACAGGCGTTAATTTTCAACCAAACATGATTCTGAAAGCGACATTGTAATCTTAAAGACGTAATTAAGCGAACTATTAAAAAATATCACCGTTTTTTTGACATTAACATTCTCAAATTGTGCATTTCGCTTATAAACAATTTGAATAACATTGTTGCTATTTAAGCTAACTCACCGAAAATAGATGGAATGGATAGCTGGCAAAAAATACAGTTTTAAAATAAAACAGTACCCTCTACGACCAACAGGAGCCAAGATAAGATTTTTTTTTTAAATCGTAGCGCAATTGTTTATAAATATTAAGACTTGAATTTTTCACAAAATAAAGTTTACGACGTGAACTACGATTTCCCGTGAATTGCATTGAAAAATGTGGAAAATTAACGACTCACGAGTTCTTTAAAGAGAAGGTACTCGCTAAGTAAACTGTCCGGCGGCCGGCGGCGTGGTGGTGGGGGAAGCTCGTCCAAGTTAATTCCAAATCAAATTGATGCGCGCTGTAAATTTTGCAATATCTCGGCTTCTATTGATCGTAGAAACTTATTTTTTTTAACCGGGGTAGCTCGACGAAAAAATAACAATGGGCATATTTACGAATTCGTAGAATAGCCCTGAACCCCAGAAAAAATGCATCTTTTATACTTAATTTCTTTTAATTTACAAAAATGTCACAACAATTATTGTTAAACGAAATATTAATTAAAATTTCAATTTCGGAATTATTTTACTATTATTAATAAATAAATGAAGCTATCGTTCATTTAAAAAAT
This sequence comes from Anoplophora glabripennis, assembly GCF_000390285.2. Lineage (NCBI taxonomy): Eukaryota > Metazoa > Arthropoda > Insecta > Coleoptera > Cerambycidae > Anoplophora > Anoplophora glabripennis. Next base: position 347,496 of record NW_019416299.1, read on the forward strand.
TATTCTTTTTACAAATTAAGGCAAAGTAAACTTGTTTTTTCAATATTTTGTTAGCTATTTAATAACGATTTAAATGTAAAATTAACCTACAGTGCCCAATTTTCATACACTTTTGAAGTATGACAAAATCCTCAACTAGTCATAGGTTTTATAAAATTTTAACAATAAATGAGATAGTTATAAACAAATTAAAAAATTTTGCAATAACTTTTTTGTTTATTACCCGATTTTAATTTAACAAGTCTCATTTTGTAGATAATTTTACTCCCTACAAGCTGTCTGAGAGTCACTTTTCGCTAAAATTGATGGTTTTCCTTGCAAAGTGAAAAAACTGTTTTCCTCACTTATTTGTTTAAATAGAAAAGTTAGCTAATAAAATTTTTTGACTCACGAGATATGAGAGATGTCTTGTATTATATTCCTTTAGACAATTTTACAATAATCTCGCGTATAGAACTTTTTTCGAGTTTCTCTTTTATTTTCGCTAATTTTCCTGGTCTAATACAGTAATGGGAGATTCTGGAGTCAAAATTGGCAGATCTGACCCAACTTACCTTATCTAAAAAGTATAAAGGACCAATTTTAACCGTGTACAGTGCGGTTTTGTGAGCGGGGTTAACTCAGACGCAAACTTATTCGTGTCGGTCTGTACAAGAAAACTCGAGAAATGCCCGATTTCTTCCTTGAATAAAACTAGTAGTTTTCGGGGAACATGTTTAATGTCTGGATTTTGTACAAATATGACAAAAGAAATACGCAACAACCCTACGAGTTACTTTTATAAAAAATGTAAAATGGACGACCTAAAAGGCGCTTTAATATCATCATTATTGCACAGCGTAGCGCCACAGGTTAAGCCAGATATTTCACTCAGGACTGACCCCTGTTCTGGGTGAAAAAAAAAACACAACGGTCAATTTTGAGAATCGAACATAAGTATATTTTTACACACTGTAGCATATAAAAAGGTTTGGCTAGCACAGGAGTCTAAATCTATGAAGCGTTTTGTTAAAACAGACCATGAAGATAACAATAAAAAAAGGAAATTTGTTGCTTCCTATAATAATTATATAGGGCGTTGTTTACTTTTATGTCGTAATTTCAGGAAATTTTATATTTTGGGAACCAAAAAGCATTAATCATGCCCATTGACGTTTCAAGTGACATATCGTTATCCGCTTCACACGTTATCCGCTTCACAAGAAAATCTGAACTAAAGCCACTGGTTTTTGAGACACAAGGTCCTGATTAATAAAATATCTCTAAGGGCGTTCGATTTGAATTGACGAAAGTTGAGCTAGTGGTATAATTAATTCAATTAAATTAATTATAAAACTAATTCACTGAATCTATCAACCAACGACGGAGATGGGAGGTACTGTCACTAAAGGGTCCTAGAATTTTGAAACTCTGAGTATTTCCAAAATTGGGTTCAATCTGTTTCAGTGATGTGAAAGATGTGTTACAAATTATTCTGTGACCTTGGAACTTTGTTGGCTACAAATTCTAAAAGATGAAGTAAGTAATAATGGAACAAACATACATTTTAATTTAAAATGTGAAAAATAATTAAAATCGAAAAGTCAGAAGACGAAAACATAGATTTTTGAAGTGCAATTTGTATTTGTCTGATTTTTCAGTGTGAAATTTTTGATTAGGCAAAACTGTTTTCCAAAAATAACCCTTCACTGGTCTTTTTGACACAAGGACTTATTAGATTAATTTTAAATTTTTTTCACAGGTGCAAAAAACGAAATCATGCTATAAATAAATAATTTTAGTCAATATCTTGGGACTGGTTTTGAAATTTTCTCATAATGACATCACAACGCATATTTTAATTATGTTTAGGACTTAGATGAGGTCAAAGTGGAAAAAATATGTCTCTAAAACTGTTTGTTAAAGCGTTGGAGATTTTTTTGTTCGACGGATGATTTTAAGTAACAATCCACGTAGAACTTTTACTTTTTTTTTTAGGAGGCAGCTATTCCTCAAATAAATAAAAATATCTTATCATTTTGCGCTTTTAATGTTGTACCCAGTGGCGGCACTTCCATACCAGGGAAGGCGGAAAAATTTAGGTTCAAAGTATCGAAAAAAAAAATTGAATATAATTGTACGGTTTTATTTTAAGTACTATTGAAATATAGGGAAAATATGTTCAACATAATTTTTTTTTAGTGAAAGCAAGTCCACTCTTGTGCTTTTGTCCGAAATAAAGTTTTCAATTCCAATTTATTCATTAAAGCTTGATATTTCTAGTACCATTGATTTTTTAATGACTTTACTGTTAGTCTGTCTTTACAATCAACTTAAACTTTTACAATCTTTTAAAAAACACACAAGAAGCAATACGTTAAGTAACACAATTTCACGCACCAACACCTGAACAAATTACTTTTAATAAGAAAAAAAAAAGCTTGAATAGTATTTGGTTACGGTGCGGTGTCTCAATACTGCGCGACTGTAACCATGAGCACCGCTGTAAACACTTTACAGATGTAGGAGCGAGCTAAGAGGAACCCAAGTATTTAGAGTTTTTCAAATGAATTTTGTAAGCCGAGATAAATTGACTGCACAGTGAAAATTTCTAGGGGGGAGCCGCCCCAGAGCCCCCCGCAGCAGCCGTCACTGGTTGTACTGCATTTAAAATTCCTGTACATTTTTTTTGCGAAATAATTAGTTTCAGAATTATTTTATATTTAAAAAGATAATAACCACAAAGTGGCTTATTTCATAATAAAGCGGGCGACCTTTTTCTTTATCAAAATTACTGTTGTCATTTAAGTGTATTTAATCGCTTTTCCAAAGTACTCAGTGGCGTCGAAATTACGAGATTCTTAACGACGTAGCTCCCCCCAGTTCCTCCGCCTATGGTTGACAAATTTGTAAGCCAACTCCGTGCATATTTGTCTTTAATTGAGAATTAATTATTAACAATAGTTCGTTTGTTTACATCAAGCATGTTCGGAGATATCTGAATACAAATATTTCCGAACACGTACCTGAATATTTCGTCAGTCTGAAAATAACCCTTAGGAAAGTTGTTGGGTTCGGAAGGGGATATCGGAGGGCGTCCTTCAATTCGACCTTAACAAAAAGAAGGTCTTTAAGTACCTATCTAAACGTAAACGAATGTATCTATCTACACGTAAACGAGCTGTAAGAACCTACTTATCTAAACGTAAAATTTTGCGCTATTTTATTTAAAAAAAATTAAATTTGACCTTCAAATGATCTTGAAAGTCAGGGTCAACTCCAAGGTCACCATCCGATGTTCCCCTCCGAACCCAACAATTTTCGTAGGGTTATTTCCGGATTGGTGGCTTCTCCGAGGAGATATTCAGGTGAGTAATTTAAAATGGAACACTCTGTATATTCTATTGCCAATTATTTCTTAATTATCATGATTATTTAATTGACATTAATAAAATATATGATTATAATTATGTTAGTATGTTAGTAGTTACAAATTTTATTATAGATTTTTCAATTATTTCTTAAAAATAATTTTTTAATATTTTTAGTGAAGTTAGTTCATTTAATTTGTAATGTTTTTGTTGTTTTAATTTTAAATTTTATTTTATGCAGATATGAGTCATTAAGCGAAAAATTATAAAAAAAACAGTAAATAGCTGTTGCCAATGACAGAGATATTAGCCAAAAATCGGTTGTCATACGCTTCTGTGTAAGTGGAAAGGCACCTATCTCGATAAAAGCTAAAAAAAATCATTTCCAAATGAATATACAAGGTGCTTTATAACGAATAGGTCATACCGTAATAAGAGGTCTTGCTTACTTTAGTGTAAAGTTAATAATTACAAACGTACAACGGGTCAAAGATGAACAAAAATAATTTTCCAATCATTTTGACCAAATACGGGAGTTATTGTGACCTGGAATTCAAATTTGATTGGCATATTGCCATATTTCATAGGTAGCACTACGTTCGGCATGTAAAGAATCTTTCTTGGTTCTCTTTATATTAACTTTCTTCATACTTTTCTATGAATTAGAAATATTCATAGCTGATGTCACTAAGTATGAGCATCCATTTCTGAGAAAAAAGAGTTTTAACTGTGCAAGTAACAAGTAACCATTCAAAAAATCGCCATTTAGGCGTCCTAGAGACAAGTTTTATTGTCAATGATTTCAATTTCCTTGCTGTTAATATTCAGCTTTGTTAAAACCTAATTTGGAATAATAATTCTAAAGTAAATAAGGAACATTTAATAAAAACGCCTCGTCACAACTTACCAATACTGAAATGACACACATGATTTCGGTTTATCCTCAAAAAAAGTTATACAAAAACTTATTCCAACTGACGTCAACAGGAGAGAAAGTTATGTTTAGTTGTTACAAAGATTGCTCCCATAATCGAAATGGACGACCAGTCGTTCGAAGTTACGATTGAGCAAAACCCAAACATAAGTATCCGCCCAATAACACGAAATGTTGGAGTAAGGCTACATATTCTGTTCCATATGAAGAACAGTTTTATCCGTTTCGCTTTAGCCCAATACAAAATTTATTACAACATGACTTTATACCACGAGCACATTTTTGTGGAAATGTGATAAATCTTTAAGATCCAGATTTCGCTTCAAAGGTTTTGTTTGCGGATGAGGCAACTTTCACCAGAAAAGGTGCATTCAATGTTAAAAATTCAAATGAAACTTGAATTCGGCATTTTCAACAGAACCTTAAGATGAACATTTGCTTCGGGATACTTGACAACCATTTAATTGGCCCTATTGGACTTCCTGAGAGACTTAACGCAGAACATAATTTGAACTTTCTTGGTAGGTAACGATTTATTCGAGTTATTGGAAGATGTACCACTGAATAGGGCCCCGAAGTTCTCAATCGCCTGAATACTGATTTTCCAACTGATGGTATAGACGAGGTGGCGACAATTCATGGCCAGCTCATGGCGAGGGTTTGAATCCTATTGATTTTTACTTTTGGGGCTACATCAACACCTTGTAAATACAGGGGTTGAATTAATACTAGGAATATGTTATGGTAAAAGAGTGCCATTGTTCGAAATATCCATCCTAACTTTTCGCCAGGAGAATTTTTTTAAAACGATGTAGAAAATTAATTGAAGTGAAGGGTAATCACTTCGAACATTTACTCAAACATGAACATTAAAAAGTTGGTACCAATAGTCATGTGCATCAACACGTGGTAATATTTTCTTAGGTACCTACTCTTCTTATTCTTTTTTAAAATTGTTTTTCTTGATTTAATTCTTTGACCAAATTTGTTCCTGTATCTACCATGTGATTTTTTGTTCATCTTTGACTCCCTGTATGTTCGTTATTATTAATTTTTGCACTAAGGAAAGGTGCTGGGTTAGACCTGTCTATTTTGACTCCAAAAACCCCCCATTACGGTATTGCCCATCCTTTACAAAGCACTCTCTATATAAAATGTTTATAAATGGAGGGACGAATTAAAATACTTTGCATTTTTGTGGTTTAAATGCTAAAAGTCAATATTTTTAACCTATTTTCATTTTCTAACGTAGATAAAATGTAGGCGTGACACTGTGACACTAAAAAAATTATGCTATAAGGTTTAGGTTGGGACGAACTGGGACCAAAGTGAAATATCTGCTAATCGTCATAACCCGCGGTCGTGTTTATTTTTTCATTTGCGCTAAACTAAAGCCCAGAAACGGCTTGGTAGAAGACAAGGCAAATCAGAGTTAAGGCTGCGTTGAATTGGAATGACTTCAACGAGGAGTTGCAACCGTCCTTGTTACATTTGGAACAGTGGATCATCTTGTACATGCCAGTGCTCGTTTCGGCGACTTTCTTGCAGATGTCCAGGTTGCTGTGGAGCCCCAGCTGGCAACCTCGCAGCACGTACTTCTTGTTTCCCTCTGGAAAAAATAAAGGTTACAAAACTTAGCACATATTTAAAAAATCGATTTGTTTATTTTACAAAATTTACTCGCTGTCTGTTGAAATACAAACGTTTATAGCATAGCAAAGGACGGAAAAACTGCGCTATTTATCGACTGTTACTTGCCACAAACATTTACTGGAATCGGAATAAAGAGGGACTTGGGATTTATATGTATTTCCTACTGGTTAGATAAGAATCATTTACATAGTCAACGGAATACACACTCTGTTGGAGACTTGCCAAGTGTCAAGTTAACATATTAAGTCGAGCAAATGTTTTCCATCTGAAACGTGGTGGGTGTACAAATTTTTGGTTACACGACGGATGTAAAGTTTGATGAGAGTATTCTGCTTCCACCCTTATTTGTGTTTAAAGATTCAGGTACGAGTCTGTGACATAAAAGAAAATGACATATCGTTACGAAAATTGCTTTCTCCGGAGTTATAGGACGGTTTCCTATTTGTTTCATATTTTTTTTTCCAAATGATTTATGAAGAATATCTGAGAGGTTGTTCTATAGTTTCTTTTATTTTCAATGGTTTTGTGAAAGGGCAAGTTATAGAATAACGGTTTTACAAAACAATTGCAAACAAATATTTAAAAACGAAAAGTACTGCAAGAAATAAGAAAAAAGTTCGTATGAACATAAGTCCGTAAACGCTTCGGTTTCAGTACACAGGGTGTTGAAATTTTCGTGAGAATGAACGATATTGTTCATACAGGGTTTACCAATATTCTATGTACAAAAAAATGTTTTATTTTTCAAATAACTTGGAAACGCCTTGTAAGATTTTATTGGCATTTGGTACAACAATACTTCTATACATACAGGGTGTCTCACCAGGCACTCCATCGATGGATATCTGAGAAACCGCTCTAAGGATTTTTTTGAAATTGCGATGGTGTGATACGGACCGTGTGGCCTACTAAGCTAAACTATTTTCAAGGTCATCGTACTTCCGGTTATACCGGAAGTCGATACTAACTTTCTTATTTTAGATTGAACCCCCTGTATATTATTGCATTTTTGGAAAAAGCATTTGTTTTTAAGTTGAATACATAGATCACATTCTATACTTGACCGTTCCAGAGATATTTTGATTTTTAAGTAAAAATTGGCAGACACAGACTGTCAGCAAAATTTAGTTTTCCCGGAAACATAGGTTTATTTTTTTGTGCAAATTGGACATTTTGTAGAGGAAGACCTAATCTATCGAATTTGACATGAAAATTGTTCAGTTTTTATACAGGGTGGTCAAAAATAATAATAATAATACTCTTTATTATTCCAACAGGAAGAAATCCAATTACAGGAATAAGAAAACATAACAAAAGTACAATAATTACAATAATTTGTGATGCATGTACCTATATGTATATACACACTAAATAAATATATATAAATAAATGTACTGCTAATAGATAACAAAAAATTACAAAAAAAAACAAAAAAAATAACGTTCCAACAAACAAAATGTAATTTACAAAAAATACAAGTCAACAGAAAATTACGTTAAACGAGCCACCCAGCTACATACAGGGTGTCTCATAATTAGCTGCCAACCCTGAACATGCCGATTCTATGATCAAAACTAAGTAAAAAAGTTCATATGAACATGGGTCCGGAAATGCTTCCTAAGGGCACAGGGACCCATTGAAGAGGGAGGAATGGAAATCATTTTTTTGCAATATCTCTCAATCGCGTTGTGATAAATGAATGAAATTTGGTATACACAGCTAAATTTTGATGAGCAATTTGATGGACTAATGTATTTATTTCCATAAGGTCCATTGGGGTGGGTACGGGGGGCCCTTGGTACTTTGCGTGTGTAACTTTTTCATCTTTGACTTTTTAACAAATTGGACAGCAAATTCCGTTTTCCCGACCCGTTTTACGTTAAAGAGGTACTCTTGTTTCAAATCGTTATCTTTAACGGTTTCTGAGAAAATCGCTCTTGAATTAATCCCACTTTGGTCAATTTCATAGTAATTTAAATAAAAAATAATAATAATAATTTTACTTTCCTCTCTTTTCCATTTAAAGGATTAATTTTTATTTAATTTAATTTTTTATTATTTTTTTTTTAATTAAAATTAGATTAAATTTAAACAAAAAAATTTTTTTTGTTTAAATTACTATGAAATTGACCAAAGTGGGATTAATTCAAGAGCGAATTTCTCAGAAACCGTTAAAGATAACGATTTGAAACAAGAGTACCTTTTTAACGTAAAACAGTTCGGGAAAACGGAATTTGCTGTCCAATTTGTTAAAAAGTCAAAGATGAAAAAGTTACACACGCAAAGTACCAAGGCCCCCCCCGTACCCACCCCAATGGACCTTGTGGAAATAAATACATTAGTCCATCAAATTTCACATCAAAATTTAGCTGTGTATACCAAATTTCATTCATTTATCACAACGCGATTGAGAGATATTGCAAAAAAATTATTTCCATTCCTCCCTCTTCAATGGGTCCCTGTGCCCTTAGGAAGCATTTCCGGACCCATGTTCATATGAACTTTTTTACTTAGTTTTGATCATAGAGTCGGCCTGTTCAGGGTTGGCAGCTAATTATGAAACACCCTGTATACTCTTTAATGCATCACTATGTATATCACAGTTAGGAGCAATTTTATTATAAAGCCCACACATCAATGAGATAGGAGACTTTATTAAAATGTTTGTACGAGGAACATCACAGTAAAACAGATCTTGCTATCTAGAATTCTCACGAGGTATCAAAAAATTTATTTTTTCTAAAAGTTCAGGACAATCAATATTGTTATTTAAGATGTTGTACAGAAAACGAGTCAACATAATATTACGTCTGGTTTCCAGTGAATCAAAATTAAATCTGTTAAGCAGTTGATTTTGGGGAAAATCTGGGAGGATAAGACCCATCTTGCAAATAAGATAAAAATGTAAAAAACTGTCTTTGAACTGATTCCAACCGCTGACAATGAACTTGATAAATTAGATACCATATCATCGAGCCATATTCCATTTTAGATCTCACAAGAGCACAAAACAGGGTTTTAAAAGTGCTTGTACTGGAAAAATCCGACAGTTACAATAAATAAAGCCATACGATTTAAAGACACCAGAAACAATATTATTGATATGATCAATAAAAGTAAGTATACTGTCAAAGTATATACCTAAATCCTTGAATACTATCACCAATGGAGTAGTTATAAATGGGAAAGCTAGTCTTGCGAGTGTAAGTTATTACATGGCATTTAGATGTATTAAGTTTCAGACGATTTATTTCACACCAAGAAGTCATTTGATTGATACATTCTTGAAGGCGAATATAATTTGAAGGAAATTTGATTTCATCCGCATATAACAAATGTTCACCAGTGATAATCTCTGGAAGATCGTTAATAAAAAATAAAAATAATATGGGACCCAAATTTGAGCCTTAAGGAACGCCTGATGTTGGAGAAAATGATTCTGAGGTAAAATTTTGATACCTGACCATAAAATATCTATCACTTAAGTAAGAAGTAAACAGTTTAATCAGAGCCTCAGAAAATCCAAAACTTCCCAGTTTGACGAGGAGTATATTGTGGTCTATCTGATCAAAAGCTTTTTGGAAGTCTACACTGACTTCGTCCACCTGCCCTCTATTATCCAAAACCTCAGAAACGTATTGAGTGAATACAGCTAAATTAGATGTTGTAGACTTCCTTTGCATAAAGCCATGCTGCCGTGGCGATTATCGAATATGAAGTTCAGAAAATGTAGAAAACTCGAAATTTTTAAATGGAAACCCCTAATTTTTTAACGTATTCGGTTTCTGCACTAAAATTAAGTGTAACTTTGTTAAAGTTTCCCTATACCTAAACCCAGTGGTTTTAATTTTATTTACGTATAAACATTTCCCTTTTCTTAAAATGATGTTTCCATTTGTTTAGCACATTTTAGGTTGGCGTGACAAATAAGTAACAATCAACTGTCACCGGTTTTCAATTGTAAAATTTATTTAGTTCTTTGTGGGTCGGTGCTCTAATAGAATCCGGTGATATCTGCTATTTTATTTGGGACACTGAAAAATAGTATATATAACAAAACTGTGCTCATAATTTAAACAAGGGTGATGCTATAGCTTCTACTTTTGTTTGTCTTAAAGATGAAAGATTTGTTAAAAATTCATACAAACACTTAAATTTTTAAAAATGTTGATTTTGCATAGGGTCTATGATCTCATTGAAAAGACTGTTTGAGTAATAAATATTTCGTGTTAGTTGAACATGAACATAATAAACATGTTATTAAATTACTGAAAATAAATAAATATTTTATTCAGTGAAGCCTTCGAAACCTGTTTAAAAAAAATGTACTCGAAACTATGAAGGAATAAGCGTTGCAAATTGTACCATTGTACAATTCCTCATTATTGGTTTTGGAGTACCTAAGTGAAACTTACGAAGAAATGTGGAATGGTTCAATGGCCATCTAGCTCGCCAGACCTGAAAAAGTACGACTTCTTTATCTTAAAAGTGTGTGCAGAATCGATTGAGGACTTTCAAGTACCAGAAGTCATTTTCGAAACAGAAATCTCCTAAAAATCATACATGTCGTTGTCGCTACCCTAGTATATTACAGGAGGAAAAGCAATAAGAAAACAATAAAAATCTCGATCTTAATCACTATTTAAGTGTTAAAAACAAATCGGATAGATAAATGTTTGTCAACTGGCTTATTGTTGTTAAGAAAATGTAACTGTTTAAAGATCGTAAAGCTAATATTTGCCAGAGATTAGTGGCTTCATTTATCGCGACCTAATTTAGAAGGTATGTGTCTGCTGAATTCTGCTTAGATACCGAGAGGTAAATAAACATTAGAGAGAACAAAAGTTGCAATTATTTTTCCATCAATCATCTCGCCTACAATGCACAGAGTGATTATAAGAATATTTTTATGAAAAAAATGTAGACGATAATTACTATCAGAAGTAATTAATAACGTTTTCGATACGCGCGGTAACAGAGATATTTAGGATTAAAGTAAGTGTAAAATGACGTCTAGAAAACGTACAATGTGGATTGCATTTTATATTGATATATTTATTTAATTCTCACTGCGAAATCCAAACCAAGTTTGATAAACACGAGCTTTACTAATTCTTAAGGCGTCCCCACTTTTTTTTTTAATTTGCATTGTGGCAAGGTACCAAAGACATCAGTGTTCAAAAATATGATTTAAAACTTGTACAAACAGTCTTTAGGGACAAATTTTCTTAAATATTCAAGCAGTATTCATGATGAAGTGTTTTTAAATAGAACATTCAAGGAATTGTTTATTGAAGGTCAAAATATACGTCGTTTAAACGTCATCTTGAAGACGAAGGCAACGAAAAGCTTTTAATCTAATTCGTCGTCACTTTTCTTATTCAATTAACTGAACGTCATAAAATAGACGTTATTTCGACGTCTTCTTGAAAGCGAAGAGAAAATAGCATATAAATTCATTTTTCTTCGCTTTTTTTTAATGTACGATCTCTTCTTATCAAGAATTGTATATTTAAAACAACGACGAAGGAATATCTTTCTATTTTTTCTTCTATTTTAAAAAAACAAGAAGACTGTTGATGGAAGGTTACAAAATAAACGCTGTTTAAACGTCGTTTTGAAGACGAAGTGAACGAATATTATCGTAATTTTCTCTTGATAAATTATATTCAAATGAAACGTTTAAGAAATAGTCGCAAAATGTACGTCATATAGATGTAATTTTGAAGGCAAAGGAAACAAAATGCCTTTAACCTATTTTGGCCTCACTTTTTCAAATATACGATCAGTTTTCTTAATAAACTGTTTTTAAATAAAACTTTTGAGATATTTTTAATTAATGGTCACGAAGTAGACGTCATTTAGACGTGATTTAGAAGGCAAATTCTTCATATTTTTTTTAAATACAACCCATTTTCTCGACATAATGTTCTAAATGAAATATTTAATGAATTGTTAGTTGAAAGTACTAAAATAGACGTCGTTTAAACGTCATCTTGATGACGATTGGAACGATTTTCATTCTAACCTATTTCTGCGTTTGTTTTTTTTTAAATATACTCGTATGATCGGTTCTCTTGATAAACTATGTTCAAACATTTTTAATGCATTTTAATTAAAGGTCATAAAATAGACGTCATTTAGACGTGATTTAGACGGCAAATACTTTGTATTATTTTAAATACAACCTATTTTCTCGACATTGTGTCTAAATGACATATTTAATGAATTGTTAGTTGAAAGTTATAAAATAGACGTCGTCTAAATGTCATCTTGAAGACGATTGGAATGATTTTTCATTCAAACATATTTCTGCGTCTGTTTTTTTTAAATATACGACCAGTTCTCTTGATAAACTATTTTTAAAGCAACCTTTTAATAAATTTTAATTAATGGTCATAAAATTGACGTTATTTAGACGTCATCTGGCAAACCAGGTAAATGAATAGCACTGACTCTCCATCACTTTTTTTAAATATACGACCTGTTTTCGTGATCAGCGTTTTAAAAATGTAATATTAGCTTTGTCCTTGTGGAATCTCATGAATATATATTACGGGACCTATGAGTGACGTTCAAACCCCAGAGGAACCTTTTCACATACAGCGTTGATAACGTCATGCATCTGATTGTAATACTTGGACCTGGCAAGATGTAGATAAGGCTCTGGGAAAGCACGCCACTTTAAGGGAAAATGTCAGGGGCAACCTCGAACACTTCATGCGACGCGGCTATAAAAAATCGGAACCGACGGAAAGCCACGCAATACCCTTCACATAATTTTTTTCAACGGCACGATCGTTAGGAAATACTTTTTACCTTGGAGTAGAAATTGAGGCTCTATATATAACTTTGAGAACACACACAAATCGTCAATAAAAATACACGCCAGAAGTCACTGACTCGTGCGGGAGAAGGTGCGGTTTATTATTATCCAGTTGGGAATGAGAGGAGACGAGTTTGCTTAGTCGAAATTTCCTTTTTATTCAATGAAAGTTTGTTATTTACGTCAAATGCAAATTGTTTGTCAGTTAGGTGCGCTAATCTTATTTTTTTTAGATAATTCCAGACAATTGTCACATAAATCTATTGTGGATCGCATATTTCTGGTAAAGAAACAACTTCAGTGATTAAACATTAATCTAAAAGTATTTAATACTAATCTCAATAATGTTTAATAATAACTTATCAGTCAACAAAGCTACTTTTTTCAGAATATCTAGATTGCGGTTTTAAGAAAATTTAAAAAACGTGTTGAATTTGTCACTGACTAAATTCTGTCTTATAAGAATAAATATACATATAAATATATTTTTCATCTTTCATGTCGAAGAAAAAAAAATAGTAAGGTCCTAAAAAATTTTTCATAAAATCTCAATTAAATATTGGGCAAATTATTAAAGCAAATATATGACACGTAATCAGAAAGACGAGAGAAATCCAATAAAAGGCAAACATACAGGATGTCCTAATGTCCTACTATACAGGGTGTTTTTTAAGTAGAGGTCAAAAATCCAGGGGCGTATTCTATGGACTAAATTAGGGTTTTTTGTTATATAAGTGCGGGGCCAGTAAAAAATAAAAGAAAAATCAGTTTTTAATTTTTAATTTCTAAACCTTACTGAAATCTTGAAAAGTAAAACGTGTAGAACAAAAGTAAACACAAAAATAAAATCCTTGATGTTCTGCTTATTCATTGTTACTATTTAAATTTACTAAAATAAAATAATATCTAAAAAAAAGCGTTTGTAAAACATGCGTTTGCTGTTATCCTAACCCCACATTTTAAGAATTATTTTCACGTACTTGTAAATAAAAGTAAACAATTTTATATGTAAGGACTAAGAAAGTAAATGTTATAAGAATATTTACATGTGGAGTTGTATATAAAAAAGTTCATATTTTCGTAGATTTCAGTACCTAAAACCTTGATGGTTTGATCGTTTTTTGCACCTGTTTATTACTGCGGTGTCTTTGAAAATATTCAGATGGCATGACATAACATTCCTATTATTTGATAAGCTTTAGATTAATCAGTTATTAAATGTTTGAAATTATTTGTCTTTGTGGAAAACATTATTTAAAGAACATGGCGCCCTCAAGATAATTTTGCTAAATTCGTTGTGAATATTTATAAAACAGTAGGTATGAAACAAAAAATTACCACCTTTAGAAATTTACCAGAGGTGGAGCGATCATTATTTGCCAAAAAAAATATTACAAATAAAATATGCGCATTGTATTATCTTCACTTTGTAGCGATCTTCCTAATACTATTATTTGGGTTTTCTTCAATTTCATGTAGAATAGGTTCTTCCAACTCATAGGTTCTAATACTGGAGGGTCTTCCAGGAATTGGACCTTTCTGAAATGAGCTCCGAAAGACGTTGAAAAATCTGAACATTCTTGGATTTGGAGTTGGATGATCTGGAAATCTTTCCATATAAATTCGTCTAGCCTCAGCACTATTTCCGTCTACAAATATTAAACCATATTGGCCATTTTAGCATTTGAATATATATTTTTTTTGGCAAATAATGACCCATGATACCCACAACTCCGCCACTAGTAAGTCTGTAAAGCTGGTAATTTTTTGTTTCATACCTACTGTCATAAATATGCACATCGAATGTGGTTAAATTATCTCAAGCGGTTTAGAAATTAAAAATTAAAAACTGATTTTTTTTTAAATTTTGACTCCTATAGCTGGACAATGGCTGCCCTAAGACCCCACATTTACATAACAAAAAAACCTTATTATTGGCCATAGAATACGCCCCTGGATTTTTGACCTCTGCTTAAGAAACACCCTGTATAATAAAAACAAATGCAATATCATAATGTTTGTTTTTGTAAAACTTTAGTGTTTACTATTTTTTCCTAGATTGAAAGCCAAAAAAGATAAGGGGGTGGAATATTACGCGAGTGTAAAAATTAAGTACCTACCTATATCCGCAATTACTTAATTTTTAGATGAAGAGTGATATTATTTTATTACATTTTTTGTTACACCACATATTTTACGCGTTTCTAATAATCTATTCAAATTTTGCACATTTAATACTAATCGAATGCGTGATATCATTTGGAATAATCTACAGTGTGAAACTTTTGTTGAAATACTGAGATTTCTTTTAAGAAAAAAGAAAACTGCCGTCTTTTGTCGGTCAAATTTTTGACATCATGTTTTTCTGTGTCTGTTTCGATAATGTTCGAATAAAACGAAAATAACTGAACAAACAATAAAACTTCCCGAGAAATATATATCTATTATGCTAAATCACGTTTATTACACATCTACAACTGTTTAAAATCATCTATGAAATTTGATCATCTTAAATATACCGGTTATAAAAGGATATCTAATATTTATCTAAACTAATCTAAGTATTATATTTTAAAATTTGTCTGATTGGGAAATTCTTACAAAAATTCAACAGATATAAATTGCTACTGAAATACTATTAAATTAAAATAACCCTTTGTTGCTGTCTCGTTTACATAAGATGTACGATACAAGAATATCAGTGTAAAATGTAACATAAGTACCTCAGGACAAAAGTACCTTTAAAGTTTGTAATACATTCAGCAAAAAAATTAAGGAGCAGAAAAATATTCAAATTTTTTAGTGATTTTTTACTTTTGAGACTGTAATTTTGAAAATTAATACACTACTTTATTTAAAAACAAAATTAGTATAAATATTTGTTGACAAAAGAATTTAAAAATATTAAATTTTGTGTTAAAAAGTATAAAGAACATTCCCATATTTTAAAAAATTTCGTTCTGGAATTTTAAATTAAAAAAAATATATTTTATATTCCCGAATCGTCAGTTTTATAAAAAATTAAAAGAACAGGTTTATTGCTCCTTAAATATCAATTACTGATTAAGAGGAAACAAATTTTTCTGCTTTATTTTTCTCACAATTTCGAATTAAAAACTCGTAAAATATCGAAAGAAAAAAAATTTGAAAAATTCAATTTAAAAAAAATTTAATTTTTCAAAATTTAAAAAAATTTTTTGTATTTGCTTTTTCACAATTTTTTTTTCACAATTTTACATTGAAAATATCAAATGTCGAGGATTTTTTTTAATTAAAAGTTTTTAAAAATTTGTTTTTCAAAATTTTAATATTTTTCTTCGATATTTGATGAATATTTAACGCGAAATTGTGAGAAAAATAACGCAAATAATTTGTTTCTTCTTAATGATGACTAATTGATGTTTAAGGAGCCTGATGCTTTAATTTTTTATAAAACTTTGACGATTCATGAAAGGAAAACGGTTCGACCAATCAATTTCAAAATTTACAGGCCTCATTGGCATGTATTGAGCTAAAAAAACCTGCAAACATTGGTACTTTTCGTAATACTCGCAAAGCAGTCGTTGATTTTCCAAAAATAGCCGAAAAGTCATTTTTTTGCACTTTTTCAAATTAATACGGAGTATAATTTTTTTTCTCAAACATACCCTTGAAAAGGATCGATTCATG
Source organism: Anoplophora glabripennis (assembly GCF_000390285.2). Taxonomy (NCBI): domain Eukaryota; kingdom Metazoa; phylum Arthropoda; class Insecta; order Coleoptera; family Cerambycidae; genus Anoplophora; species Anoplophora glabripennis. The sequence continues at coordinate 363,928 of NW_019416299.1, forward strand.
TTTCTAACACCCACCTTCCATTCGCTGTACGATCATTAGTTCTTGAAATATCGATGATCAAAAAAAAAGGTGACTTTTCACTTTATACCCGATATCTCGTGAGAATTAATCGTACAGAAAATTAAAAAAAAAATTGTAGCTGAGGAATCAGGCTAACTAACTCTGACATTACATTATTTATTTTGATTGCGCCGAGAGTGATACTCAAAAAAATGTTTCATCTCAAGATTTCAAAACTAGAATCTTCAAGTTTCAAGATGCCTCTTTTTTTCTCGGAGCATTATTCAAGAAATTATGCCTAATTCATTGGTCGCGCTACATAAAATTGTAACCAGAAAAATCGATTGTCCAGACTTACTAGCTACATTATACTTTCACACTGCCACCCGTTTCTTATGATTTTTTATTTTCCCACACCTAAAACTGATCTGTTGAAATTTTCACCTTTGTACGTAATGGATCTTAGTTATCGTCACATGCAAAAAATTCAGTGGATATTTTTCATGGTACCATTAGATGCATCAAACAAAAAGTCTTTACAAATTAGTAAATTATGTTATTTATACTTGTGTACTTATTTATACAGGGTGTGGGGTGTATAATCTATAAAAATTAAACTACAGCTTCCTGATGATGTTTGTAATAGAAAAGTCTTTTATCTTCGCGTTTTTTTTTTTGTAAATTAAAGTTCATTTATTCAACGAAAATGAAGGCGGACCTTGTGCTATTTATTAAAAACTTTGGAAATGTTTTTATGCGACCCAAGATGCAACCTTAAAATTTAAGTCGGTATAATCTAATAATAATAATACTAAAAGAAGCTTAGGTTACATTGTCAAAAAACTTGTGCAGTCAACTGATGTTGTATTTGTATTGAATTCATTATTCACTTAATTATTAAATATTAAGCATCGTCCATCGACCCATCAGTGTTAAAAAGTTCAAGATTCCAGACAAAAGTTTTTATTTTGTAATTCCACGATAGTGACAGTATAATTTTCATGAAGAAGTAAAAAATAAGAAAAGCGTGCCGATTACATTAAAAACGAGATTCTTCTTTCTTTGCTTAATTTTTTAGTTTGTGCACAAACTAGTTTTACGATGAACCGAGAAAACAATGCATTTACTATTTCCGAACGTGTCGATATGGTGTTAGTGTATGGTGCCACCGGAGAAAATGCGCTCGCGACGACTAGGTTGTCCCGGGAACGATGGTCACAACGTCACCCCCCCATGTACAAATACAATCCTCTACATAGTCCATTGAAATGAAGGCTGAACCTCCATTTTTTCTTCTGTCGATCAAACCTGGGCGCAAATATGTATTCGACCCTCAGGAATCCGAATCCGCAAAAATTTTTGACCTAGGTGGTCAGGAAAGGGGTCAAAAGGTCAAAAAACCGTAAAAAAATAAGGTTTTTCGCAAATATCTCGTAAACTACGGCAAGTAGCAAAAAAATAATTGCACCATCGTGTTCCCAGGGAAATTTTACATCGATTTTATGCTATTGCTTATTAAAATTAAATAAATTTATGTCATCTTTTGGACAATTACTAAGCACGAGAGGGGAAGTGTATATCTCCGGCGGTGGGGAGTAGTACAGCGCGCACCCTACATGTATCGGCTGACTCGCAGTCGACAGCTCTAGCAGGTGTGCCTGTTTGGAATATAATGCGATTTCAAATATAATTAGCCTGCAGTTGTAGTGGATTTTTTTTTGCTACTTTAATTTTTAAATGAAAAACCAAAAATATTACTAATGATTAATGAATGAACAGAAAAAAATTTTTAGAATGAAATACTTATTGCAAAAATGAAATATACAGGGTGTCCCGAAATTAGGGGGTAATATTTCTACAGGGTGTTCTGTGTCGAAAAAGATTACTTTTTCTTTATATAAACGTGGGTCCAAAAATTCTTCCTAAATTTACCATAACTTTTTTGTGCGTTGACTTTTTTTAACTTTTGAAAAGTATGAAATTTCATGATTTTTTATTAAAAAAAGGTACTCTTGGTTCATATTGGTAGAATGTTCCATTTTTGTGTAAAATCCGTTTAAAAATAATGTTATATGTGTTAATCATCGGGAATTGAAATTGTCAATATCGCAGATTTTGAATAACAAATATGCGTTTGACGTTATTTGCATTGACAGTTCAGTTATTTAGTTTTTGTGAATTGTTATCTTCATAAAAATTCTCGAATCTTTAGTAAATGATTATTTGACAAAGTAAAAAAAAA